>NW_017731396.1:1543529-1637503 GCF_001890085.2 Hipposideros armiger
GCTAGGCTGCAGCCCTTGCTGCAGTGGGTTGCCATGGGCTACCATGTGTAGCCAGCAGCCAGCGTGAACGGCCAACAGCCGCCGTGAGCAGCCATCCAGAAGCCGGAGACTGATCTGCCTCTCCCAGGAAGAGTGCAATGATGGTGCCAACTTGGGCCAGTGAAGCAACGTCCTCCACAACTAGACTGAGGAACAAAAGGACAGCAACTTATCTGTTCCCCTTCCCCCAATTCCCCAGCACTGTTCCCATCCCCCAATTCCCCAATAAAATCTTAAAAAAAATTAAAAAAGACCACATGAGTCCTCACCAGAAGCCAGTCATGCTGGAACCCTAATCTTGGGAAGCTGCATGTTTGAAACTAAGGGAAAAGAATGAATCCATCTAGGGTTGTTCTGTGACCCCAGGGTAGAACCTGAATTAGCAAGGTGTCATCACGGCGGAGACAGCAGTGGCCAACAGAAATGCCCCAGTCTCCGTAGGAGTCAGTCCAGTTGCACTTGGCTCTCCCTCCGGCTGCAAAGGACACCTGCTCTGGGCTGGAAGTCACACCCTTCATGCCCATCAACATGGAAGTCCACACAGCCTCTCCAGACTCCGATTTTTCCAACTGTAAAATGGGAAAGCCTTCCAGTTCTGCACCACCTTGGTGTCCATTGCAACCTTGCTCGATGTGGGTTCAGTTCTGGCTGCAGACAACAAACTCTCTGGGGAAAGTGGGTTTTATTTTTAAGCCTCTTCCCAACCCACAGAGAAATAAGGCCAAACCCAGACACTCCAACTGCTAAGGAAGGGAGGAGTGAGTGAGCTACCATATTGGGAGGGCAGGTAGAAGAGAGGAAGGTACCACACAAAAAACCCCAATTTCGGAATTCAACCCATTCTTGCCTTAAACAACTGTGTTCTCAACTCAAAGGACCCCAAACTCGAATGGGTCCCAGAACCACGGGGCCACCTGCTAATGCAGATCCCCAGGCACCAGCGTGCTTGTTCAGTAAATTGGAGTAGGACCCTGGGGTCTGTATTTTAACTGGTGCCCTAATGTCTTCATGCACAGGGTCCTCCAATCATACTTGAGATGCTGGCTGGTTCGGGGACATAATGAAAGAAGGCAGGCTGTGTCACCAACAGAGAAGCCCAAGACTGCTCAAGGTCACTGACAAAGCACAGCCCCTGGAGGATGAAAAGTCTGGCTTCTATGAATGGATTCAGGTTTTACCATCAGCAAAATCTAGAAAGAGACTTCTGGTTCAATATAAATCAAATTTTATATTTTACAGGTTATTATTGGTTTTACTTTCAAATGCATCTGGGAATAGGGACTCCATAATCTTTCCTGAGCTTAAAGCCTCTGAAGGATTCAATTAAATGTTGAGTATTATTATTATTATTATTATAACACTAATAATTATTAATATTATTATAACGCTAATACTTACTTAGTGCTTACTATATGCCAGGCACTGTTCTAAGTGCTTTGCATACACTTGACACTTATTATGCTCACAATCCTATGAAGTAGGTATTATTGTTGTCCCCGTTTTATAGATACGGAAACTGAGGCTCAGAGAAATTGAGCAACTTTTTGAGGTCCCACAGCCAGTAAGTGGCAGAGCTGGGATGTGAACCCAGGTAGTCGAGGGTCCACTCTGGGCCACTATGGCACACAGGCGGTGCTCCACAAGCCATCATGTCCACCCCTTCTCTCCTTCCCAGGCCACCGCAAGACCCACGTCCACCCCCCTCTACCCCCAGAGCCACCCAGATGATTGCAGAAGCTTCTTTACCCTCCTCGTACCTGTCAGAAAGCAGATGAAGCTTCTACTCTTTGAAGAGGGATCCTTGGAGCTGAGCCGCAGCTGTGACCTTGACACTCCTACACTGCCTGGTGATGTACGCGGTGGCTGTTGCAGGGCATCGGGATGCCAGGCGGAGACTGTAGCTGTGCAGGGAGAGGAACAACACACACCATCACCAGGGGCCCAGCCTGTGCCCAAGACAGTGTCTGGGAGCCCATGGTGCTGGCGCCACCTCTCTGGGCCCCTTGAGGCCAAGGGGATTCGAGCTTGAACCTGTGGGAGCTCCACTATGCCCCACCCACCACCTTCCCCCTCCTCCAAGGTGGTGGTGCCATGGCAGCGTCCACCAGCTGGGTTCTGAGACACTGTGCTGAGCAGGGCCATCTGGAGGACCGCCAGGTGTAGTGCTTCCCCACCTGCCTCCCAGGCACTGTTCCCTCCAAGCACCTGGGGAGGTTTCTAGCACCAAGTTACATCCATGGCCTGTGTTGGGGAGAGAAGGGAGGGCCGGGTCCCCTCCAGGCCATTAACTCTACACTTGACCTTTACCCTGGCCTCACTGTGCCTCTATCTCCACTGTCATGTTGGGGATCAGAAAGGGTATGAACCCAGATCCTGTGACGCAGTTTGTCCCTCTGTGCTACTACAGCCATAAAATTGGATTTTTTTTTGTTCAGGAAAGCTTTTAATTTTTTTTTCCCCTAAGATAGGTAATCTAGACCATTATTCCTCTCCTTCCCTCATCCAGCTAACTCATACTCATCTCTCAGGTCCCAGGTGGGATACTGCTTCCTCCAGGAAGCCTTCCATCTTTAACTCCTGGATGAGGTGTCCCTCCTGCCGGCTCCCAGTGCCCCTCGTACGTCCCTGTCACAGCACTTGTTACACTGTGTCTGCCCCTCTCATGAGCCGTGAGACTCCAAGGTCAGGGCCTTTGCCTTGGTCATTGCTGCATCCCCAGCTTGGCACAACAAAAGTAAGTATTTTTTGAATAGGAACGACCCAAATGGCACTTACTACATGTCAGGAACTGTGCTAAGGATTTTACATATGTATATCAACTATCTTACCCCTCCTACAACGATCTAAGGTGGATACCGTATGTCCCTAATGTACAGATGGGGAAACGGAGGCACAGTGACTTGTCCAGGGTACCAAGTCATCCCTTCTAGATGGAAGAATGGACGTGAGCGGGGGCCTCCGGTCAGGAGAGGACGGAGGTGAGGTGGGCAGGCACTTCCAGGAACTTCATTTGCTCCAGGTGTTGGCTGGGAGCCAGCTCTGCCCAAGGGGGCAAGAGATGGGAATGACACCTGTCTCCAGGATTAGTGTTTCCCAACCAGGGCATGTGTTGGCAATGTCTGGAGACGTTTTTGGTTGTCACATCTGAGAGGAGAGAGGATGCTATTGACATCTAGTGGGTGGGGCTGGGGATGTTGCTGAACATCCTACAATGCACAGGACGGCCCCCACAACAAAGAATGATCCAGCTCAAAATGTTAATAGTGGGCCGGCCGAGTGGCGCATTGGTTAGGAGTTGGCTTGGGACGCCAGCTCTGAGCAGCGAGGCCCTGGTTCAGGTCCCACATGAGGTCCAGTGACACTGCGCCCTCTACAGCTGAGATGGTGAACAGCAGCTTGACCTGGAGCTGGGCTGCTGTGAGTCGCTGGCGACAGCATAGGCTGCAGTGAAGCTGCAGTGGGCTGCCATGGGCTGCCGTGAGTGGCTGGCAGCCGGCATGAGTGGCAGGCAGCCAGCGTGAGCTGCCAAGAGCTGCCGTGAGTGGCCATCCAGTGGCCAGTGACGGATCTGCCTCGCCCGGGAAGAGCGCAATGACGGTGCCAACTTGGGCCAGTGAAGCAACGTCCTCCACAACTAGTCTGAAGAACAAAAGGACAGCAACTTGTCTGTTCCCCTTCCCCCGATTCCCCAATAAAATATATTTTTTTAAATGTTAATAGTGCCAAAGTTAACGAGGGAGTTCTCAGTACGTACCTATTAAAATAAATGAATGTATGAACAGACAAATGATTAAAGAAGGTATCAGAGAAAGACCTAAGATGAGATGAAGAGACCTGCCATTTTCACAAAGGAGATCCCCTCTGAGGGCCTGGCTCTCAGCCTCGGTCCAGGGCTGCCCCTGTGTGAGGCTGTGCGATCCCGGCCCGGGGTCAGCAATTTCTACCTCCTACCTGAGCAAGATTCAAGGCAGAAAATGGACACCCAATGCTCAGCAGCAAGCCTGTGCCCCAAATGGCCTTCTAAGGCCCAGGAGGTGGCCTGTCGGGGCACCACGGGCTGGCTGGCAGCCCAATATTGGCACAGCCCCTCGCCTAGCCAACCCGACTGTGGGAGGGGACAGTCAGCTGTGAGGCTGCCTGAAAACGTGGGTGACTTGCACACACGTGTCCTGCTGGGGAATAAGGGATAGTCCTGGCACGTCACAGGTCCCCTTACGCTGTCCCCTCTCTGGCAAAATGTAGGAGGGCGAGCAGCCGCTTTGGAGACGGACTGGTCCTGCATCATCACTTCCCAGGTTCTTCCTCTCTCTGTTACCATCACTCCACATCTATTAAACATTCAAAACCCAAATCAAGCAAAGATAACATCCACTGGCCTCCCAGCCCTCCTAGCTGTCGAGCGTCTTTCTGCTTTCTTTTGCATCTGTTCCACCCTCAGCCTCTTTCCGCCACAGCAACCACAGCTGTTTCCACTAGGGTACCTGCTTTCTCCCCAACCCTAGGCACCCACCTGGGTAGAGCATTGATGGTCAAGGGCACAGCCCACACAGGCAGGGCCCTCTCACCAGCCCTCAGCCCGCTGCCTGGCCCAGTAGAAGACAATGCCAGCTGACATGCACACGGCCCATGAGATTCTCAAGGACTTTCTTTAGAGTCTCCAAGCAGCCCAGGAAGTGGGAGGAGCAAGCACTTTTATACCCATTTCACAGATGAGGAAACTGAGTCTCAGACAGCCAAGCTCAGGCCTTTCAGCTCCATGGATGATTTTGGGGAGGGTGTACCAGGTCACCACCTGAGTGTTTCCTGTTGGGCCTGGGGCAGTGATGTCCAGCGGGACAGTCTCCTGCCTGATCATAAAACCCTTTCTCTGGTCAGAGAACTCTTAAGAGCCCAGTGGCTGCCCAGATCTAAGATGTTAAGCACTGAGGGACAGCGTCTTTGGAAATAGATATGATTTCTCCATTCCCACCACAGTAGTGGTTAACTTGCAAAGACCTCATGATTCTTGGTTCTCACTCTCTAGCTGTGTGACCTCTGTAAGTCATGGACCTCTCTGAGCTCCAGTTTCACCATCTGCAAAATGGGAATAGCAATTTCATAGGATTATTGTGACCATTAAATTTAGAGAAAGCTCTTAACAGCACATACCGGCACTCTAATATCTATTAGCATGGTATTTGAACTGTGGCAGTTAGGGGGACGGACTGAAGAAATGAAGGATGTTAGGCGTGTGACACATCCCAAGAAGTCACAACACTGCAGGAGGCAGCACGGCCCTTAGAAACCTGAGTGCGAGTTCCCATCCTCACACTTACTGGCTGTGTGAGCCTGGCCTCCCAACCTCCGTTTCCTCATCTGTAAAGTGGAGGTAACCCTTGCTGGCCCGACGTCGCAGAGTGGGGCTGGGTAGAGCAGAGGGACAGGGGATGTCAGAGCACTTTGCCTGTGGGATGCTTTTAGCGGTGCGAGCACAGGGAGCATCAGAGCAGGAGCCCGGCCATCGCCCTGCCGGCTCCATCGGCCTTCGCAGCCCCGTGTGGTTTCCTGCAAGGCCCCCTCCTCCCGAGCCTCCTCACGCCCATGCTGGCTCTCCTCCCATCTGTTCCACAGGAGAGTGACCCTATTCTTCCCAAAAGGTAAATCGGATCATGACACGCTCCTGCTGCAACTGTCAATCCTGGGCTCCCGAAAGGGGACCAAGTTTTCTATAGTCCGGTCCTGCTGACCTCCCCTCCCCGCCAACCCCCCGCCAGACCCCGTCACACTCCCTTCAGCTACTGTCACCCCAGCTTCCCTGGGCTTCTCTCAGCACATCCACGCTGAGCCTCGTCCCGGCGGCCTTCAGCGGGAGGCCTGGGCTACAGGGCACACCCGTGGCATCAGATTCTCTGAGGGTGGCACTGGGCTGCGGTATTTTTAAACTCCCCAGTGATCCAACGCGGGGCCAGAGCTGGGAACCGTCTGGAGTCGCTTCCGGGGCCGCCCTCAGGCCACACCCCTCCAAGTGCAGCTTCCGGTTACTACCCCCAACCCCCCACCCTGTGACTGCAGGATGAATGCGGGTCTGCCCTGGAACCCAGGGTTCTGTGACTGCGGAACCTGGTGGGGTGTGCTAGTCACTGTATCCTCAGCACCCAATTTTGAGTCAGTGAATAGTAGACCCTCCAAACTTACTGAATGAAGAAATGAGTGGTTCTAGACTCCACCATATTCCCACTGCCAGGCTTCTTAGACACCAGGGAACCTGCGCCCACTGAGTGCATGGGCATAAGTCAGACTGACCAGGCCCCCTCGGACATCCGTCCTAAAGCCCGGTGAGATGGGTAACACTCATAATTCTAATAAACCCAAGTCATCAAGAAAGGGGGGAGCAAGACCAGCATCAACTGTTTTTTAAAAAGCAAGGGGAGTCTGGCATTACTTCTACAAGACTTTCACACCATGTGGCTCAACTTTTTAAAATCACAGTGGGGTCTGGGGAGGTCTGCTCCACACAGACTTTGCTGAGTTGTCCGTCCACTTACAGAACACTCTCTAATCTTCAGCCTTCTGGAAACTTTGCTTAAATGGAATGAAAACTCATGGACTTTTAAAGCACAGCGAGGCCTCAGATGCTATCCAGTCCCACCCGCAATCTGTAGGGGTTGGAGAGAATTATGGGAGAGAATGTATCTAACACACCTGTTGGTGCCCCGCTCCTAGCGAGGGCTCATGCATGGCAGCCTCATAGCATGGTCTCCTTTGGGTGGTGATTTCTCAGTTCTCAGAAGCCTCGATGGTCTGAAGGCACCGGAAGGGCAGAGCCGATCTAGTCCCAGCCCTGGAGAACACATCCATCCTTTCATTCAGCCCTTTCCTCTGGCCTGTTCCTGAATCGGCAACTTTGCACCCGCCATTCCCTGCCTGAAGTGCTTCCCCCAGGTCATCGAGGGGCTCACGCCACCCTCCTCCAAGTTCTTGTCCAAGTGCCTCTTTCTCAGTGAGCCTCCCGACACCCCCCATTTGAAATCACAAACACCCTCTCCTGAAGCTCTGTCTCCAGCCAGTTTTAGCCACCCTGGTTTCACTTTCCATGGTTTCAGTTACCCGCAGTCAACCACGGTCCGAAAATATTAAATGCAAACTTCCAGAAAGAAGCAATTCATACGTTTTAAAAGGTGCACCATTCTGAGTAGCGTGATGGAATATCCCACCCAGGATGTGAATCACCACCCCTTGCCCCGCGCATTCACGCTCTATGTATATAGGACAATAAGGTATTTTGAAAGAGAGAAGCCACATTCACAGAACTTCTATTACAGTATATTGTTATAATTGTTCTATTTTATCAGTTATTCTCATTAATCTCTCACTGTGCCTAATTTATAAATTAAACTTTATCATAGGTATGTATGTATAGGAAAAAGCATAGTACATGTAAGTACTATCCATGGTTTTGGGGCATCCACTGCAGGGGGGGGTCTTGGAACGTGTCCCCCACGGATAAGGGGGGCTGCTGTACTTCCTTTACTGTATTCACCACCATCAACATACTCTGTATCTACTTGGTTGTTTGTGTACTGGCTCCATCAGAGTCTCCTTGTCACTGACGTGTCCCCAGCACCTAGACGGTTGTCCCAGCAGGCAGGAGGGAGCCTACTCCCTGCCAGGTGCTTCGCCCAGGGAGCTTTCGTGAATAAGACGCAGAATGCTTCACCTTGCATGGTCTGCATGTGACTCAGTGTAGCCCAGAGAGGAAAAACGCTGTCTCAGAGGGAGGTCGAGGCCACGGCCAGGCCAAGACTTGGGCCTCCTGTGTCCCAGGCGGCCGTGGTCTGGTTCAGCTCCCAGTGGTTTCTGGTAAAGGACGTATCTGGATACACGGACTACACTGAAGAAACAGGACAGAAGGCCAGGTCGGGGAGGAGAGTGGCGGCCACACACCTGAGCCTCCCATTACCTTGCCAGGGCCTTGCCAGGGACAGGGGATGCTAGGGCCAGGGAGACAAAGGAACAACAAAAACTAAATAAAAATGGGCAAAGCCTATCCAGTCATCCAGCCGATAATGTAATGACGCAAAGAGGCCATCCACAGAGAAATGCAAAGCCAATGAAGATGACAAGATTCCTGGCTGCCCTGCTATGTCTGCACAAGAGGCTGCTACTTGCGGTGGGCGAGGGTGGGGGTGGGGGAGGGGGGTGCATATGCACAGGGCTGCAGGTGAGGGCATGTGACCTGCATGAGGACTGCCCCTCATTCCTCGCCACCTGGGGAGGCTGAGCCTACCCATCCCACCTCCACAGCCCCCAGATGAGCACTCAGTGTCCCTGAGCAGCGTGAGCACTGGAGAGACAGCAGAGAACAACAAGGTCATGACCCCGCCTTCACCAGGTGACATCCTAGTAGAAACAGAAAGTGAATAAAGGAGCAAGTGGCACATCTGACCGCAGTGGTCGGTATGGAGAGAAACAAAGCAGAGGAGAACTCGGAAGGAAGTGTGTGGTGGCGGTGGGCGGGGCTGCAAGGTGGAGAAGGGAGCCCTCAGAGAAACAGGTGAGCTAAGACCCCAAGGAGGTGGGTGAGGGATCCGCTTGGATACCTGGCGCAAACAGCACGTGCAAAGGCCCTGAGGTGAAACTCGCCTGGAATGTCAGCGGTAAGATGGGGCAGACAGGAGGGTCTCCTAGGCCCCTGAGAGAGGTGGGAGCCAAGTTGTCCTGGGCAGCAGAGTGACATGACCTGACATGGCTACTGTATTGGGCACAGGCTGTAGGATGAAAAGAATGGGACTGAGAAGACCAGCTGGGAAGTGACTGCCGTCATCCAGGCGAGAAATGATGGCAGCTTGGACCTCGGAGCCAGCTGAGGTGGTGGAGTCGTGAGAAGTGGCTGGATTCAGATACGTTTTTGGAAGCAGTGCTGACAGGATTTGCTGGTGAACTGGATGTGGGGGCTGGGGCTGGGGCTGGGGCAGGGGCATGAGAAAGAGCCTGGAGTCTAGACTGACTCTAGAGTCCAGTGATTTCCATTTAACCAAGCTGGGGAAGATGGCAGTGCAAGGACTTGGCTTCATGGGGGGAATCAGTTTTAGAAGGATCAAATTAGAAATATTTGTTCGACACCCAAGGGAGAAATCAAGCAGGTGGTTAAAACGCAACGCTGATGAAATGTGGGATTGGTCAACATTTGGGTGGACTGAGTGAGCTCCCAGGGGAGTGAAGACAGAGAGAAGGGGTCCAGCGACTGAGGACGGGACGCGGAGAAAGCTGGAGAGTGCTGTCAAAGGTGGCAAGAATGTCATGGAAGAGGGAGGATTAACAGTATCCAAAGCTGCCAACGGAAGACAAGACTGAGAACCCACTGACCATGGCGTTAAGCAGCCTGCAGGCTGCTGGTAACCTTAGTAACACCAGCTTCCCAGACAAGGCGGAGACAAACCTTGAAAGAAGTGAGTTCAAGAGAGGAGAGGAACTGGGGTCAGCGTCCAGACAGCTCAGTCAAGTTTTCGGTCCAGGTGAGCCGAGAGGGGAACAGTTTGGGACGATGGAGCTGCCAGCTCCAGGAGGCGTTCTCCAGGGCTCTCGGGTCCCCACCAGACCCACGTGCTCTTCCATGTTCCCTGCCAGGCTGTGCGGGCATTGAATTGAGACCCCTGCCTGCCTGCCACGCCCCGCTCCCACGGCTTCCTCCTGCATGTGTCAGGAGGGACCTCCTGGAACACAATCCCCAAAGCTGGCTGGGCCACACAGCCACCCAGGAGTCTTACACAACTCTCCAAGAATCCCCGGAGTGCAATGCATTTAAGTCAGCGTCTGACGTTCTGCCCTTTTGCCGAAGGCAAGACCAAAGCAAAGGTGCCCAGGTGAGACAAGCTGAGACGATGCTGAAACTCCCCAGAGGCTGGGTGAAAGCCCACAGGTGGCAGCTGCAGGGACCAGTGGCCGCGTCTTGGCACCAGCCGCCCGCCACTTCCAGAAAAGGTTGGCCCCGCCTTCCCCCATCTGCAGCCCCTTCTGCTCCAGGGCAGCCCTGCCACTCAAATGAGGCCCCCAGGCTGGGAGTCAGGGGAGTGAGAGAAGTTGGCACAGCGCTGGGATGCGGGAGCCTGGGGTTTCAGCCCCAGGTCCCTGGCTGATTTGTTGTGTGGCCTGGAAAATGCCTCCACCTTTCTGAGCCATGGTACCCTTGCCTATAAAATGAGGATGTCAAGCAAGGGGAAAAAGGTAATGACTTGATCATGGGGCACGGGCTTCATCAGGAGCCCTTGGGGTGCTTCTGGGAGCTGCTCACGCCCTCCTGGCAGCCCTGAGGCAGGGGCTATGCTGAGGAAGCCCAAGGTCTATGCTCTCGGCCAGTGGGGTGCAGCCAAGGTCTCAATCCAGGATCATCAGACACCAAAGCCTGGGGCCCGTCCCGCACGGCCCCTGGAATGACGGGGACAGAAGCGCTCTTCTCAATATCCCAAAAAGCCAGATGGGGTTGAGCCTTTGCCCAAAGAGCAGATGCCCATCCCCTCACGAAGCCAGGAGTCGGCTTTGGGCTGGAATCGTGTCGGCTCAGAGGACCCTGACATGGGGGTCCCAAACGCCAACACACACTGGAGTCATCTGGGGGGAGGGAGGATGAAAGCCATCCTAGTGCCCGCTCCTCAGCCCACAGGCTGATACAGCAGTTCTGGGTGCAGCCCGGGCACTGAGAATTTTAACAGCCGAGGTTGAGAGCCACTGGTCTCAATCCATCCATTTGGACCAGCAGCATCGGCAGTCCTGGGGGGCTCATTAGAAAGGCAGCCGCTCAGCCCCCGCCCAACCTCCTGGGTCAGAATCTGCATTTTAACAAGATCCCTGGAGAGGCACATGTACACTGAAGTTGGGGAGTGTGGCGCTTGGGGACACTTTCAGCAGAGCCAAGGCACCGTGCTGGGTGGCAGTGTGGGAGAGGGGCCCGGTTCTGATGCCTGGGGCAGGGGGACACCTAGAGCCGTGATGTTTTGCAGAGAAAGTCTCCAATGTGAGGTGAGAGCTCAGGGGAGGAAAATGCAAGTGCTCCTTGGGGGACGGGGACCGAGGTTTGAAACCACCGGCCTGGACGGTCCCTGAGAGCCCTAAAGTGGAGACGGTGGGGCCAGTGGGTGCTGAGGGCGGGGAGGGGTTGCCGCCGCTAACACCTGAGAGGTTGGCATCGCGGGCCCTGCTAGCAGTACTTGGGCGGTTTTCTCTTTTAATTGTCCCTTTAACCATGTGAGATGGGTTATTGTACCCTTTTTATGGCTGAGGGGACAGTAGCACAGAAAGGTCAGGTAACTCGTTTAGTCAGGTGTGAATAGAAGGGAGAGGCAGGAAGGAGACAGGCAGCCAGGAGTCACGGGTCTGGCCCCACAGCTGATATATTCCTCTTAGCACACGGGTTTCCTTCCGTCTCAGAGCTCTGAGGGAGGCCCTGTGCCTGGTCTGGCTCCCGGCTTGGCCTCCATGCATCCAAAACACCACTCAGGTCCCTGCCCCGTGGGGCTTGTATGCCAGGTTCTGAGGTCTCCAGAGGCCACTAGTTCCCCAAACCTGTTTGGCTTGAACTCCAAATACCAGCATATGACAGCTCATAACGCAAGCCAGTCAACAGAAAGGCTGGCCTGGCCTGCCAGGACCTCAGCCAAAGGAAGCTGCCAGCGGGGACATCCCTGCTGTGGCCACCTGCCACCCTTCCAGGACAGGAGACGGACAAGGGACCCCAGAGGCCATGCCAAGCAGCCCTTCACTCAGACGAGCAAACTGAGCCAGAGTAAGGAGGTCACTTGTTCAAGGTCACACAGCAAATTGTTCTTGGGAACAAGTGAGGGGACACGACTGGGCTCACTGCTTATTTGGTGACACTAATGATGCGGGGGAAGGGCAGAGTGAAGCCCCACCGGACTTGGGAAAAGCAATCCTGGGAGGCAGGTGCCCCTTCGACGAGGACACCTGGCACTCTGTCACTGCCCCTACCTTCCTGCCTCCCCCACTGGACTGAGCCCCGGACAGAACAGCCTGAGCCTACTCACTTCTTACCCAGCCACCTGCCAGCCACCGGGCCTGGCACGAAGAGAATGTTCCCTGAACAAACAAATGACAGGCTCTGGATGTATTCAACCCCTAAAGGTGCTCACGGACCAAATCGTCCAAGGAAGTGGCTTCCGGGAGGGAGGTTTCTCCCACGGCCAAGGGACCGCCCAAACCATAGGACCTGGTCCCCACTTTGACAATTCTTTGAATCGACTCCACGGGCCTCTGCCAGGCCACCCTCCCTGCTCCGCTCAGCGCGGTGGCTCGTGTCTGGAAGACGTCACACCTGCAGGAAAGAGTCACAGCTGGGCTGTGCCCAGTTCAGGCGGGAGGAGCCAGCTCCGCTCCCTTCCGCATGCCTCTTACTGCTCTTCAACTCCTGTGACGTCCTAGCTCTAGTGCCCAAATGCCGTCCCTTCTCCTCTCTATCCCGAGACAGTCTGCTTTCTTTAAACAAAACGTCTAAGAACGGAAGGGAAGCCAAAAACAAAACAAAAAAAAAAACAAAAAACCCACGAACAAGTGTGACAAGTCATGAATGCACAGAGAGCAGGTCTCCAGCCTGGGGCAGAAAGGCACTGAAGGGCCTCCCAGGAGGTTCAGGTGGAAACACTCTTTCAAATGGTAGAAGTCTGTAAGCACGCTAAGGCTACGTTATTAGGACCACTCCCTCTTTTAAAGATGACTTGGGCCAAAGAAGTTCAAAAGATGATTAAATTAATGCAGGGACAACTCCCACGTTTGGAGTCACTGGGACTAAGAGTCTTGTAAACCCTGAGTGGCATCTGCGCTGGTGACAGGATTTCTCAAACTTGATCTCTGGTGCCCGTTCAAGGATGCTAACAGTCAGGCAGCAGCCTCGACGGAGGAGCCTCTTGGGAGCTCAGGGGTCTCCTTTGCTGCCCGAGGCATTGCCGAGGCCTTAGTGTGCCTGGCTGGCTGGGTGTCCAGACGCAGGGCTGGCACTGCCGTGGGGAAGGCATGCTTGCTATGTGCCTGAACAGGGTATTCGTGGGGTGATGACGCTGCCCAAAGGGCAGGGGCGCTGTGGGCTGTGGGCCCTGGATAAGTGTGTTCCCACCCCTGCTCCCCAAGCCCTCACCCTGTGTCCTGGCTGACCTCACCTGGGCTGCAGGGTGGCTAGGGCTGGGTCAGACCAACCTATTTACCAGACAGGCAGCCTGCAGATGCCCAGCGACCTGGGCCCAGGCTGACTGGCCACTCGGGGCTGTTCAGCCCACACCAGGACCCGCTCACTGACCCCGCCCAGCCAGACACTACCGGGGCGGTGGCTGACGTGGAATGAAAACCCTTCTGATGCTTCTTCCACGTTCACAGCGAGTCCCCCACCGAGGTTCAGTGGAACAGGTTTTCCCAGATGCCGCATGTGTCGTCCTCGTGGCCATCTGCCTCACAGCAGCTAACATTACTGGGCTCCCTACATGCTGTGCCCAGTGATTGCCATGCAGCAGCGAGACCTTTATGAGATGCATACACATTTTACACAGAAAGAACGAACGCAGAGTTTCGGCAGCATGCCCAAGAACACAAAGAGCGGGAGCCAGGATGGGACCCCTAGCCATTTGCCTCCCGAGCGCGGGCGCAAAGCCAAACAGGCGTGTCCCTGCAGGATTTCTGAGCCTTTAATGTGCCGACGGGAGGAGGGCACAGGCTGTCATTTACCCCAAACGTAGCACCCCCACTTATCTGGTAACTATTTATTGACTGCCTGCTCTGTGCCAGGTCCTGGGACACCGTGGACAGCCAGGCAGACACGCTTTCTATGGGCACAAGAATTCTGCCATGGCTTTGCTCTGTGCTGAGCTTCAGGGGGCACACTTTAAGCACATTTGTTGTTTTCTTAATTTAATTTAACCCTTCTGGACAGAAATTTCCTCAAGTCAGCCATATGTGTCCTGATTTGATTCATTCTCTTGGGGAGTCAGATTTCCAACTCCACACACGTCCTCATACATGTGCTGTCACGTGGCGACATGGAGAGATGTCCTCAGGGCCTACTGAGGTGTGCAAGCCCTGTTGTCCACACACTAAGCAAGACCAGGCGTTCCCATGGCTATCACCCACACCGAGCGATCGACACCTATTATACTCGTAC
This sequence comes from Hipposideros armiger, assembly GCF_001890085.2. Lineage (NCBI taxonomy): Eukaryota > Metazoa > Chordata > Mammalia > Chiroptera > Hipposideridae > Hipposideros > Hipposideros armiger. The sequence goes on from NW_017731396.1 coordinate 1,557,703, forward strand.
ACCCTTCCCTGTGCTAGGTGCTGCGGACGCAGCAGGACAGCAGACACACATGGCCTCAGCCCTCATGGGACATGCATGCTACAAGGGGGAGGTCATCCATTACCTGCGTAACACACAAGTAAATACAAGATTACAAAGTGTGATTGGCATTAAGGAGAAAAAGCAGAGGCTACGAGAGCGCAGAACAAGGAAGGAAACGGATCACAGGAACGCCGTGTTTGTGGGAACACACGCACAAACATGTAGAATTCCTGTTTACACCCCGGGTTGGGTTCTGTCGAACACACGGAATACTTTTAGGATTGGCTTCACTTTACCATGTTGTCTTTTGCTTTACTTTGGGGTGCGGGGTGCGAAGAATGAATAACTTTACCCCCAGGGGAAAAAAGACAGAATTTCTAGCAGAGGACACTTCTGTACCAGAAAGCCACTCCTTGGGGACAGAAGGGGACACTACCCTCGCCCCGAGTCTTCCCTGCCCTTTTTGTGCCTGAGTCTGAGTAAGTTTTACACAGAGGACTCGCGAGTTTGCAAGTTGGAACGCAGCTGGGGTGAGACGTCATCCTGTCTCTTCCCCAGGCCTCTCTGACTGAAAAACAGACTGAACACGGGGTTGTCCACGTTTCACAAGAAGCCTGAGAGGGCGGGTCCTGGCTTTCCCGTGGGCTCACGGCTGGCTTGCTGCAGATGTCGTTTTCCAGATGCAAACAGCCGACCACCTGGAGAAATGGCAGGAACGCTGGGGAGAAGGTGGTCGAGGTATCTCCTGGGGTAAGTCAGGGGGCCATTCCCACCTGCTGTGCAGGCCCCAAAATGTTCTATGATGGTAGAGAGAAAAGCTACGTGGAAACGCAAAGCAGAGTGTCTGCTCACATCCAGGATAGCACCTCACCCCCACTGCATATGAAGGCCCCAGTCGGAACCCACCACCGCCACCTCTGTCCAATGTCACAGCAATCCCCTTCCACACCCTTGGCCCAAAGCACTCCCAGGATCTTCCAAATCTCACCCACCTCTCAACATGGGAGCCCCACCCTTACCCCGGCTCAATTCTTGGGCTTCTCTTTATCTATTAAATTCACAGCCTTGTAGACTCGTCTCATGGTTATAACACCCTGTGTACTCTGAGGAGTCCCAAATTTCTATTGCCAGCTGGGTGGGTATTAGGATAAAAAGACATGTAAGTGAAGTGTTCTGAGAGTTAGAAAATGCTGTAAATGTATCACAGGGTTTGTCAATAAGCCAAGGAAAATCATTTAAAATGAAAACCGGGGGCAAATGAAGTGATGAGATGAGGTGATACCATGTCACTTTTTTTCTAAAACCCAGTGCAGAACTCTGAAGTCTGGGTAAGAGTCACTTGAGAAGCTGACAAAAATAAAGATTTCAAAGCCTCATGCCCCAGAGATGACAGTTTTGTAGGTCTGGAGTTTTTAATAAGCCTCCTAGGTGGTTTCTGATGCAGGTGGTCCACTAAGCAAACATCCATCCTGGTGAGATAAGGCAAACGAGGGCCCCTCTGCGCACCTGGGAACAGACAGGAACTGCCCCGCCTCACACGGAAATGATGGAGGCCAGATGGGCTGGACCCCTGAAATCCCTTCCCCAACCCTCAGGCTCCTGCCCCACACAGCTCACGACATCACCTGAATAAAACACCTGCGGTTACTGTCCTGTATCTACAATTTATATGGTTTTCAGGGATAGAAACATATCATTAGCCACAGTGATGAAGTAAACAGAGCATATACTTCAACAATGATAGATCTGCCACCAATTTATTGAGGTGCGTCAAAATGGCTTCCTACAGGAAGGCAAAGTTAACACAAGCTTGTTTTCACCAAACTCAACTCGTCAAACTCAACGGCACCTACATATGAAGGAAGACGACGGGTGTAAAACACCAATAAACCTATGCATTGGTTATGAGAGAAACTCTAAAAAATTCTGGAGTAATATCCTAAATTAGGGGGAAAAAACCAACAGGCAGGTTTATCAGCTGCTACAAGTAATGGGACAGAATGAATCCCAGGTCCTTCCTTTCAGATTCATCCACTTGTTAGCACTTGGCACCAAATAAAATATTGGTTCTAAGCTTGATGAAAGGACAGAGGCATATGGTAAAGAGAACACCACCATTCTGTTTCCGAATGAAGGTGCTTCGCCTGGCAACAAGCCTTCACTGAGGAAGACTATGCACCTTGCCCTAACTCCTGTGTCATTCTCTCCCCAAGTTGTTTACGCAACTCATGTGGGTTGTAGGAGCTTCAAAAACAGCAGCCTATGTGTTTTACGCTTGAACACTCGCCTATCTAGAGGTCATCTGTCCAGCCACGTCACTCACCATCAAAGAACTGACAGCCAAGGCCCATTTCTAATGAGTAGGCGAACCACGCCAGCAAATCCGCGCCGTGAGCATGCTCTGCTTGCAAGGCAGGCCCACGGTGTTCTCGGGTCCTGCCTACCTGGTTATTCACGGAGACCACTGCCAGGTCCACGATCTAGCTTCCTAGCCCAGACGGCTAAGAGAAGTGGATCTGAAGGCAGCCAGGAAGTGCACACAAGATATAATGGGTGGAGCACATCCTTCTGAAAGCGTTTCTAAGTCACGCCTCCAGTGTCTGGGTCCCGCCTGCCTGAATCGCCACCCAGGGCACCACTTGTCCACAACTGAGTATTAATTGGTTACTTGAGCCTTCAAGGGAAGGTAAAATTGTGTCTGGTGCAGTTTTTAAAATCAGGTTAAGTATAACAGCAGATACCTTAGACCTCAGACAGCAAACACCTGTGTTGCAAGTCCATCCCACACCCCTCCTGCGCCCAAGGCAGACACCAGGCAGCCGGCCCTCTGACCCTGAGCGTGACCCTGCCTCGGAATCCAGCCGAGCGGCACTCAAGGCAGCTGCTCCCTGTGCACACACGGAAACCTACTTGCCAACCGTGCTTGGAAAGACGTCCATGAAAAGAGAAAAAAAACGTTGCCATGATGGAGCAGGGCCCATAGGACGCAGGCACAGGTCCTCATGCCAGGCCTGGCTGAAACCTCGCAGTCTGGCCTCCCCAGAACAGACAAACGGACCAGGATCAGGAAGGGGCACGGCATGGGTTCGCCGCCCGCACGTTGGGGCCGCTGCTTCTTGTCCACACTCGGCAGTCGCTCACCAACAAGCAGAGTCCCTGCTTCTTACAGGGCCTGCCCAGCATGGCCAGGCCTTCCCTCCCAGACCCGCGGACGACGGGCAGAACTGACTCACACTGACACATGGGGCCAGGCTCCCTGGGCTGTTTCCTGGCTCCGCTCTTAACCAACTGTGACCTCGGGCACATTGCTTAACTTCTCTGGGCCTTTTTTTCCATCTGTAAAACGGGAAGACATACAAGTATTTATTTCACAGCCTTTTTTTTTTTAAATGATTAAATGGGGTAATATAGGGAAAGCCCTGATACCAGTGGCTAGCGAGCACTTTAAAATATCAGGGATCATCTTACATTATTTCAATGAATCGGGGTTCCCTGGTGAACTTTTCATGGTCTCCTAGAGCCCATGGAATGTTTTCTTCTGAACCTACCTTCTAAAAGGTACACTTGGCTCGGAAACTGAAAACCAAGAAAAATAAAGTTATGTGGCAGGTCAATAGAATAAAACTAATCATCTCTTTTTCTCATCTGGACTTGAAAAATGACTTCCCGTTTCACAGCTCCTTCTGTTTAGATCTGCTGGGTGGGTGGGAGCATCTGGTACAGAAAGGGAGCCGCTCCGGCCCAGCTGAGACACAGCAAAAGCCCGTGGGGTCACTGAGGGGGACACCAGGCGTCACCTGAGGACCCTCTCTGGGCAGAGGCAAGAGATGGGGGCATGTTCCAGCGTCTGTAACCTGTGCTGTCATGAAACCACATACGTGGCAAGTCAGCTTGGAGCAGAAGCCACAGCTTTCCACCGGATTCAATTTGAGATTCCAGAGGGTATCTTTCAGAAATAACAATGACGGCAGCTGACATTTATGATGCACTTACTTCAGCAGGCAGCATCGGCGGCCCTCACGGGCTTAGCTGTCGTCTTCACAACCGCGCTTCATGGTCAGGCGGGTCGTTACAGAAAGGAAAACGGGGGCTCAGAGAGGTGAAGGAACTCTCCCAAGGTTACAGAACCAGTAAGTGAGGAAGCCAGGATTCAAATATTGTGTTCAACTGGAAATAGTTCCTGAGCAGCTACGGCATGCCAAGCACTGCTGTACAGGCTAGAAAGGCCCCAGTGAGCAAAACAGAGTCTGCCCAGGTAGAATTTCCACTCTAAGAGGAGGCATTCAGTCAACAGTGGTGAACACGGAAGAGTTAAGTTCCTCCAAGAACAGCAGAGCGGAGTCAAGAGGGACAATGGCAGTTATTTCAGGCTGGATGGTCAGCAAAGGCTTCCTGGAGGAGGTGACAGCAGATCAGCAGCTCTGGGGCCCGGGCCAATGCCCTCACCTACATTCCACCGCCTGTGACGCAATCACAGCGAAACCTGCAAACCAGATCACGGCTGCCCTGAACCGCACCGTCTTTCACGGAAAGCAAGGAGCCTTCAGGAAATTCTGAACTCTGAATTCCATTCTGTGATCATGGCGGCCACTCTGAACTGAAGCTCCACCTGGACGAAGCTCCACAGCCTCTGTGCAACAAAGCCCCCTCTCTGGGTGACAACGTCAGCCTGAGACATTGGGGGGGACACAGTGCATTAGGCGATTTCCCTCTGCCTCCAAGAACACGGCTCTGACACCCGACAGCCAGGTCTGGGGCTCTCCCATACAGCTGTGCGACATAATGCAAGGGAAGCCTTCTCCAGACTCGGTTTCCCTGTAAATGAGAACGCTATCCCCCTCCAGCAGCAGGAGAGCTGCAGCCGATGAAAAGCCAAGCGTAGGAACAGCCAGGAGCACCCTCGGCAGTGTCCAGCTACCTCCACAGTCCTCTGCGAGTCCCAGGACACAGGGCTGAATCCATCGGATCTACAGCCCGACACCTTCCTGATCCAGCCTGACCATTAAAGAGGTCTTCTGAATGGCTGAATCACTACTGCAGAACGGTCCTGATTTCACAAATCCAATAATAGCTTGGAAATGGAAGCCATCTGAAAATGTCCCTGAACTCAAGCTGGGCTGGCAAAGATTGGATGTGATTATAAAAAGCGAGAAGAGAATGTGACCACAAGGAAAATTGAATCCATGTGAGTTTTGAATAACTTCATTCCAAGAAGAATATTAAAATATTATAGTTTTGGCAATTAAATACTAAAACAAATGCAATTCTGTTCAATTGAAATCCTATTTTGAAGTTAAAAAAACTGAAATCGCCACAACTGTATCATAAGGCCTAAATCCCCTTTCGTTAGGAACTTACCTGTGACACACATTTCAGGTCTTTTAAGAATTCCTATTTAAAAGTTACACTGAATGCTAAGAGTCAGAGGTTATCTGAGCAGAATTCCAGACTAGAGTAGGATCCTGTCTGAACCTTGCTCTGGGAGTATTCTCAAATACTTTCTGACTCAGAATAGAAACCTTTAAAATCCCTCTGTAGTTTCGCTGTTACTGAAATGACACCCCAGTTCTCTCCCCACTCGCTGAGTAACTCAGGTAGCACCGTCAAGGAATGTTCAAAACCGTGGGTTGCCTGCCTCGGTGCTCTGGTTTGTAAGCTACACATGGAGGCGGCACGTTTAGTCCCTAACATCTTCTGTAAAGTTTTTTTTTTTGGAACATCCGCCTGAACTGGGGGTCACTTTCTAGGAGAGACAGGTGAAAAGGTATCCAGCAGGTACAAGTGAGGCCGAATACAGAAGCACGGACAAATCCTACTACCCCAACAGTTCGGCAAGTTAATTCTCCTAAAAGCGTTTCCAAGCCCCTTTTAATGTCTCCCAACAGAATGTAATTTCCGCAACTGCACGTCATTATATGCAGTCATGATGGGTTCTCCGATTCTTCCTTCTTAATCTAGTGAGCAAATAAAACCTACACACACCCTCCTGGCTCTAACCCTATAAAAATAACTTACTAATTGGCAAAAGCTGAACCCTCTGTTTTACATATAACCCAATATTTGCTAAGGTGAGAGAGGGCAAGCCCAGATCAACTTTTTTTGGGGGGTGGGGGCCGGGAGGCTAATGCCAAGCAGGTCCAAATTCTCAAGTGACACTGGAAGACACTTCCTGTGACCCCCCTGGCCTCTTCTTTAGAACAATTTTCAAACACCACAGGATATTATTATAAGGAGCTTGATTTCCATGCAACAGATTTTTGCTGACTAATCAGTTGGACTCAAATGGCCGGGCAGAAGCATACTCCACAGTTAAGAGTGAGGCCAGACACGTCTTCCAAGGAGCAGCTCCGTGCACATCAACAGACTTGCTGCCCCAGGAAGACTTCCTTACCCACCAAGCGACGCCTCTGCTTGTTCACTACTGCAGGAAAAGCCTTGAGAGAGAGGCTTTGACAGTGCAAAGAAATGAAGCCTTAAAAAAAACCAAAAAACTATAAAAATGACAGACAGGATGGTATAGCTTGGAGGCAGTTCAAATCCCAGCTTTCCAGTTGAAGGCCTCTGAGCTCCCCGCCGAGTCCGTTTCTCCATCTGTAAATGACACCAACCTCATTGTGCTGTCAAGAGTCAAGTTTGGTCAGATGGGTCAGGGGCCACATAAGAAAGTTCAGTTTGAGACCCACATTCTATTTTACAAGCACCCCCGGCCTCCCCATTCTTCCCTATGTGACAAGGGCTCCATGCTTAAACCCCTGCCAGGTTCACCCACTCTCCCTGAACTAGTCCCTGGCAGAAATACAGTCTGACAGGTAAGGACCAGAGCTACTTAAAATTCTTCACTTGGGGGGGAGGCTTTAATCTTATATGTATTGTATGAATTTTTTACAACATGAACATATCAGTGCATTGCTTGTATAATTAAAAATAATTCAAAATGTTTGACAAAAAAAAAAAAAGTCAAGTTTGGAAAATGGAAAATGCTTAGCACAGTACCTCGCACACAGAAAGCACTAGAACGCCACGTTGAATTCTCCCGAGAGAGAGATCGTAGCCAACACCACTTGGAGAGGAAGCAGCACAAGGGTGGGGTGGGAAAAGGGCTCAAGGTCACCAGTGCGGCTGGAGGCAAGGAGCAGGCTGGGGCGGTGGCCCGGGAGGTCCCCAAACGGAAGACTGGGGCACAGAGCCTAAACCCATCAACCAACGAGCAGTCTTCCATTTTCCCCTCCACACCGCACCCACTCAAACCTCAAATTTTTTTCCAACTTTTTTGACACTGATGTTTCAATTTGTTTGGAAAAAATTTTAAGCATAACATGGATGTCATCATTCCCAGCCAACTGGATCTAGCTTTTTATTTTTTCTGAAATCCCAGAGTGCTGTGCATTTAAGACTCTGCATCTTGTAGGCAAGCTCCCAGGAGACGGTCAAGGCACCAGGAGGGAGGGGCCCAACGGGGGCTCCGGCCTTGGCGTAAACACGCTGGGAAACTGCACAGGCTGGCTGTTCCTTTTCCTCTTGAGGCCTATCGCCTCTTCCTTCCACCAAGTACACTAAGGCCTTCCTACAGCCCAGGGCTCAAGGCTGGCTTCAGAATAGCCCTTCATCCCCCACCCCGCAGACGCAGACGCACTGGATAGCCTTCACACAAATGGGCACAAAGATAGCACCTGCTTCGCAGGGTGATGCTTAAGGATTAAATGTGAGGCTCAAATCAGAACGCACAAGTACTTCAGCAACTAAGAGCTATCCACATTATTTTTCCTTCTTCAGGGTGCACTGAAATTACCTGTGAAATTTAAACTGCAGGCTACACAGGCCCCATCCCCAGCTAGCCTAATTTGAAGGGCTGGTTGTAGGGCCTCGGAGCCGGCAGCCGCGCCTCCTGGCTGCATTACGTCTGAGAACCACTGAGCTAGCGGGCAGGGCGTGGTTCTCATCTTTTGCCAGCCAATGCCTGGCATCCAACATGGCGTCGTCACTGACAAGTCAGCTCCAGCTCTGTCACCTCCCCCCAGTCCCTCAGTGGCTTGTCCACTCTCAACGCTCTTCAGGATGTTCAACAGTGCTTGGCCACGCCCACTGGTTGAGAGCTCGGTCCCGGAAGTGACAGCAGCAGGATTGGTGCCCCCGAGGCAAGACCTCGGGCTATTGGGCCTAACACGACAGGAATGGCAAACCTTTTTAACTATCAGCCTGGTCTCTAGAGAACCTTAACTGTGGTCTTTATATCCGAGGGAACCTTCTCCTTACCCACCTGGATTATTCACTTTCAAGGTAAACTGCCCTTCATGAACTTTTTTACGGGTATAAGTCAATCTATCCAAAGTGAGGTTCAACAGCAAATCAAAACCCACATAAACCGTCAAATGCATTAAATGAGCTGTCATTTTAGACGTCACTTGAACGTAAGCACTAAAAGTCAGCAGTCACCTGGATATCCACACTCAACTCCTAAGCTAGAAGCACCTTCTTGACCACCGAGCCTTTGGAGGCACTGTGACCAAGTAGGAGGCACTGAATATGAAGTCTAAAAAGCGGGAAAAAGCCACCACGCACATTTAAATCCCCTAAGGGTCGGGATTTTTGTCCACCCAGGTCATCTAAGCACCTAGAACACATGTGGTATACAGCAGGTGCTCCATCAACTAATGCGATTCTGTAAGACATCTTGCTAGGAAGTACTTGTAACCACCCAATTAAAATAGCCATTCTAGCAAGGAATTCGTAATCAGAAACATTGGGACAGATGCTTCACAACAGCAGCAGGGACATCCGGCTTATTCACTTTTTAGTTATTTTTAAATGTTTAACTCCATAAAGCGTAAAAGCAACCAAAATGGGGCGGCGTGTTCCTGCCAGGATGGGAGTTCAGCGACTTCTTGGGGACTCCGCCATCGAGGAAATACCTGAGTGCAAGACAGGCCTTGCCCTGGCTCCTTCGGTCCTGGGAGAAAGTGTTGGCATCCATGCCCAGTAAGAGACCTGCTAGAAGGGAAACAGAGGCCATCTAGTCCATTCCCATTTCTGGCAGACTGGGAGCTAACACCCAGAAAGCAAAGTGACTTGCCCAAGGATAAGCCACCGGCAGCGGGACCCAGGCCAGATGACGGCACTTGTTCGCCGGCCACCTGAGCATGGCCGGCGTGGAGTGGGGGAGGGTGACGGTGAGCAGACGGGCCAGGATGGAGTCCCACCTCTCCGTCTCCTTCCCAGAGCTGTTCCCCTCACAAGGCCCAACTATGCCGGGTGCTCAGTACTCAGCTTAGGAGAGCATTTGCAACAACAACGAATACTGAAAGCCATTTCCTAACTCCACTGACCTCTCGCCGCCGCCGCCGCCTCCTGCCTGCTGGGCATTTTAACATGGGACTGACTATAGGTCAGAAATGAGGACATGGCCACGAGCGGTCATAGACCTTCAGCTTTACTGCCTTTCCCAAAGAAGGAATGACACACACAGATACAAAGAAATTATGAGAATGACAGGTGCCATCAACGCAGGACTATGAAACTGTTTGACATTCAACCATTTTTAATCTCAAGACAAACAGCAACCCCACATACACTTAACAGAGATGTTCCAACTTCTTTGTGTCATTCTTTGGGGATCCTTAATAAAAATCCCCAAAGTAGAGTGAATTGTTAGCAAGCACAGAGGAAGCGGAGACCTCACATATGAAGCTCTTTATTTCACTCTTGGTACTTCTCAGCACCACTGGCGACTGACGGCAGGTCTACCCTCTAAATGGTAGAGAAGCAATTTGAATGAGCAAATATTCAGTTAGTGCCAAACAGAAACAAGGGACCTGAGGTCGTCTGGGTGGACTCCACATTGCACACCGAAGCGTGCTGGCTCTGACCACCTTTCCCAGGCGTCCCGACATGTTCTGCCCCTAACTGCTCCCAATGACGTACAAAATGCAGTCCTTTCACAAGTTTTCAGAAAGTTTTTATTGGTTACAATTATATAAAACGTTATCACTTGAATTCCCCCTTAGTTATTAAGTGCTTGCTAGCAACAGCATAAAAAACTTTTGTACATCTGACAAGCTCAAATGATTTCATGCTGAAGGGGATAGATAGCAAACAGCACTCTTCTCTATCTACAATTAACCTCTTTCTCTCTTAAAAAAGGCTACAGTGGTTAAAATCAATGGACAACCCCTTTTGTACGTCAAATTGAAAATTTTAATGTTTTCATTAGAATAGTCTTTTATGTCATAACTCTCCAACAAGAAACAATAAAATAACTAACAGCAAACTTCAATACAAGAACACTCTCCAGATTAACAACTCAAACAAAAATGTAAAATGTAAATCACATATAATACAATTGAAGCGTCCAAAACAATTTAAATAATTTTAAATATTTTATTTTTAAACTGCTACAAATGCTTTATACAATATTTCAACATAAAAGTCCCCAGAACAGAAATGTAACAAAATGGGAATGATAGTGAAAGGGTTAAAGTGGCACAAATTCACCAAACAAGTATTAAACTACAAATTTTAAGAGGTAGATTACTTTTGAAGTTGAGAACAAAAAAACATGAATAAAACCTAGCCATTTTCCACCAACTCAGTCATTAACTAGAGGGGAAGCATATAATCCATGGAGAAATGATATATACTCAGGAAGAGGCCAATCTGTAACAGTTTTAAAAAATCTCTATTAGAGACTGAAGTGTAAAACCTGGTACGTAAATTCAATCAGTTATGCTTATGTGTGTACATATATCTACACAGGCCTGTGACACATCCTGGGCATTGATATATTGCTACATAGTCTCCAGTAATATAACAGTTATAAATTAGTGCCAGATCATTATTTGAGAGGATGTCCATTTGGATATATAAACATGACAATGGAAGAGGCATAAAAAAGGAGTCCATATCCAATCTGGTTTCCTCTCCATCATGCTGGCAACCTGCTTGTGATTAAAAGAAGGAAAAAAAAAAAAAAAACAGGCTAAGAGAAGCAAAAGGCCTCTCTCTGTCTATTACTGATTTAAAAGAAAGGCATCAAGAGCTGGTGTGTGACCAAAACATCTTAAAACGAGTGCATTAGAATTTGTCATCCCTGAAATCTACAACAAACTACTGATAAAACAGAGAACTTGCTTTGCAAGGTTAAGTTCAAATCATTCCTTCCTCCGCTATGTGCCAAAACCCAGGGCCACACTCACATCTGAGTTATCAGTCCCGTGACAACGAGCCAGTTCATCTGGCCCGTCGTGCCACGAACGCTCTCGTGCATCTCAGTCACCCGGAAGCCCAGCCGTGTTGGGCACCAGCGAAGCAGCAGACGCCTGACTCTAACCAGGGCCACAAGAGCCAGCCGGCAATCAGCTGTGTGCTAGGAATTTTGAGTCAGCTTCAGCTGGTCTTGCAAGCTTGGTAGATTTCGTATCGTTTGCCGTAGTGCTTATCCTAAGTTGAGCATGCATTATCTTTATTTAGTCAATTAAGGTTTGTTTTGTTTTGGGGGGCTTTTCTACAGGAAGTTCCTAGAAAATAAGAAAACTGAAGATAAATGACAACGTAACATAATCTTACATGAATTGACCATGTTAAAGAAAAAGTGAGCAGACCACATAACAAATGTTATTACGACAGCAACAAAATGACTGAAGGTATGCAAGAACTCGGGTGTCCTACTCACAAGGCCACAGCCCTATTTGGAGTGGTGTGGCAGAGATGGGTATGTGACAAATTCACGTCATTTCATTTTTTCAATCAAGTCATGGTGAACGGGAAAACCTGGGTCTGGAATTTCATTTTGCTTCTCCATCTTTTAAATGTTTTTGACTAGCTGCAACGGAAACAGTATTTTTTACAGAGAGCTGCTCTAAAAGGAGTATTACAGAATGTAAAAGCACCTTGGGATTTACAAAGACCGAAGACGGGGAAGAGGGGAGTGGAGCACATCTCTCTTTCCCTGTCTTTTTTTATAGCCTGTGGACATGAGCCCTCAGCAACAGGTCTAAATCCATTCGGGCCAATAAGCCACAGGTGGGCTCCGACTGCTCCCTGTGGAAGGTGAGCCCAACATAGGGGACACTGGATTAGGGGCTATAATGGGACAATCTAAAGATGGGTGGTATGCCCACCGTCCTTTGCCACTTTGTCCTAAGAAAAGGACTTGGAGCACATGTCTTTTTTACACCCTGAATAGGATGATGGCTTGTGCTCCAGGAAATGACCAACTGGCAAATTCTGCTGAGCCCTCTGTTAAATGGAAAATTCTGAAAACGTTTAACTTTATTCACATGGCTGATTGCAAGCATATACCTGAAAAACTGTGGAATCCTAAGCTGGCCTCAAATGTAAACATGTCTGAGTACTGGGGTCTAGCTCTTCATCACAGGCTGTTGTAATGAAATACACGGGAAAGGACGTGCTGCCAGCTCTGTGGTAAGCCCCTGAATATACAATGAAGCAAAGCTAAATCACTGAAAACAGAGTGAAAGCGAGTACTTCTACCATGTGCCATGAGATCATCCCTGAATCAAATTTAAAGTAGAAATACACTGAGAAGGAAGAAGGCTGTGGTTAAAACGACTCCTTACCAGGGTAACACAGCAAGCGTTCCCCAGGCCTGTGTGCAGGAATCCCGGCTTTACACCAAATGCGTACTACACGGTGCTAAGACCCCAGCAAACTCCCTGAAGAAAGGCCCACTCTCGTGTCCACATAATCCAAATACGATGTCCTTCGTTTTCTAATTCCCAAAAATACTTCACAAATTTATGGACCCGTGTGGAAGACCCATGTCCTTCTGATGTGTCCACAGCACCGTTCCAGGGACTACACAAAGAGGGGACAGCTACCTGCTGCTACCATCTACCAGTTAGAACAAAACTGCTTTCTTATCTGACGCTTCTGTGTTTGCTTTTAGGCCAAATTTCATTCCAGCAAGGTAACCCTGTTAATTATCAAGCAAAGCAAAAGAATTAAAATGAACAGGAGCAAAGACAAGAGACAGAATTTTATTAGGCACTTTGGTCCTCTGCAGCCTTAAGGGTTCTTCCAAAAGCAGTGGATGCAAGCGTTAAGAGGCTTACTGAACAGACTGCATACATTTATAGTTACTCAGAGAACTTTTCCTTACAGTTATCTTAATTTTTCATGTCAACTTTACTCTTGAGCTGTAAAAATGGGATCCAGTACAAAATGGGAGTTTGTTTCAGATAATACTGGAGACAAAAGGGGATACACACAATACAGTCTAAAGCATCCACCGCCCGGGAGATGGTTTTCGGTATAGTCCATGAAAATCATGGCCCATTCTGGTTCTTCAACCTTGAAAAGGACTCGGTTCAAGAACGTCCTACTGCTGTGGAGCTGCAACACAGATGAGTACCAACAGGTACAGTTAACCTGCTACAGGCAGGCAGCTCCAACAGCTGCTAGGCAGGTGCATATTTTCACCAGGGCTAAGCTCCAAGGTGCTACAGACACATGTGCTGCGGCCAGGGAGCAGGTGCGGAACGCGGTCTACAGCCACTAACTGTCTAGTCCAGTTCTGCAGTTGCTTTGCAAAAGTCTGCTCCTGGGTCCACACAGGGCTGAAGAGTCTCCTCTCCGCCTTTCTTTAGCCATGACTCAAGGCACACCCGCACCCAGAATTCTACCTCATCGGCTGTGCAGTGCTAACAGCACCTGAGTCCTCCTGACCTTCCCACAATGGCAGCCTGCTCCCCAGGTAACGCTAACTGTGTTTGCCTGAAACACCAGAGAATTTTCAGACAATGACAGTTACAGCCGAGAAACCCTAGAGTCAGGCAGCTCGCTCTGAAAGGACACGATTTTAAAGTACTTTGCAGAAATTCTACCTGATGATGAGGATTTCACAAGAATAACCATAGGCATTATTTAGGAAACAGCAGGAATTCTAAGAATGTTTATCAATCCAGGTTATTTAAGTAACTTAGAAAGTTTGAGAAGTCGATGTAACAAATTTAACTATTGCCCTACGCTTTTTACGTGTCACTCAGAACAGTTCTTAATACCGGGAGGACACAGAAGAAAACCGTGAAGTCGCTTCAAATCTGAGAGGCATTCTCACATCACTCCTGGGGCTACGAAGGCACTGACAAGCCGGGCTGACTCGCCCTGAGCTTCGACATGTGGCTGCAGGAGCCGCAGGGTCTGGCGTCACTGCAGGGCCTAAGCCCTGTCCCAGCGTCCTCTCTGTTGGGATCTGGCCTGTTTATCAACCTATGCCTGGAGATAGGAGGGGCCGGGGGGGACATAACGGCACTTGAAACTGATTATGGTGGGTTTTGTTTTAACCAATGAGGCAAGTTTTAAAATACAAACAATAGAAGCATGGAATACTGGAAGCATTCTCAGTTACTGTAACTATGCTTGAGTCACAGAAATATTAAACAAGACTGCAATGCGGTTTTAATGAGTTCAGTAATCCATTTTAACAGCAGAAATGATCCAGAAATAATACAGGTGACACTGAGACACTACCCAAGATATGAAGGGAATTTAGGGGAATGCCATCTTTTCAAAATTGGGTGCTTTTGAGAGCTTGTCTTGGTTGCCAATTCAATTCACAACTGGCCCTACAAGAAATGGCACTTTGTCAGTCCCGGGTCTGAGATAAAAGCTAGGTATCCGTGTCTGCAGAGAGAGCAGTGACCCTTCTTCACATGCCCACAACTGAAGCAACAGCCATTTCCTTTCAATGCGTATGTCAAAATTACACAGGAAAGAGAAAAACCGAGCCACTGGGCAAGCACAGTGTTTTCTTCCAACCGTCTCTCCCGCCCCCACGCTCTTGAGCTCTGAGTCCTCTGGCCCTGGGACAGACAGGCTTACCTGACGTCCTTTGGCTCCTGCTTGCCACTGCTGTCCTCCCTCCTGTTTTCACTCGGGTCCGCAGCAGCTGCCAGCTGGAGGCTTCGGGTGATCGGCCCCCCACTCCGTTCTCTAGATTTTACATTGAACCGGTCTGTTCTTTTCTTACTGGCCAAAGCGGCTTTGCTTTGCAGGACGGCTTTGCTTTTCTGCACCCTCACGTGCAGGCTCCGGGACGCCTTGCTGGAGAGCTGGGCAGAATGATTCTTGGCCACAGCTCTGGGTTTTTTCCCCTCGACCTGAGTGATTTTGGCCACTCTTATCGGGCTCGAGTTCCTTAAAGAGGAGCCTGGTTTTTTAGACTTAACCGAAGCTGCGAATCTGACATTCTGCTTGGACCTGAAGGTAGAGGAGGGCAGCGGGCCCTGCGTGGGGCCTGAGCTGCGCGCTCGGGTCTTGCCCAGGGGTGCCGGCATGCTCTGCATTTTAATCTCCGCATCCGCGGTCCGTCTGCGGTGGCTGCTGCTACTGTTTCTGTCGCTCCCTGCAGGTGACGAGTGTCCGCCTTTCTTGGAGGAGTGGGAAGCTTTTTTTTTGGAAGGAGAAAGCGGCTTTTTGGGACAGCTGAAAGCGGCGTGTTTGTTCAGGCTTCCGATGTAGGTGAACTCTCTGTTACAGTACGGGCAGATGTGCGAGGCAGCCTCTGACGCATTTTTGAGGTCGGCCTTCTGCTTTGCAGATTTGTTTTTTTGAAGGATTGCTTTCTGGACAAGCTGGTTTTTCTTCTTCAATGCGTTTAATTTGAGCTTACTCGGGGCCATCTTGCTGAGCTCCACACTGAAGTTCAGTCTTTTGGGTTGTCCCATTCGTCGGAAGGCGCTTTTCCCCGAGCTATCTAGAACCAGCACACCGTTTCTGGGTTGCACGGTTTGCTTCAGTGGCACTGGGTTTTTCTTCGGGGTGTACCTCTTCTTGTCACTAGCGGACGCGCACGCCAGGATGTGTTTGTGTAACTCAGGCATGTTGTCAACACCTTTTCCACACTTCGTGCAACGAATGGCGGTAGTAAAGGTCTGCGGAATATTGTGGGTAGTGAAGTTTGTGGCTGTCGCCCCGATACCCATGGGGTTTCGGTGATGGTACTGAAAGGGTGGTGGCTTAAAGCTTGGGTAATGCTGATTGAGACCCAACCGAACATCTGGATCTTTCGTCTTTATTCCAGAAGCCATTATTTTGATGGTCGTGTAAAGCTCTTCGGAGGAATCGTTTAACTCCTCCTCCTCCTCTTTCGACGTTTCTGAAGGGTCTTCTGGCAAACTGTGCATGTGCTGGACGTGGGCCTTGCTGGGATCTGTGAAGTTCTGCGGCCGCAGGGTGCCACTTTCAAACTCGTGGTGTGTGCACACCGTATCTGGATGGAGATCTCGCTGGTGCTGCTGCAAATTGCACAAAAAAGCAAATTCTTTCTTACAAACTGAACACACGAAGATATTCCCAACTCCGTGAAGCAAAAAGCGATGTTCTGACAAATCAGTTTTAGCCTTAAAAAGCTGCACACAAAATTCACATTTGAAGGGCCATTCTTCAGCATGAACAGATAAATGCTTGGTTAGATCTTTAATGGAAAGGAAAGGGGATTCACAGACGTTGCAGACGAAGTTTTTGTTGAATGTTTCCTGAACAATATCCTGTTCTACTGCAGACTGGGGTTCTTCCCTGGCTCTCAGGTCTTCATTCTCTAGCTCCTCCTGTTTGAAAGATATCATGGGGAGGGAAGCTTCCAGATTATCCCCCGAGGAAACCACCGACGAAACTGCTGAGAGAGGTGGGGGTGAAGGGGAAGAGGAGGAAGAGGAAGAAGAGAATGAAGATGAAGATGACGCGGAGGAAGACGATGAAGAAAGTGTGGGAGGTCCCGGCGAAGCCGCAGACGTAAGAGGCTCCACAGAAGGAATGGGTGATGGCGAGGGAGACACCGTCGGGGAAAGAACTGGAAGCGGGGACTGGGCAGTGGCATTTGAGAGTGGGGAGGGACACGGACGGGGAGACGCGCCGGAAGAGGGGGCTGCGAGAGGCACCGTAGGAAGGAGTGGAGGGGGCGGTGTGGCAACAGTCAGCACAGGAGGACAGGGCGGAGGGGAAGGGGGGTGGGGTGGGATCAGGAGAGGAGGCAGCTGCCCGGAGGGAAGGGAGGGCGTCTGAAGGGCAGGGGAGGAAGGAGAAACCTCAGGTGGGGACTCAGCGGCAGGGGCAGATGAACTGGAGTCAGCGCCGAGGGCAGCATCTGGCTGGGGACGCAGGGGTTTACAAGGGCTTGGGCTCCTGGCCACATCGGCCGGGCTTTCTGTGGGCACGTCGACACCGCTGTAGTCGTTAAGGAGAACCTTTTGCAGCATGCAGGTGGCTGGTTTCCTCTTCTTTGCAGCGCTGCAGGCTGGCTGCGCCAAGGCACTGTCCTTGAATTCCTTGCCTTCGGTGTCACTGCAAGGCTTTTTGTGCACGCTGAGGTCTAAGACGGATTCCCACGGGACCGGAGTCTTGCCGGTCCCCTCAGCCTTCTGCTTGACACCGCTGGACAAGTCCAGAGGCTGCTGGTTGCACACATTGCTGAACGTGGTGCTGGCGGCCCACTCTTTGGGTGCCTTGTAATCATCAAAGCACGGCGGGCTCACGGTGTCTCTCTCGTCCCTCCCGGACGAACTCCACGCCGGAGAGTTGCTAAGACTTTCTAACTTGGGCTTTTTGGAACTTAGAACCGCCTCAGTCCACACTGCTTTACCATCGCTTTGCTTCCCAAAGTCCCGGAGGGCGGGACTGTGCTGTGGAGAACTGGGGGGAGAGCTGGTCCGCCTCTTGAACCTGCTTGAGGTCACGGGCAGCATGGAAGCGGGGGCGGACACACACACAGGCCCTAACTTGGGGATCTCGGGCGTCGGAATCCCCGCGGCAGGAGTGAGCTTATCCTGGGTCTGAAGGAGCTGTTTGAGCTTCGATGACAAATACACACTTTTCTCTTTGTGGAAGGACACGGCCTCTGTAGTGGATATGCTAAGAGGCAGACTTAGGGAGCACGAGGGGGTGATGGGGTCAGGCTCTGCTTCGGCCTTAATTTTGGGTAACACGGGGGGACTAGAGGTTCTCCGTTTCTTGGACTCACTGTTTGTGCTGCTGGCGGGCTCTTTGGGAAGATCCTCTGTTACGGGGACCTGTGTGGTCTTTACAGTCTGAGGCATTTCCACTGTAACGGGAGTCAGCAGACAATTGATACCGTACAAGTCGGCCGAGCTGGATTCCATCTCAATCACGTCACAGTTGCTAGTGCTGCTGCTGGTCTGAATTTTGCCATCAATGTAGTAATTTAAGTTTTCAGAGATATTGCTAGACACGTCCATGATGTACACGTCGTCCACCTCTCCCTCCTCCTCGGGCTCTGTGCTGGGAACGTAGACGTTCTGGGCGGGCGGGGCCTGCTCGGCTGGAGGCTGTGGCTCTCCCAGGAGGCCACCTTTCCGCCGCACACCTTTGGGAATCAGGTGACGCTCGTGAACTCGACGCTGATGCCGTCTCATGTTCGTATGAGTTCCAAAAACCTTTTTACAATATTTGCACGGATGAAGCTCTTTAACTTCTCCATTCTCTTCTACAACAGAAGAAGTGACCGTTTCCTGGGAAGCTTTCTCTGAATTCAAGGTCAGACAGTCCTGCCCAAGAGCGGGAGCATTCGAGCTGCCTTTTGGAGTACCGCTGTCGCCAGAGACTCTGGGGTCCGCTGGCTCTCCTGGCGGCTGTAGTGTTAGGCTGGGTCTCCGCTTCAGCCCCGCCTCGTGGCGCCGCTCGTGCCGCCTCCGGTTAATCTGCGTGCCGAACGCTTTCCCGCAGTACTTGCATTTGAAAGCGTGGTTGACTGTAGATATGTGTATGTGCATGTGCCGTTCAAGCCCCTGTTTGGTTGTAAACTTCCTCTCACAATGCTGGCATGGAAACATAAATGTTTCAAATACATCTCCATTGGCCTCATCTTTAGTTCTGCGAATCTTAATAATAGGTGTAACCTCTGGAGAGTCTTCGAGAGTTTCTTTTGAAGCCCTTTTTGGTTCTTCTAATAAATCTTCTAGCTTCTCATCACACCGTATTTCTGGCTCCGTCACCGAGCTTTCATTTGGCATGGCAGCTTCTTCTTCTCCCTCCTCTTCCAACTCCTCCTCCCCCTCCTCCTCCTCTTCCAACTCCTCCTCTTCTTCCTCCTCCTCCTCCTCCTCCAAGTCATTCGCCTCACAGTGTGTTGCTTCCAGCTTCTTGTCCGGCTCTGTCTGTGGCTCGCAGGCTGGGGGAGGGGCTCCTAGTTCGGGGAGCACATCCTGACTGACCGCCTCCTGAGGGATGGCTGTCTGCTCAGCTGCTGAAGCTGAAGGCTTCTCGTCCTCTTCTTTGGAACCTATAAAGCACAGGAAGCATGGAGGTGATGCCCAAACTGCCACTTCATGATCAATTCTTATTTATTCAAGTTGTTTCTCTTACCACTTAAAATGTGTAAGGGAGGTCATGATTAACAAATAGTTCCACATTCTCATTTATAAAGCTGTACTGGGTTTGAATCCATTTCTCCATTCATTTATTCACTCCTTCATTCATTCAGCAAATATTTAGGGCACCAGCTCTGTACCAGGCAACACGCCGGGCAGTGAGGAGACTTAACGTGAACAAAAAGTCACATGGGCTTAGATTCTTTGGTGTGTGTGGTCACACATCTATCTATAAACACATCTGTTTACAGAAACTCTAGTGCTTATTAAAACTGTGTTGGAGTAGCTGATACTGAATTTCTGAAGACTGGTTGTGAATTCCAATTTCTCATGATCCCAAACTGAAACAAGGAAATTGCTAACCATATTCCCAGGTTTGATTCTTAGTAGTCTGCCTTGAATGAGATGCTCCTCTCCCTCCTTCTTAACTACAACTATGTATTTAGAAGCTGGAACCTTTTCCAGAACCATGTGATCAAAATGTTTTCAAGTAAAAGAAACTTCGGAGATCATCTCTTCTAAACCTGATCAAATTATTAAGAGCTCAGGAGCACCCCAAGAAGGAACAGCAATCTGAAGTCCCTTCTGAGTGTCTAGGCCCAAAAGAAACCCAGCCTGGCCCCATGGGAGGGCGACAGCAGACAGGTGGTCAGGGGAGGACTCACTAGCAGGGTGACAGCTGAGCAGAGACCTAAAGAAAGCGAGTCATGCAAACCTCTGGGGGAAGAAAGCCCTCTGGGTAGAGGAAACAGCAGATGCATAAGCTCTGAGTCAAGAACCTGCCAGATGTGTTCAAGGAAGCGCACAGGAAGCTGCCAAGGCTGTGGGTAGGGGCGGGACTGGAGGAAGAGAGGGGAGGAGATGAGATCAGATAGGCAGCCACAGGGAACCAACGCACACAGGAATCTGCAGCTTTACTGAGAGAAACAGGGAGCTACCAGAGAGTTCTCACAGGCAAATATGACATAACTTTTATATTCCAGAGAATCACTCGGGTGGCTATGAGAAGACAGAAAACTCTAGGTGGACAAGGGTGGAGGCAGGGAGACAAAAGAGGAATGTCCTCCAGGAGAAGGGCAGGGGGGACGGGGAGGTGGAGGCAAGTGGTCAGACTCTGGATAGACTCTGGAGATGAGCTGACAAGATGTGCTTGTGGACAGGCTATGGTGAGAGACATATCAAGGAAGGTTTCACAGCAACTGCACAAATCCTTACCGAACAGTAGAAGGCTGAGGCAAGAGCAGGTTTGGTCTGTGTGCGGGTGCGTGCTGGAGGAAATCGAGTTTACTTTGGATGTGCTTGACTTGGAGGTACCCAACAGATATCCAAGGTGTTAAGTAGTTAGTTATAAATGACTCAAGTTCAACAAAGAGGCTGAGCCTAGAAAGCACAAGTCCTCAGACTAGAAATGGCAATTTGGAGCATGGGACTGGACAAGGTCACCTAGAGAGTGAATGCAGACAGAACAGAGTCAGGAAGACAGTCCCCTGATGACCCCAGTATGTGGAGGTCAGAGGAATGGCCAGTGAGGTATCTGCAGAGCCAAGAGTGCGGTGGCCCTCAGGCTAAGTACAGAAAGCTGCAAGGAGGGAGCGATCAGCTTTGCCTAGGACTGCTGATGGGTCGGGTGAGATGAGGACTGAGAACTGAACACTCCATTTACCAAGGTGGAGGTGTGGCGACTGTGACAAGTTTTAGTGCAGTGTGGGGACAAATGCCTAATGGAGTTCCTCAGCGAATGGGAGGAGGAGGGTGAGACAGGGAGGCTATAAGCAGCTCTTCCAAGTTAAAGGAAAGCAGAGAAATGGGGTCATGGTTGAAGAAAACATAGGGATAGCAGGGGACTTGGAGACAGGAGTTACTACAGCACACTGAATGCTGACAGAGAAGGTCCACGACACTGCTTTCTCTACAGTACCACCGAGTCTCTGTTGAATTAGTCCCCGTTTACTGGACACACTTGAGGAGTTAAAGGCTCTGTAGAAGGGGCAGAGCCACCGTGACTTCTGCTGGCTGTTAAGTGGCTCTTCCCCCTGCGTTGGACAAATATTTACTACATGCCAGTACTAGGGGAACAAGATTGTCAAGATCCTTATCCTCACAGTGCGTCACCTTAACAAGAGTTACATACAAGCAAGCAGGCAACACTACTCTAATAAATTAATGATTATGCTTGTGGAAGTATGTGTTGCCACAAAAACACACAAGAGGAACATCTAATGTAGCTTCTTAGATAAAGTACCGAGCAGGCTGGTCCTGAAGGTCAAGGACAGAAAAGTAATAAGGACCAAAGGTCAAGTAACAAGAGGAATCAAAACGTGCACACTGTGAATTAGCTGGGACTTACCTGGGGGCCGTAGGGCTCCGTTAAGGTGCTTTAAAGCAGAAGAGTGCCATCTGGGAGATTTGGCTGCGATGTGGGTTAAGGGACTGGGAAGGGGACATTACTGGAGGCACAAGACCCACACTGACACAGTGCTATCAGAAGGGAGATGATGGCTGCCTACACTAAGAGATGGAAATGCAAAGCAGCAGCAGAGGCAGAAAAAAGCGGCCAGACTGTCAACAGAGAAGGGGACTGTCACAGAGCTGGTGACTGCCCACATACAGGGCAGGGGGGAGGGGGGCGGAAAGGCCACCGTCCCAAGCCCTGCAAATGCAAGGTACTGACACGAGCGCGATGATTCTGTCGTGGCCATCCTGCTGTTCCCCGGCAATGTCAGTCTTACTTTTACTCATCTGCTGCTACGTTTACTAGCAATGATGCTTCTGCCTTTAAATAAAAGACAGCCCTCTCTCTCTCCCCCCCAGACAAATTTCATAAATTCCGTGAGTGTTCCACAAACTGGGAAACCAGTCATTCGATGTCGGTAATGTATTTCAAATCAGGAGCTAACTCCCTTTTCAAATACACTTTCAACAAAGACCCAGCATGTTGCTAAAAAAAAGTTGAAATGAGACAATGAAAATAGCATCTCTAAGGCTCAGAAAGTTCTTTATAGTGTTCATTTTTAGCCAAAATCTGTGGTTTCTTTTCATGAAAATAAAACACAAAACCAACATTTTTCCTTCCCTACGACTGGTAAATAATTCCAGATTTAAAACTGTCCAAAGTAATATGAACCAAAACACGCACAGCTCTATTACCCATTAGGACCCACATCAAAGTGTGTCCACACAGTCCCTAAGGTCTGTTGAATTTTAAACATAAAGGAAGGTTTGGGGAACACATGGAAGGGTCTTGACTGTTGGCTCAGGATATAGACCACTTGCTAAGGACACGCAGACACTGTATAGAACCAATTGCATCTGACCTACTATTCCACAAACAAGTAACTATTATGTGTCTTTTTTCATGGAACCTGATGTCACATCAGGAAAGTAACTGTCCTGAATTTTTGAAGGGGAGAAGTGCTGCTGAATTTTCTTTTCTAATTCTGCCACTAAAGGCAGTGAGGCTCGTTAGTATTTTTGTTGTTGTTCAAACAAATGTCCTAACAGACCTGCTACGGACAGGCTGAACTCAAGTTGCTTTTCATAAGGCTCTGGGAAATAAACTTGTCTGTTCTTGCTTCATACAATGCCACAGGAAATTACAATCCTTTATGAATGCCATCACCACAAACAGTGTTATTAATAAAATACCCAAAAGGCATCCCAAATACTTTGTTGGTCTTTTTTCCCCTACAATTGTTTCTTGAAAGAGTCACAAGCCTACATTTTGAAGTTCGCCTCTTTGGGTCACTATAAACAACTCGAGCAAGCTCCGGTCTCTGCATCAACTGGACGCATAACAAATCAAGACACAGCTCCCTCCCTTCTCAGAGTGCCAGTCTCGACAGGGTGGCTCAATGTGATGAGCACCCAGCAGTCTGCCTTCTGATTAACTGTCAATTCTTATATCATGGAGGACCTAGAGTATTAATCCTCAGAAGGCACTATAAAGAACAAGGTTTTGTGGGAAGAAAACACGAAGAGCTAAAACAGGAATTTAAATTTTAACAAAAAACACCACTTTACATTCTTACATTTTTCATTCTGATATCTAAAATCAAAGGTGTTTAGAGAAGTAATTTTTAACTGAAGTACAAAACATACCTAAAGTGTATAAATCATAAGCATAGAGCAAGAGAAAATGTTTACAAAGTAAATACACCGACATGGCCACCCCGCAGATCAGTGATGGACTAGTACTACACCCCGGAAACCGCCTCAGGTCCCTGCCAGCCTGACTTCTATCCCCATAGATTTGTTTTGATGGCTTTGAACTTTATAATTTATAAATGCAATCATATAGGATGTTTCTCTTTATTTTTACCAGGGAATGCTTTCCATTTTAAACAAGGACGGTCTTTAATAATTTTTTCAAGGGGAGGTTTGATGTGGAAGGCTCAGTTCGTCCTATTAAATATAGATGGCCCTTTTGCTGCTTAACCCTTCATAGTTCTTGGATGGTTCTCAGAAGGGCATTTCAAGGACACACAAAACTGAAGTACCTGGTGACACATAACCTGCATCATGCAAGCCCAGCGCCCGAGCTTACCTTCCGCGGAATCTCTCATGTTGGCAGAAGTGGAATCTGGCTCACTTGTC
This sequence comes from Hipposideros armiger, assembly GCF_001890085.2. Lineage (NCBI taxonomy): Eukaryota > Metazoa > Chordata > Mammalia > Chiroptera > Hipposideridae > Hipposideros > Hipposideros armiger. The sequence continues at coordinate 1,581,654 of NW_017731396.1, forward strand.
TTCAGCTGTATGTCTTCAGTTTTGTTTCCTTTGTTTTTATTTTCCTGGGATTTTTTCTTCCCTGAAACACAGTATGCATTTATTCATTCATTCATTCATTCATTCACTCACTCACTATTATCCTGCATTCTTGAAAGTGAGTTACTAATCCAATCACAGCCAACTGTCTATTTCTAGGCAACTATCAGTTCAGATTCCTGAAGAAAGGAATAGATGATGAATATGAATACTTTTAAGTCATGTCCGAGAAAAAAAGGAAACCCACTAATCCGGTATTTCTAAGAATCCTGGGCATTAGTTTCCTCGTAGTTATAATAGCTATCAAACTACTAGATAATATATTCTATAAAGTTAACAATATTGGTGTCAAAGGGAAATAGATAACAGCAGCGAGTTTCAATACACACATAGGAGGGACTGGCAGAAAAGTCTGCTTATTTGTAAGGAGCACATCAGCCAGAAACAACATGGTGTAACTTAGGGAGGGCCCTTTCAGTTAAGACTCAATGTCCTTAATTGTCAGATAACACAACAGAAGCAGAGATTGTGCTGCACGGCAAGGGACACACGTGCACAATGGCTCGAACAGCGAATGCAGAGTGATGATGAATAATTCACCGGCAGCCGACACGGCACTCCAAGGGTCCTAAGGGACACGACTCCAGGTCCAGAAGAATTCAATATTTCATTAACAATTCGGAGGATGGAATTCAGGAAACACTAACTGCATTCCAAGTGATCCACAGTTCAGAAGATAAGATAAAAATGAGCACATTTCTGACAAGCCGGAACAGTTAAGCTCAAGTCACCAAGATATTCAGTAAGGACAAACAATTTCCTACAGAAGTTTCTACCACCGAAGGCGCAGGAGCTCAGGCTCTGGGATGCAACCAGAATGTGTGGCCCTCCCTTGCCATTTGTTAAATTCTAAGTTTCCCATGCCTGGTAGCTTTCGCTTTTCAGGTTCAGAGTAAGTTCCTATTCACCTTCCCCAAACAGTTTCCTTCTCTTTCTGCAATGTTCTCCTCAACCAGGCCTCAAAAGTCCCCAGAGCTGCCCTTTCTCTTTCGGAGTAAGCCTCTTGTCACCTTTATCTCTGAATTGGTAAATTATAAACTAGGAACCACGCGTGGCTTCTGGGAAATGATATTCTCCCTAACAGAGAATCACTACAGAGCAGCATAATTAACTACAACATAGATAACATGAAAATCGGGGTCAGAGACATACAATATCATCCTTGCAAAGATCATGATGATTAAAAACAGAAACATCAATTACAACAAAGCAAATATTAATCCCCCAAAACACCATTAGACTCTGATAAATATTTCAGAGATACAAGAGAAAAGGTATAAAATAATTAGCCATTTAATGTCAGTCTTAAAAAACAAATTCCAAAATACCATTTTAAATCCCTAAATCTTCAGCTTATAAGAAAACAGAAGTTTTCTGCAGCTATGTACAAGTTCACTCAGGATATGTTTCATATCAGTCCGTTCATTTCCAAAGGCAGCTGAAATGGAACCTGGGACACAGGCATGACTTCCCGGAGTCAAATCCTAGTGCAGAGAGAGCAGAGGTCCCATTCATGTCTCCAGGTGGAGGGATTATGAACCAAACCCTCTGCAAGGCCATGCAAACACGGCACGTCACGTCATGTCACGCTGCAAGAAATCACCTCCTCTTTCTCCCTCTGTTACCGGCACACTCAGCCCCAATCTGATGATGACACAGGTTCCTGAGGAATCCAGTTATGCTTAAGGGAATTTGGAGTCTAATCCTTTCAACCAGTTTTCTTATCCTCACCATGACACAAGCCCTCCCGTGTGGCGCCCAGTCCCTATCAGATTACACCAGTGACTGGCGACTAGTGTAACCGCTCTAGTTGTGCAGCTCCCAGCTCCTGAGATCCGTGTAATGGGGCTCCTGCTGCCTGCAGACGCTTAATTCAAGTTACATTCAGAAAAGGTTTTCCCTGGATGAAGACACGTCACAGGACATCAGCTCCTCACATACCCTTAACAGGCCAAGCAGTATGACCCTTTCCTAACTGACCTCTTACTTTTTATTTTGTACAGGTATGAGCTTTCAAAAAACATAAAAATGGAGATATGGTCTAAACCTTGTCTCTTATGCATAAACCTTACATACATTTTTTAAAAATCACACTGTAAAATTGAACAGAAATACAAATGTCAATACAATCCCTTGCAAAAGCAATTCAAATTTTCTACAACCTCTCAAGTTGGCCTATACATAAACCGAGTATGAGATTTCTAGACTTATGTTATAATAAAGCAGAGGACAACTTTAATAATATCACTCATTAATATGGACTCAGAATGATATCACGTAACTACTAAATGGTATAAGTGCTATTTGAAGTTTTATTCCCTGCCTAAAAGGAACACCTAGCTGACACTGGATGTCAAAGGTCTATTTTTGGACTCACCAAACCCAACCAGGGAGAAGTGCCCCTCCACGCCCCGCCCGTGGCTGCTGCCCCCTTTCAGAACCATAACCAGGAAGCCCTGATTCCCTGTGAGACAAGCCCCTTGGGTAGGGACATGTGCATCCTATTCAGGGGGCTACAGGCCGGACGCCAGGACATCTCCGCCGCTGCACGAGTGACACCGGGGGTCAGGTCATGCTGTCGTGGGGCCGTCTGACGCATCGGAGGACGTTCAGCAGCATTCCTGACCTCCCCCGACTAGGTCCCAGGAGTAGTAACACCGCCGCCCTTCTAGCTGTGACAAGCACAGGTCTCCAGACGTGGCCCAATGCTCGGATTGGGGTGTGGGGGGAAGGCACATCCCAGATTAAGAACCACGGGGATAAACCAATGTAATATGGGCCACTAAAGACACGGGGCTCTGCAGTCTATATATTTATTAAAAAACGAAGGACTAGAACAATTAAATTTACCTCCAAAGTGCCTTTGGGTAAACACTGATAGACTTAGTTAATGATGAAAATACATCGTCTCTCATGCATCTAATTATTATTCATTCACGGAACTGAGATTATCGGATACATACGATTTTCTCAATCTTTATCAGAACCATCTAACGCTCATGCTACTTCCCACCAGAACCACAGATGAGAGGTGAAACAGCTGTCGGAAATCACCTGTCCTACCTGCTATTTTGCAAGAGAAACTGAGGGTCAGGGACCCGCAGGGATTACTCAGTCTGTGATGGGGCAGAAATTAGAAGCTGGGTGTCCTGACTCACTTAGGTATGCGTGGTGTCACTCACAAAGCCAAATACTGCAGTAACAGGTGGTGGAACCTGCTACATTTCCTTAAATCAGTACATTTTCCCCCGATACCTGGTTTCTGTTCCATATGTAATCAAATTAAGGGAAAAACACACAAACCTAAAAGTAAAAATAACCTGAATGACAACTTTTACAGAGGGGAGAGAGGACTTGTTAGTTTCTATCTGTGAGGCAGGAGGCGCCTCGAGAGCTGGTCCCGCAGAGCCGCTGGGAGCCTGGTAAGTACACGTGTGCACTTACCATCAGGTTCCTGAAGGGTCCTACACAGAGGCTACTGCCAGCTGCGTGCTCCACTTGCTCTAAACAAGAAAGATACAGGAATGAAACACAAGGAAAGTGAAATGGAAATGACACAGCACATAATGAAGGACAGGACAAAACTATGCATATAAGGGAAAGAAATGCACACATAAAGATGAAGAAAACTGAATGAAACAGAAGGAAAACAGCAGTTGTCTAGCACCAAGGTTTTCACCCCCAAAAATAAGTAAATAAGTAAATAAATAAATAAATAAATAATCTTGGTGTTCTCGTTGGGGATGGGGTGTGGTATACTTACTCGCAGGCCTGTGCCATGCCCATGTTGTAAAACTGATGCTCTTGCCACTTAAGTAACCACTCTGCTAGAAGATCCCAAAGTCCCAGCCATGCCTGTCATTTCACAGACACCCAAGGACCAGAGACGTGAAGTCATCTGCCCGAGCTCTAGAGTCAGAATTAAAGCCCGAGGATGATTTACACTAAAAGTGCTCTTTCTACTACATTTATTTCTTAAGACCAAAAATGGCATAATGAGAATATCTTATTCTTTACAAAGCACTTTATATCCATTATTTCACTTGGTTTCAAGGGCAAATGAAAGTGGTATAAAGACTTCCACTGCATTTATAGAAAAGGAACAAACTGAGATGCAGATTTCTTTTCATTTCAATTTTCTCTTATGCCAGAAACAAGTATCAGTCAACAGAACCCAATCTAAGCAAATATGATTCACCATTAACAGAATCAATAAAACGGGATTTTCTAGTGAAAATCGCTGCCATCCAGAGAAACCTGACGGCCATAATGACCACTCTGTAAAGACAATGAAGCATTATACTGCTGGTGCCTGGGATGCAAGGAGCAAGACCCAAACTGCCTCAAGCGTCACATGAGTAAGTTCTGGACTATGTTCTAGTCTCTAATAAAGTGGACAAACACGAGGAAATTTGGGAGAATAGTGTTTCACCTAAAAATGTTCAGGCATCAGAGGAAATGCAAATGTAAAATTCTAGAAGGCCGGCTCAAGTTACATTAAAAATTCATCATGCCAGTGAAGGCTCATGCATTTGGTGATTTAAAGAAATTAAATTTAGAACCATATGTAACTCTGCGTGCGCTGCCTCCTCACTGGGGAGCCACACAATTCCCAAATATAAACCCAGAATTCAGTATCCGTGCACAGAAACGGGGTTACCCGATCTTTGGGAGCTCACCATCTTACTCAGACACACAGCTGATTCCAAAGCAGGTGGGACCCCATCCGTGAGAGCTGCACAGTTCTACCATGAGACGTCTTCAAGGCGCGGGCTGCCCAGCTCCCCATCGGGTGGGTGGTGCCTGCGGCCACCAGGACCACACCACTCCACCCAGCCCTTGGTCCCTGCACTGGACTTCCATCGTCTCCCCCCCACTGCAACTCCACTCCCCACGGTTACCTTGGATCACATCATCACAAAATCCAAAGCTTCTTCAGCCTTTATTTGCCCCAAGTTTCTCCTTCACATTTGACAGTCTGATAGGTCTTACATTCTTAAAATTGCTCTTGCCAGCCTTATGACACTATCATCTAGAATCTCCTCTTCTTGTGACCACTCTTTTGTAAAATCTTCCTCTTCTTACTACCCCTAACTTGGACGGTTCCTCATAGGAGCCTGAAGCATGCGTCCATACGAGGTTAAAGAAAGTCTTCTACGAAGTATTCAGCTAAGCGAGGGTACTATCTTAGAGAACGGAACAGATGTGGAATATAACTGAATTAAAGGGTTCATCAAAAGGTGAGAGAGAGAAGGCGGCTAAGATTTGGGGCAAAAGGAGCTTTACGGATGGTCTCAGTCAGCTTCCCAAACACAGCGCTCGGAGCTCTGTCTCATTACATGAATCGCCTAAATCTCACAGCAAGTTTGTAGCAAAACTAGGACTTTTTATTCCCATCCAATGTATTCTTCTATTCATTGTGTTCTAGCACCTCTGTTAGTGACACTTTCTAATTTCGCCCTTAAAAAAAAGAATTATCGGAGCCATCTGCATTTGAGGCGAGAGAGAAAATCAACATAAACACTTAACATCGTTTATACATCCCTCTGAATTTCTGAAAGCAAGGGTGTGATTTTTGTGACAGCAGGCAGCATGGCACTGATAGCAGCACAGCGACGTCTGGGTTAGGGAGGTAAGTCAGAGCTCCGAAAGCAAGAAAAGCTCACCTGGGGCAAAAGCATCAAGTTCATGCTCAACAACTTTTTATAGGATTACTAAAAGAAAAACCCAAGCTCTCCAACAGATCCGGGAGTAAGGAAGGGGACTCAATGGGAAATATTATACAAAGTTGTCAGCTTAAAGAGTGGCCAGGTGATGGTACGTGTGAGCTGGTCAGGGTGGTCAGAGCTAGAGCTGGGCTCTGTTTATATCTGCTGGTGGCTTAATCTTCAGCGTTGGCGGGATGAGCAGAGAAGCTGGAAAGGGATAGATAACATGTTTTCCACAAGGAAGGAACAATCCATCTGAATATCTTAATTAGTATACTTTAAAAAAAGGAGATCACAGCTTGGGTCTTCAGAAGTCATCAGAAGCCACTGACAGGACAATCGGGAAATGTGGGGCAGCTGGACTGATGAGAACAGCCCAGGGGGATGGATATGATATGTTTATCAGGTGATCAGAGTGGCCCTCACACTGGCCAGGGTGAGATCAGTGGTTCAACAAGCCATCTGGTGCCTTAGGCCATCAGTCTCCAGTGTGTCAAAAAGAAATCTGAAGCAGTAAGACGCTGTAACAGTTGGTTTTTATGAAAGTAATACACTATACATTTTCTACAGATTTCTTTTACACATAAAATAACTCTGAAATGTACTTGATAGTAAAAAAAATTCTGTTAAGCTTCTTGGGCATAATTTCAAATCTTTTTCTTTTTTTTTTTTGTACCTAAACTCACCAAGAGCTGTCTGTGACCTGGAGACAAATTATAAAAATAAAACCGCTCCAGTTTTAAGTTGTTCGTGGTATTAAAAAAAGGACTCTAGGCTCTGCTTCCAACAGAAACAATGGAAAAGTTCTGGATACTCGGTGCTGCAGATCCCAGTATAAATTCCTGGAATGCCTGGTCCCAACGCAGCCTTCGCTGGCCTGAGGCGCGGGCTCTCAGCTCCTCCAAACGTCAGGCGGATGGGAGAAGGGCAACAAGCACATGTGAAGGGAGCTTTGAACGTCTCTAAAAAGCGCTTTTAGTGGCTTTGGCTGGGTAATTCCAAATACTAGAAACAAACTTTAGTAAATTCAGATTAAGAAAGCATTAAATTTCTGTACGCTCTTTATAACCTCAAAAGGTCTTGTGGCATAAACAAAATGATTTCACAGACTAACTAAATACCTCTGAAACTTAAACAAGCACCTCGCCTGTTCTATTTTATAATTATTTTAATTTCTAGGGTTCTTCTCATGAATTTTCAGGGAAAAAATATCTAAAGTCTGAAAACCTTACATATAAAACCTGAGTTGGCGACTACGAAGAACTTAACTGGAGTTCAGGTTATCAGTCCCCTGTGGACAAACCAACAGGACTGGGAACTGAGGGGGGAGGTGGTTTGTTCCAAGTGCCTGGCAACCCATACAACAGAGGGGACGGCCACACCCTTGAGAACTGGTTAGTCTCTGCTAAACGTAAGCCGGTTTTTCCCTCTCAAAGCCCATGATAACTTTTACAATACTGTATCCTGATGAGTTAACCACAAAATTTAGTTTAAAAATATTTTCAGGAAGTAAAATCTAGATATAAATCTGCGTCAAGACACAATTGCAACACTGAAAATTCATTGTTTACATCTGTTTACAGAACTGCTCACTGGAACACTGGTCAAACCATATCACCGGTTAATACACTCAGCCTAAGTGTGTCCATTAATGTAAACGGAGAGGACCTAAGTTAAGGTGCTGGCAGGTGGCTCCACTGATGAGATGCTGACGAGGGGACAGGACCTGTTCCCCTACCTGTTCGTAGTTTCCAGTTTTTCTAGATGAACAGTTGGTTACATTACGCAAAAAATAAATGAAAGATTTTCTTTTAAATACCTACAAATGGTTGAGATGAACGTATGTAATTTTATAAAAGTACAATTCGGAGCAGGCCTGACTTTCAATCCTTTGTCTGCACAGCAAAATGTCTTGTTGAAGTGTTTGTCTTCTAATTTCTACCTGTACGCCCCAGTATAAGTATCCAGAAAAAAAGCACTACCCCCAGAAATACCCAATCCACAACAGACACACAGTTATAAAAATTTAAGAGATCTAAAATATTCCTAACAGGCATTATTAAATAATCAAAACTGATTAAGCATTCAAATGACCATTGTTAGCTTTTGGTGTATATCCGTCAACTCTTTCGTATGCATCGCATACTTCAAACAAAAAGTTAATTTGTCTCCTCCTTTGGAATAGCCACACACCTCCTAATCTTGTTTCACTGCACTTGGTTATTATACCCATCATTATTTGATCAGAAATCTAACTGAAACAATCATGTTGAGTGCCTGCCATGTATACGCCGAGGGTCAACGTTTTGGCAGTCAACTGCCAAAGTGATCGTCATGGAGCACTGTCCCACTAGCTTTTATTTTGCTTCTCCTAAAATGCAAAAATGAGACAATGGCATTTAAATATGCCACATTTTCATAGAGGTTTAAAAAATTCATTTATAAAAACATGAGAACTTACAGAGATACTAAACTACCCAATCCCTTGAATCTACCATGAAATGAGACACTTTCATTCCAGGATAATTTTTAAGACCCTTCATGACTATTACTAAGTGATGTCATTCCCTTCTGTCCAAGACCTCAGCCATCCTCCAGCCCCTTTCGCCCAGCAGATGTGCCTCTATCTGCTCACAAACTGAACCAGAGCATCAGTCACTCCAGGAGAAGGGCGCGGCCAGCTCCACGCTGACGCATGCACGGAGGCTAGCACAAACTCACCTCTGACAAACTCCAAACTGCCAAAGCCGCCTTTCAGACTCAAGAAGCAGAAAAGGAACTGAAGTGTATTCTCCTCATAAAGTAATTATTTTTTTAAATAAAAATTACATTTAGATTCAATTCTAGATTTTTTCTTATACATCTCCACCTAAAAGCAAATGCTTAGCCCACTTAACACATCCCATTCTCTATTCATATTGTACTATTCACATTTAGTCCAAGCTCACTATTTTTGCTAGATTAAAAAAATGTTTCCCCTACATACTTTGTAAAGTCTCTGGAATAATGGGGAAGTAGAAGAATTTTGATCCATTTTTTGGTGCTTATTATCTACAGGGCACTTTGTTAAGAGCTACAGGGAATTCCTATATTCTACTACAAAGAATTCTCCCCAAAGGAATTTAAAATTGAAGTTACATGTCTAACTTTGGGAAAAGCAAGCCCCTTTGAGGAAAGACCCTACTAATGTCAACTAGAAGCAAACTTTGAGTGAAAAAAATGTTCCCGGGAATCTCTATTTCATTAAAAAAAATTTTTTTAAGGGATGTGAAGGAAGGAGGGAGGAAGAAAGCAGGCCAGAGAGTAGAGGGAGGGAGAAACATAAAGTGATATAAATGGGGAGAGATGGGGGCAGGGGAGATATAAACAGCCACCCAGCGACATATAGCAGGATGCCCAGGGAGTCTGCTAAGGGAGCTAAGTGGCCCTCCTTAGGAGGGCCTTAGGAGCCTCGGCCCCCAGCTTTTCTAACAGGCCCCAGCGCTGCGGTCACAGCCTTCTAAAAGCTCTGAATCTTCCTCAGTGCTGGTCTTCAGGGATTGCCCCATGCTGTCCTGCGTTGATACTGCTGCTTCTCTCCTTTGCCAGTATGGGGGTACAGTAATTCCGCCAGAAAGGAAGGGCTTACAAAGGACTAGGGTCTGAAACACAGCTGCCTCTTAGGCCAGTGCCCACGCTGGGAGGCAGGGTCTCACTCTCAATCCAGTCATTCATCTTACCTGCTCCCCAAAGGTTCCTGTGTCCCCAGGGTCACACATCTTCCCTGCAAAGAACTGACCCTAACTAACGCGAGACACTCCTGGACTGGGCTCTCCTCTCCCTCCCCGGTGTTGGGGTGGCACTCAATAAAACAGGTCCTCAAAGAACAGAAGCCCACAAAACTGAAATTCACAAAACCGAAACTTTATGGTGCAGCCTTGGGCCACAACTGGATTAATGAGAAATAATCCTGTTCAGGGCAGATGGGAGCTCACTATGACACAGGCTGGTGATAACTACCTGATACTGTTGTCCGGAGGAGAAAATGAGATAATGTACATAAAGAACTTTGCACAGCGCCTGATACAGACTCAATAAATGAATCAACTGTAAGGATTAGCCACAGTAGATTCTACTAAACAAATTACAGAAACCCCACGCCTACAAGTCTAAATTGTCAGCATATGTTCCTTCTTGTGAAGACAATGACATGCTGCTCCCACTAACAATTCCAAATTCACCCATTTGTTTTGTTCATTTGTTCTACATCAATTCACACGATCCCACCCAGATAACATTATGGAAATGTACAACCCAATGAGGACAGAAGTTGAACTGAGAGAAGACAGGATTCTGGCAAACACCCACTAATGTCCCCAATCAACTACATTATAAAGGCTCTAGCAGCAGAAGTTGTGAGTATATTTCATTTTTGAAGTCTGTAACCCACTGATTTTATTGCTGTTAACTGTCTCTGCTTAATTTTTTGAATTAAACATACCAGTTCATACTTTAGTGGGCCCTAATCATTGGGAGAAGCAGCCTTAAAACCCCCTTTGAAAATCAGGTTAACACCTGAGGTTCCTGTCCCCAGAAAGTCACAAATTGATGTAAACACAAAATCTGGGGGCTCAGGGACCGCCTGTTATTACAAAGTCAAGTGGTGAATTCATAAATGCATATCAACAGGAGTGCTCCTGTGTGATCCCTGAAAAACCCCCAAATCCGCAGACTGCTCAATAAAAACGTTACACAATCAGGACATTTGTTTCCTTAAAACTGGCATCATCATCATCATCTTAATCAGTAACTTCTAAGGAAATGGCTCTTTCACTTTTATTTCCTCCTGATTTCACACGCAGAAGAACGTAAACTGACAAGATTTCCTCAGCTGTCACACATGGCACTGAAATTGCTCACACACAGCTCCTTCAAGACTGTCTGATAATTTAACACCTAAAAAAGTGGATCCAAAATTCATCCAAAATGTCACCTGCCTAAAATTTGGTTAGAACAGTAAAGTAAAACCATGAGTGGTTTGGGCCACATCAAGGTACAAGAAGAACAGGAAAGAAAAATGGTGAATCATTTGGGCAGCAAGCAGACTAGAGACACGTCGACTTCTGCGCAACAAACCAAGTTCCCAGAGTTCTCTAAGGACCTAGACAGCCAGTGGTGCCCTAGCTTTGGTAGCTAGTGAAACAAGACAGCGCTGAAGAAAGCAGCAGGACTCCAGCCCGAGGCGCCCTCCGTCCTGTAATGTGCGTCTAGCTGCAGACCCAAAGCAGTGCTTTACTCTTACCTAATCTGCCATCTACTTCATTCACTCCATGTCACCAAAGCACAACATATGAATTTTAAAAGGACACATTAGATAGTAAAACTGTTCATTCTTTTTAAAATCCGGAAGTGCCATGATAAGATAAAGGACAGGCAGCATTACCACAGAGCTAATTCTGCCAATGCCCGCCAGTAACAATGGAATGAACCAGGGACGGTGTGCCACACATGTTCCTAGGAGGCTCTCGCTTAAGGCTCACGGCAAACCTACAAGGTAGGTCTTGTCCCTATTTTACAGACAGGTAAACTGAAGATCAAAACACGGAGAGTAACCTGTCCAAAGTCACAGTGCTACTAACTGGTGGAACTGGGGTTTGAATCTGGCCTCGTAATCCCCAGGGTATGTTCCAGCACGCCACACAAGGAAGTCCACATGTGGTACAGTTCCCAGCACCAAAGGTATAGCCGGGTCAGCAGTTTTTCTCTTCTCCACCCTACATACACACATATCTCAGGCTCATTTTAAACAAGTTGTCTGTCCCTTTGCAAAGTACTGATCAAGTTTATTTAATACAGAAGCAATAGTGAAGCCTGAGCAGTATAGTTCCACCCCATTAATAAAACTTTGGGGAGTTGTTTGTTTTTCATCTGCTTTAGCATAGAAATTGAAGTTGGAGCTGGGGGGTGGGGGCGGTTACAACAATCATTCACTATGAAAACAAAGTTTACCAATTTCACGTGCTTTTTGCTAACTGTCCATGAGATTCAGAAGCCCTGTTTCTCTAAAACTAAGGAGGGTCAGAAATAGTTAAGATCATCTTTTCTTGATTTTCTTTTCTACACTCTACTGCAAGCATGAATTTAATTTACCTTGGTGTACAGTGACTTACATTCTTTTCTAGTCCAAATTCCTGAATTTATCATTTTAAAGGAATCAAAACTGCAAAAAGATATTAAGCTGCACACTCAAATTTGATCTTGTTATGAAATATTCCTATGATCACACCTAGCAAGGAAAAGATATTTCCTATGATAATACATTTAGCCACTAATAAAATTGGAAACAAGCAAATTTGGAATTTTAAATCCCTGTTCAAAATTCCAACCAAGAGTGAGACTGTTGATCGTTATTCCTTTTTATTGTTTTGGATGCCAGTGAGAGGGAAACTGCTATTTCCACTCCAGTGTAAATCCTCCAAATTACAATCTCTAATGTGTAAACAGACAAGGAGATTGTTCCATGTGGAAAAAATGAAAACTGCAGCTAACCAGCAGCACGTGCTGCCTGCAGCCTGAACCTGGTGGGGAGACGCGCAGAAGACTCAGGTCCCCTCTGGTGCCAGATACTACGCTCACAGCGAAGGTGTCCCCACAAGAGATGGAGGGCAGAGGAGCCCTGGTTCCTCGCAGGGCCCCCCGACATTCTGCATCAAGCCAGCAGTCGCTTTACTCCATGGAGAAACAGCTTCTGATTATCTCATACGTTAAAAACTAAAAATACAGCCAACAGGACCAGAAAGGCATATTCTACCACTCCAATTGGCAAGAGAATGACAACTGAACCGAAGAAGCCCAACAGTGGAAAGAACAAAAGGCATGGCAATCGGCTGCTGCCCGGTCTAAACTGTACTGCAACCTCAGACACCGCATATAACTCGGTTTAGGGGTTCTAAGCACGGGTGAACAAACCAGTCTGCCTTCATTTTTGTGGCATGTGATGTCTCAGGAAACCTACAAAAGACTGCATCAAAAGTTAGGATTCTAAGTACAAGAAAAAAGACTGTTTATCACTGTAGCTTTAACAGAAATAAAGGAGGGCAAGATTCTAACCTGTTGTATTTATTGCTCTTCTTTTTAACCAAAGCAAAGATAGCCCTCTGCAACTATACATAACTGGCAACGCACAGCTAATTCATTAAGAGGGAAATCAGGTTTTGGTCATTCAGACACTGATTAAACTAATAAAAACATAAAAGTGAAAGTTTTGCAAGTATCAAATTAGCAAGGATTTTAGATATCATAATCTTATTTTAGAAACTAGTATTTTTATACACCACACACATACAATATTTATCATTAGACCAAACCTCTTGCTTCTGAAATCATTCAAATATTCTTTGTGTATTAAAAAATAAATATATTAATATAGGACTTTTAAAATAACTATATAATATTTACCAGGTTATTAACACTTTTTAATTTTTTTAAATTTCAGCATCATAATCATAATCACAAAAATGAGAAGTGGAAATAGCTACAATGTTTCAGAACACTGAAAATTTTCTAGTCTCTTACCCATAATCCCTCAGGACTTTTTCTTCTTAATACATGCACCAAGTTTTAACCTTTTAAACAAAGTTACTGCTTCCTAATTTTTAGAGAAGAGTGTAGAACAGAAAGCAAAATGCCCTAAAAATTTGAAAAATAAAAACAGATTACTAAACAGTGGTTTTGTCTAGCTGACTACGTGTATTTAAGGATGGGGGGCTTAGGGACTTACTAAGTCTTTAAGGAACTGAATAAAGAACTCTCAGTAAAAGTTTTGGATAGAAACTTTCACATTTTGTCACAAATTCAGGAAGTTCTAAAATTTTATACACACATATTCTGAAGACTTTATTCTGAGATAAATACGATTACGAAATCAACTCGTCCCTCATCAGGAAAATTCAAACACGCACATGGACAGGTTAGGGCAACTCCTTTCCATTCTTGCTTCCTTCCATGCTTTTTCTCTGGAATGAGTCAAGCGGCTGGAATAAGAACAGCTTTCTCAGCAAACAAAACCTCTTGAGAGGTACTGACTACTTCAAACAGTTCAAATGATTTCCTCTTAAAGGAAAAAGGAAAAAATAAAAAGCTATTCCCGCCCAATAAGCATTTGACAAAAAAACAAACAAAAAAACCCCTATCTTTTATTGGTGTCACGTCATAAGACAATGAAAGAAACTAACAAGCACAATTTAACTCAATTATATCCACAAACAAATCAGAATTGTACTTACAGTGTCTAGAGTTAATTTTTAGAGGGGATGTTAATTATGTTCATGATCCATAACACTCAGTTCAATGAAAACTTGAAAAATTCTATTTAATTCAGGCGTTCTCTACATTTGGCCAGTCATTCTCAACAGAAGAGCACTGGTGCGGAGGAGGACACTGAACATCACGGGCGTCCTGAAATCACCAGTAAGACCAAATGAGGGGGCGCTGTGATACGGGACTCAGCCCCCCCACCCGCACTGCAGAGCGGGTTCCACAAAGGAACGTCTGGCTGTTCTTGAGCTTTCTCAACTGATTTCAAAAATAATATAAAACTGAGAGAAATGAAATGCTCACAGAAAGCCCGAACTGACAAATGTGTTGTCGAAAGAACACTTAGGCAACAGCTAGCAAGGGATAAAATGGAATCTATTAGTGTTTTTAAAAACTGTTTATTTGAGGAGCTCAAAGGAATACAGTAAATCTATTCAATCCATAACCCCCCAAAGCAAGAATAACTGAGGCGTTAGTTCTCACCGTATCTTAGCTTTCCAATACAAGACTTCGTTTAATCACACTATACTGCCTTATTATCTGGGATTAAAGTACGTAGTGAAAACTTATCTTGGCTAATTGGAAAAGCCTTATAAAACACTGTCCTACTTAGAACATTATGAATAAAAACTGGATTTAGGCAAGGCGGAGCCAAGTAATTGAATAGCTGGGTGAACGTGGGCAAACCACATAACCCCTCTGAACATCAGGTTCCTCCTCCACACAGGATGACAATGATCACTGCTTGGCAGGGCCACTGGGGGGATTAGCGAGGTTGTACAGATGCTCCTCGACATACGATGGGGTCACATCCTGGTAAACCCACCATAAGCTGAAAATGTCACAAGTTGAGAATGCATTTATCCTACCGAACACTACAACTTACTCTATCCAGTTTCTACGGAATGCATATCACTTTCATACCATCGTAAACCAAAAATTTCAAGTCAGACCATTTGTACATGGAGCACCAAGCACAGCGCTAGGCACTAGCAAGGCGTGCTAAGGAAACGAGTCATTGCTGTCACGGTCACCATCAATGAAAGCAGAATTCCAAGCATAATGACATGATGTTCAGATAAATGTCAAATGTCCATATCAAAGTACAGTGTAATGAATAATTTTCCTGTGAAGAAGGTTATAACATAAGCAATAATCAAAGCCACAAAACAAAAATAATGACCAACTGATTTACCTAACTTTGGAGCAATTCAGTAGCAGAATTAGAAAAAAAAAAATTCTCACTCGTACTTTTGAAAAAAATAGTAAAATTGTACTGAGCTTTCAAAAACAGATCACCCCAACAGCAGCAGTGATCAATTGGGCAGGCAACCACCAGAGATGGGACACCCAATGCTCACTCAGCAAAGGCATCACTCAGCTACAAGGCTGCAAGAGCTACATTAGGGGACAACGAGGACACCATGCACTTGGGTCGACCGTGACAAGCTTGCAAGGCAAACAGCATTTAATGCTGGGGCCACCTTTCCACAGAAACATTGCCACCTCCAACTGCCCTACGCCCTGCCCACCAGGCAGCCAGAAGTCTGGGGCCCGTCTGCCATCATCCTCAGGCACCACGGCCAGGCCTCCGCCCTTCAGCTTTGGCCATGGAGCCTGAAACAGCTGCCGGCTATGGTAGGTGAGGCGCTCATACTCCGCTGAAGCCCACCTGTTTTCTGCATTTATTCAATGTATGCTCTAATTTTAACGTTAAGTGGAACCAGTCTTGTCACTTCTACTCTGCTGCCCACCCCACATAAAAGCAGACCAACAACAGCACATTCTATAGAGAAGGCATGGGAATCCTGGGTTCCAGTTCTGATCTGATGCTCGTTGGCCGCGAGCTTGGACAAGTCACCCGACCTCACTAAGTTTCCACTTCCTAATCCTGGGAGGTCGGGGCAGCACAGAAGTCGAGGCTACGTGCTCAGACCCGGCAGCACCACCCCGGGCTCATTACTGTGTCCTGCTGCATCTGCTTCTCCCTGGTGGCTAGCAGTAGCCCGTGACCTCGTGCCCCTGGTTCTCTTTCCCCGCCCCATGCGCTGCTCGTGCCCCTGGTTCTCTTTCCCCGCCCCATGCGCTGCTCTTTCCTTCTTCCCCTCCTCACTTTCCTTCTCACAGGCCCTCCCCACCGTGCTCACCTCCTCTCCCACAGGGCTCCTGCCCGCCCCGCCTACCTGTCCTGGACCCCATACAACATCAGCTAAAGCACCCAGGCAGTCTGGCCCGCCCTGAGCAGCAGTAAGATGGAGACACTCCTCCCTGGAGATTTCCCTCGTCTCTCGACTCTTCCCCACCAGTCCAGGCGCTAAGTGCAATGCCTGGTGGAAAGCAGGCCCGAACGTGCATTTGCAGAATTGAGTTCCATAACTCAAAACACTCACGTGAGTGTCTAGGTGGCCCTCACTATGCACCACCTCGGCAATACATTTCCCCAAATGTTCCCTCTTCCAGGAGCTCTCAGCCCCTAGAACCTTGACGGGGCCTACCCATTGTCCTTCATGTCACAGCCACCAAAAAGCAAGCCCTGGCTACCATCTATAATCACGCCATACTACACACACAGACACACACGTTACTAACACTACAAGACCTGTCTGGTCCATTTTGTTGGCCGGTTGTCCCCCTCGCTCTCTAGAACATCAGTTCCATGAGAGCAGGAACTTTGGTCACTTAGTTCTCTGCAGTAACGGCAGCACCTAGAATAGCGTCTGACACAGACACAGCAAATGCGTGTGACATAGCTGGGTGGGGCAGGGGAAGGACCATCCACAGCCACCACGTCTCCGGCCGCTCTGCGTTCTGAAAGGCCCCATCCTGCCACCCAGTCTAAGGAGAGACTCCCCAGCCATTCCCACCCGGAGTTCCCTTTTCCTTCTCTCAATGCCAACAGCCCTTTAGTCTAGCACTTTTGTATGTTTTGAAACTCTTCAGACCAAGTGATTTTGCACGTGGCTTTTCTTAACTCCCTCCCTCAAGCTTATAAATTTCGATATGCTTTGTCGCCTTTGGAAAAGAATTTCAGACAGGTACAACTTCAAAAAAACTGAGTGCTCGTCACAGTACCCAGGTTGTTGTAGTTAAATGATTTTGATTGTATAGACACATGAAATATTTCCCTTTTAAGCTGATTTATGATGGAACTGTTCTGTGGTGACTCAAAGTCACCTAAATACTATAAACTAGTGGTTACTCTCAGGGACCATTTACAGTTTTTATCAAGGATTATCTGAACCTGCTAAGTGACCTTAAGGACCTGTGCTCTGTATAGTTCATTGTTGGTTTTCTTATAAACTTTCTGTCTTCTTTCCTCACCAGCTATCAGCTATTAAACTACGTGCTGCTATAAATAGCTCTTCTCTCCTTCTAATTTGCCATGAGCAGGAAAGTCAATAGGTCAGAACTAGGCCTACGTTAAGGGCCGATGGTCAGAGCAAGGCTCTGCCGTGCGAGGGAGCGGGGACGCCCGCTGCTTATTTTGAGCTTCCATAGGTGCTCCACAAACACGACTGATAACTCAGTAGTTCCTACAAGAAAACACGTACACAGCTGTCAGCCACTCTGTCGGTGGCACGAACAGGTACCATGGACTCGTACAGGGCACAGAGCTGTTCCTTTTTTATGTCACTTGACCGCAACCCTGTGAGGTTAGGTTGCACAAGGACCATTCCATGTTATGACACCCATTTTTAAAGCTATAGAAACTGCCCCAGAAAGGTGACATGAATTGCGCAGTCACCTGGTAAAAAAACCGGGGGCCCCACGTTCTTCCTTCCACTAAGCCGATGTGTACAAAGCCACTGCTGTTTCTTTCGGGTAGAAGTGCTTCAGGTAAGGCTCTTAAGTAGCCAAGAGGACAGGGCAACAACACGTTCTGCTTCTATGTTTGAAAAGAACATTTGCCAACGGTCACTTTTATTGCTAACAAACAAAGTCAATCTCTCACTTCTCGCACTAACAAATAGGGGACAGAGGTGGAGAAGATGGTAAGTACTTCCAAATCTGACCCTTCCACCTTACTTCACAGAGTATAATCTTCCTCTGGTTTGAATTAAAATAAACTAAAACACCAGACACTGAAAACCCTCCCTTTCTCCCTACCTGAAAAGTTTTATCTGTCCCATCCAAGAACTTCTCGTGTTCAATCTCATTACAGGGGCTGCTCGACATGAAGGAAGTTCGGCTGAATCACAAAGCTGAGGATCCAACATTCTAGTTCAAAACGCCGAATGTGCGCACATCTTTGGCCCATAGCAAAACTGCATGCTCCCTGGTCAGAGACAATATGAACTGTGTTCTCACAGCACTGCGTTCTTTTCCTTCACTACAGGTTTGTGTGCGTCTTTGTTTGCCAATCAACGAATATTTATTGAGAGCCTATTCCGTGCCAACCATCTAGGTGCTGATCACAGCTTACTGATTTAATGTTTGTCTCTAGACCACAGGCGCCATGAGAAGAGTTACTGCTGCTTTTTCTCTCACCATCATGCTGTACAACCTAGCAGAGTGCCTGCCCCACGGCAGGAGCTTAATGAACGTTAGTTAAATAAATGAGAGACAGACAGGGAGAGAGAAGGGCCCACTTTGTATGTGAAGGCATCGGGCTTTTCACTGCCCAGATCCACCCGCCATCCCATGAACTCTGAAAGGCACCACATGCAATGCACAGCTGTAGGCACAGCAGCTGTCACGCAAAGGAGCCGGAGTCCAGAACTAGGAAGAATTCAGCCCTTTGTTTCTCTCTGCCGGCCTCATAACTGAAATAGTTAGGTCCACTGTCAATCTACCTGTCAGCTACATGTCTTCAACATCTGGCTTTCAGAAACACTAAGTTAACTTGCTACTGAAAGAAATTTATGTTGATTTACTCACTGACATCACTGCCTGAAAAGGTATTTACATGTCTGAGGTCACACATAAGACCTAAACAGAACTGAGTTAATATGAAAAGTTCTTCGTTTCAGGTCTTTGCAAGCTATAAATTAGCTTTCATGGAGTATTTAATTTAAAACCAAAAAGGTTTGACTCATTATTTAAACTCTCCAAACTTTAGGTCGTAAAGTTCAAACAGGACTCTTTACCAGTAAGTTGTTGGAAACAGACTATAAGTTCCAAGGGTTAGCCTCATGTAAGTATTTTAATTAAAACCTAAGATTCAGTGGGCTATATGCTGCCCAGAGTAGTTATAAAAATAATAACAGGATAATAAGAAATATGAACTACTTAATGACATAAAAACCCAGCAATCTAGGCACGTATAAAAATAAAGATATGTAAGTTCATGCATCACTAATAAAAGGTTTATTTTCATTTTTCTCCAAATCCAACTAAATGAATAGATTTCTTAAAAAGGGAAAAAGAAAAAAGTAATAAAATGTTCTGAACATGCACGTCAAACAGAAAAGCCTTACAGTGAAGTTTCCACTAAGCTATGAATATATTTAATAACAATATATTTTATTATATATTATTATTAATAATGAGTTAGTTATGCTGAGTTGCAGAGTAAAGATTTCCCCTTCTCCCCCAACTCCAGCCCCCGCAAATCACAACTTACCTGGAAAGGCTGGTGACATTAGTTATAAATAAAATGAACACTACATAAAGGAAACAGTTGAATTATGTAAAGAGTTTGCAAACAATTATGCATTAAGCCTAATGTCAATAATAAAATCTCAATAGTCACTTAAAACAGTAAAAAAAAAAAAAAAAAAAAAACACCTGGGAATTTTCTAGACCCTAATCACCTGATTCAGGATCAAAGTATTTAATGACCTAAAACAGCCACAAAATCATATTCAATAAACAGAGAACATGTATTTAATAGAAGGCCCACAAACTGTCCCTTGGATGAATTAGCTGCATTTGCATTACACTATGAAATAAAAACAATATGTAATAGGAAAATCAGAAAAAGACTTCTTGCCTACATTTTTAAATATTACTTTTACAGTTTTCCAAAATCAAGTTTATGTTATGATTTTATTTACAATATGACTTACACAACTCGCTTTGCAATGTTCTGAGTAAAGGACAGACTAATAAGTCCAGACAAATACAAAAATTTACTTAAGACTAAGGCAGGCAAAAAAACAAGTTTTGTATTAGTAGGAAACGGCCACAGTGTGCCTTGGCATATATTCAAACTGGGCTCTATGAAAGATTTACGAATTCACATTAAAAATCTTCATTTAAAAAAAATCCCAACAACGTGTCAAAATGCCAGCTGGAAATACGATATATCCAACCAAACTATTTTCCTACCCGGAAATTATCCCCTCCCTTTTGTAAGCTTGACTGCGCTTTACCTTGGTTTGAAAACACGATAAAACAAAACTACAGGAGTTGAGTCAAAGTGACAAAACAACACTCTTCAACTTCCATTTTGTTAATGGCCTAATTTCGGGAAGATCTGCTGTGCTAAGACCTTAAACCACCCCTGAGAGTGTTGCAATCCTGCGCGGCGCGGCCTGGCCCCTCGTGGAGTGGGGTGGGGTGGGGTGAAGAGTGGCCGGGCCCGTCCGGGAGACGGGCGCAGCGGCACGGCACGGCGCCCGGGGGCACCGGGTGGCAGGGCCCGACCCCGCGTGGAGCGACACTGCCCGGCCGGCCCGGCCCTCGCGGAGTGGCAGTGTACCGCCTGGCCGGGCCAGTTCCCTCTGCCCTCTGGGGGACGCGAGCTCATCCGCCACAGAGCGCCCGGCCCTTCCCGCACCGTCCCGGGTGGGCAGGAGGCCACTGAATCTGCCTGAGCGGAAAATGTCACTCTCGGAACACATTTTATGACGCGTTCACTGGCAAATAGCACAAAAAGCTAAGAATATACCGGGCGTGCACGGCTCGGGAGAGACCGGCTGCTGCTCCCACCCGCAAATCCAGCTATTTTTGATGTCCGCAAGTGAAGTGACAACTAAACCGAGGGCGGCGCTGGGGTCCGCGCACTTTTCCACGCCCGGATTCCCGACCCCAAGTTAGAAAAGAGCCCGAGCGGCGTCCAGCGCCGTGATTCAGCAGCGTCCCGGGGGGGCCGGAGCGCGGGCCAGAGGCCGGTCCGGAAAAGGTCACCGAGAGCCTCGGGCTCCACCGGAGCCCGGATCCGGAGCGGCGGGGGAGCGGGTGTCGGCGGGCTCCTACCTTTCCTGCTTTTTGGGGAGCTCCGCTTGCTCCGGGCGCTGGCTCGCTCTTCCTCAATCGCAGCTGCTATCTCGGGGTTGTCTTCCCCATTGTACCAGACCAGGAGCTCCTCGCCCGGCGCGATTGGCTGCGGGGAGAGAAGAGACAGGCGCCGGGCCAATCAGAGCGGCGGTTGTTGGCGGGCGGGGGCGGGGCGGCGAGACGGAGGCCAGCCGGGCAGGAAGGGCTCGGAAACCCTCTGCGGCTGCGGGCTGGGCGGCTGCGGGAAGGGACCCTCTGCTGGAGGGAGGACCTCACTTCCCGCCCGCCTCCTCTCTTGGGGGTCCGCATGTCCACTATGGCTCTGACTAGGAGAGGTTGCTTTAAACTCAAAACTGCCGTAGGCTGTCGAATCTTACTGTTCAAAGCCTCACGACTACCAATGCAGAAAGAAAAATAAAACACGGAACCATCTTGCCCACAAAATCTAGCTGATGAGAAATTTAAAGTACAATTAGAAAGAACACGGTGGTTTGGAGAACTGCTGAAAGCTAATGACCAGTCCACGGTTCAGATTCCAAGAGCAAGTTAAGCAAGATAAGGAAGAACTATTGTATATGCCACTGCACATTTATAAGTCACTGCTAATTCTACCATGGAAAGGCTAAAAAAGAAGAGGACACACAAGTGTCCTGGCAGTATGCTATCTATATATACACTGCCACCAACCTGCTTGGGTCCATGGGGAAGCCACCAACTTGCCCTTGACACCGCACACGGAGTTTACATGACAACTTAAATTTAGAAGGAAATGCCTAACGGTGCCTCACACGTATTGTGCTCCTACAACATAAATTCTTAACAACATGTATCACCAGCATACTGATTATATCTAGAATACCCTGAAGAAAAAATAAACTGAGGGAAAGGCTATATTTCTAAATAGAATTTAAGGAAATGGCTTATTGGTTCCTCTCAAAATGATTCATCTGTGTGACAAGTCCCAAGACTATCCACGCAAGTAAAGTTCCACCTAAAACCCACGGAATAAAATGAGAATCCATGAGTCCATACTGATAGAAATGAAAGAATGAATGAATGAATGAACAAGTCAACAAATAAGAAGGAAAGCTCTTCCTTAAAGTAGATCCCAACTAATCAATGAAAAAAAATAGTAACAATGGAATTAGAAAATCACCAGCCGGCAATCATCAAAGTAATAATTGATTCAGGCAAGAATCAACGGATGCTAAAACTTGTAGGTGAAAGTTTGAGGAGTAACAGAATACTTGCAAGGTCTCAAAATATCTCCCCATAAAACATGTATTAATTACAAAGGGGAAAACGGTATCTTTATAAGACAGACATTATGTGCCTCCTGACACCATGCACAGAAAAGAACAAAGCATCACTTCTAGAGATGTCTGCCCAAAATGCATAAAAATGTAATTTAATCATGATGAAACATAAGAGAAGCTCAAACTATGGGACATTCTACAAAATAACTGACCAGTTCTCTCAAAGCTGAAAGGCTACGAAAGCAAAGACTGACATACTATTCAATCTAAGGAAACTGACTAGACAGTATAACTGAATGCAACTGCGTTTTCTTTTCCTATAAGGACATGATTGGAACAACTGACAAATTCTGAGTAAGGTGTGCATATTAGCTAATAAAATACTGGCACTGTTGCTTTTGATCAGGGCACTATGGTCATGGCCTTTTTTAGGAGCAGGGGGAATCCCACCTAACATGGCAGTTCAGAACAACATAGTTCCTCGCTTCCACATACCTTCCAGTCTAGATGATACCCTTGAAGGTAAATATTACTTTGTTTTATTCTCTACAGAACTCACTGTTTATATAGTCCAAATTTTAAAATATTCTAAATTCTTTAAAATAAAAGAACAAGCCACTGTTTCCTTTGCTCCCCCAACAATGGCTAAACCTGCCATTTTCTTATCTTTATTAAACCAATGTATTATTATTGCCCTTCTTGAGTCAGTTAAACCTAAACCAAAAAAACTTAATACATACAAGATTTTAGTGAGTTAAAATATATAAGATTTTACAAGTCAATACACAGGATTTTTATGAGTTTAAAGAGCCATTACAAATGCCTTCTGGTACTCTGATGAGCTAATCTGTTTCTGTTGAAGGAATAGGCTTTTTTATTTAAGTAAACAATTGATAGTTCCAAATATATAGTTTGCGTCTCCTTTTTTTTGTAAGTCACATGTTCAAGCAATGATGGTATCATATAATATTTGAAAAGATTAGGGTTTGCAGAAATATGTAAAGACTTAAATAAAACCAAAGAGAAAAAGAACATGGAAAGGAGTGAGGAAAATGTATTCTCAATTTATTCCTAACCCAAACAGCGTAACCAGGACACTGGCTACAAGCGACCCACTGGGCATTTTTGTGATGCCTCCCAGACCAGAGCTTAAGCTGCCATGGTCATCCCACTGCAACCTTCTGAGAAGAACTGACTGTACTAGCAACTGGGTGAAATTAAATATGAGTACAAACTCTTAACTTAGGAGGGCATTCTCTCTTTTGTTGTTGCAAAACACAACATAAAAACACATCAGAATCTGTTTTTACCTCAAATCTAATACAAAATCTCTTAATGGCTAATGAGCTGGTGAACAGCTATAGCAAAAGCCCCGTGATTTGTTAGCTGTTGAAGAACTTTCCAAATCGTTAGCAGCTGAGGTGATTATTGTATTATTCAGTTATATACTTCCCAACTTCATACTAAAACAGATACAAAAATAACAGACCTTTATGAAGAGGAAAATAATATACCTTTTTAAATCAGTGATTGTTTGCTTCTGTACTGTGCTGTTTTTTTCCTCTGCACTGCTTAGCACATTTAAGATTTTATAAGTCAATTTTCAGGATAAAATAAAATTTATGTTCCTAAACACAGGAAATATAAACCCACATTAAAAAAATAAAGTCACAAGTCCAAACATCTTTTTTTATATATTGCATTTTGATGTTGAACAAAAATCTAACAACAAAGAGACTTTAAACTCTTCCTAACTCTCCCATAGGTTCTGACAGGCTTACTGAACCAAGCATACGCTCTTCTCTAAATCTCAGTAAATATAAACTTGAAATTTTACCAGACCAATTAGGAAGAGTTAAGGGTTCCAATAAATATTCCTGACACTGGGTCAAAATAAGGAAAATATTCCAGAATAACAGGAACACACGAAGCACATCCATGCTTTCCCACCTACAGTCTATTCCGCAACATCATCTTTTAAGACACAGGTCAGACAACCTCAACTGCCGAGTGGGTGAACTGAACTGAAGAAGAAAATCCCCAACTTCTCCCCTCGAGCCACACGCCGNCCCCCGAGCTGGCCCCCACCGGCCTTACCAGCCTCATCTACCCATTCCTCTCACTCCAGCCACACAGGCCTTTGTTTCATTCCTTCAAAAAAAACAAAAATATCTATCTTATTCCCACTTCAAGGCCTTTTCTTCAACAGGGGCCCCTCTTCCTGGTCTGCTCTTACCTTTACCACACAGACCTCTGCGTGGCTGGCTTCTCCCCATGCCAGTTGGGGAGTTCGTGTCTTGTCTTCCCTGATTCACCAGAGCTGAAGCAGCCCTCCCCCTACCTAGCATCTATCACATTTGACTGTCTTCAAGGCACTTATCACCATCTGAAATAGTTTGTTTACTTATTCGCTTATTATCTGCCTCCTCACCCATAAATCGTAAGTTCCATGAGACCACAGACCTTATCTGTTCTGTTTGCTGCTCCAGAAGAATACCTGGTATATACCAGACAATAAATATTTGTCAAACTAGTGAATAGGAGAATGAATGGATAGCAAGCTAACACTTAACTTCTGGGAATTTAAAATAGTTTTTAATCATATTACAAACAAAGCCAGTGTTGGGATTTTCCAATTATCTGGGTGATAGTTAAGAAAGTGATATAGAGCACAGAAGAACATCACACATAAGTTTGTTTACAAAATCTAAACCACAGAAAGCTTAATCTATACTTAGATAGCCACCAGTAAGAAATCTGAAAGGTCTTGTGCATACCTGAGCAAACATCGAAGGTCAGAATTGGGGGAGATCAGCAAAGATCAGAACCATGTTCTTCAGACCAAGATAGGTAACAGTAATAGCAGCAGTGTAGGTAACACGTTTAGTTGGGTTAGACTAGCAACACTTCACTGAACCTTACACAGTCTTGTTTCATCTTCACAACTGTATGCATTGATTTTGCTATTACCTCCATTGCTCCAGATGAGAAAACTAAGATACAGAGTTGAAGTAACATGTCAACTACAGAAGGCAAAACCTACTCACACAGCAATCTGCCAGACCCCACTCCTAACCATGACACCATCCTGCCTCGCCCCAAAGTAGCGGCTATCATTCATTTAGCACTTACTAGACGCTAGAGCTTTGCTCGTTATCACCTACGAAATCACCCTGCTCCCCATAACGGCAACACTGCAATTAGCGCTATCTTACAAATAAGGGAACTGAGGCACAGGAAGGTGACTTGCCTTGGGTCACACAACAAGCCAGGACCTAATCCAGAGGCCTGGCTTCAGAGCTCACTCTCCAAAACACTATGTGCCTTGCTTCTCGATGTTTCTTCGATTTGCTATCAGAGATGCACACAGCCTGATGAAAGCGCTCTCAGTGTCCTAACATTTCCCTGGGCCTGCTCTCCCTTGGAACCTCATCTCTACCTCCCTTGATTGTCTCAGATTCATCCCCAGGCTGGTATTTCATCTCCACCAGGATTTTGCCTCACGGATTCAACCCGATGCAACAATCACTTTAAATAAATTTGAGAAACAGAATGAATTCCTGAATCAAATTTTGAATCTAATTTCAAATTCTAGTGTAACAAAATTGTATAGTTACACCTACTAGAAAATCATGCTTTTACAATATAGCAGAAAGAAAATGGGAAAGAAGTTTGTAGAAGTTTTAAATAAGTTTCCAGTCCCTGGAAGCAAGGATGTGGGTGTACATGCGGCAGAGGGCAGTCCAACTGGCTAAAGGTGACAGGAAAAGAACAGCATAAGAAAATGAAGCAGCTACTTGCTAACTCTACTCCCAGAAGTCTTAGCACTGCCACACAGGCAAAACTCAGCATGACCATCATCTTAAATGCTTGCTCATTCAGAGTTTTCAACTCCTTGGAGATCATTTTTTTCCATGGACTGTCCCTAATCTATGACATTTTTAATAGAAGGGAGTAAAGAGAAATGTGCCCTACAGCAATTTTAGCAAATGCATCTATTCCCCAAAGCAACAATTATCTATCTTTAGAACCTCAAGACTCTGCGTTTGAGAACATTTCCATGCACAGCACGTGCAGATTTGCCTTCCGAGAGAACATGACAACACGGGAGACAGACTGGGGCCTGCTTGGTGCAGAAACGCAGCCACGCTCGACACTTCCTAAGTGTAACTTCCCTGAATGTACTCAGTGACCTCTGACTGCACCACAAACCCTAAAACATGACTTTCCTTTTCCTTTCATCTAAACCATGAATGTCTCCAAATAAAAATGTGGCTGAAGGAAGAAAATGTTCTGTTTAATTCCCATTCTGAATAAAAGTTAGGGAAAAGAAAAGCTAATCCAAGGCTGCATTACACTGAAGACTAAGAATGTGTTTGCAGTTAACACGGAACCACCACAGCTATTGACAGTTTCTTACAGTTGGATAAATCTGCCCGACAGACAGGTCCCAACGCATTTGTATCTCATGAGGAGGGAAGTCGCTTCAATGTGTTGATGAACCACTTTCAAATACAATCCTTTCAAGGTCTGCACAGTTGTTATTGTCAGTCACGACTGCAGACAGTATTTGCAAAACGCGTGCAAAGTAACTAGCGGCAGACTGATGCTAACACTCTTACCTTTAAAGTTTTATAGTAAATGGCCCTGTTGATTTCCAGCGGAAATAAATTTTGCTCTTCTCCGGAGCAAGCCCAATTTACGTATCGCAGCCAGTTCCCCTTCTCTGGATCGGTGGCATCAATGCACATCCATCCCAAATTTGGGTAATACACCTTGGGAGGGGGAGAAGGACGCCTTGGTTAAAACAGGAGTTTCTTAAAAACGTTTCCACTTTCAACTTTTACAAATTCTTTTTCATTATATGCAAGTACTCTATAAAGTATGTCACAGAAACCAAATAAATAAAGAGCAGAGCAAAGAAAAATAAAAGATGAAAACGGAGATTCAAAACTGTGTAATCCTCCTTAGCTATTTTTCTGTCTAGGCTTGAGTAATTTTTTTCTCCTAAACTTGAAGAGCTATAGTAAATATGTTTCATGATCTCTAAATGACTCGCAAATATGGACCCAAGGACAAGTGACAACTCCATTCCCTAAAGATAGAGTTGGAAGAGCGAGCTGGCAGCATCCAAACCCCAGCCTGCTGGCTTGTTGTGGAGGTCGAGCACGGGGCCCAGCCTGCCAGGCCGACACAGTTCAGCAGGTCCCTTCACTGCAGGGCTGACAAAACTTCAGCAGCGAACATGCAGTGTGAACCTCCAAGTGGGTGAACGGTATGATGCTGCTGCAAACTCAGCTCATTCTTAACCCCTTCTCTACCCAGAGCATCTGTCAGGACTGAGGTGCTATGGAGCATACTCTGGGAAATGCTAGTGTCCTCCCCAAAAAAAGACCAGGCCCCCTTTCCAGGAGTCAGATCCAATGTCCTCTTACAGGAAGCTTTCCCTGATCATCCAATCTCAGTCAAGTCCTCCTCCCAGGTGCTCCCAGCACTTATTCCTTCATTCTAAAGAAAATCTATTTAGCAACTATTTTTAACTTTATCCTTGTATACGCACCCATACATACATACATTTATGTTTTACTTCCCTGAAACTTAAGACTCTAAAACACTTGATTAGGCACGGAAATAGAAACACAGAATCAACTGGTCACAGACCTGTCAAAACCAAAGTAAAAGAAATGAGTCTTTTCCTCTCTCTTTAGGAAGAAAGGAAAGAACCTCAAGGCTTCCCTTTCTTCCCGACATGTACACAGCCAAGGCTCCCACCGCTTATTTTTCTCTGCCCCCCGCATTAAACACTCCTCTCTACAGCAGCTTTCCTGCTGGAAGAAAGCCCCCGCTCTCCACTCTGCTCTGTGGGCATGCCTGAGTCTCAGAGCCTGACTGCCAAGGGGCAGTGCCCACCTTACTGGGCACCAGCCATGCTTTCTTCCTGTTGGAAACTGATGGCAGGCAGAATGCTATGTGCTTCCCATATTATCTTGTTTGACCCCATGCAGCGGATTCATTATCATCTTTTCCTAACATGTGGAAGTTGAGGATCAAAAGTTAAATAATTTCCTCTAAGTCGCCCACTTAACGAACAGTGAAGATGGGCTTAACCCCAGAGCTGCTGAACCCCCACTTTCCAATCCCTCCCCGATCGTCCTACTTAAACCTATAAATCCTCCTCTCCCATCAGCAGTCCCTGCCACCCCCAAACCCAATTTATTTCTCTTCATAGCGCTTGTTCTTTTACAGTGTGAGATCCTGTCCTCATTGATTTGACTCGGTGACTGTCTCCCCACACCAGAGCATGAGCTCCGTGAGGGAAGACATGTTAGCCTTTCATCCACTGCAACACTCCATACCTCGGCCAGTGCCTGGCTAAGCGAGGCACTCACTAAATGACGATGGAGAGAATGACAGCTATCATTACACACAAATGTGTAAGTGTCCTTCAATGAGAACCTGCCATGGGACAGGAACCATGCTAGAAGGTGCTCTGCAGTCCATTTATTTCATCAGCATAAGAGCTAAGGAGAATGTCTGCACTATCCTGAAGTGCCCCCAGTGAGTTTATTCAAAAACTCGTTTATTAAAACACCTAATCTTCACCACTCTAAAGAGAGGTTATCCATGTCACACCAGACTCCTTTTCAAACTCACCATCAGACTCACCCTCAGTTCGTTCTCTCTCTCTCTCTCTCTCTCTCTCTCTCTCTCTCTCACACACACACACACACACACACACACACACACACACACACAAGCACAAACTCCTCCCTTTAAAACAAAGAGAAAGAGTAGCCCCCAAATGGTATGTTATGAAGTGACAACAACATCACAATGCAAAATGTAAAGTTAAACTCTGCACACCAAAACAATTTAAGCTGCTTCACTTTAAAAATGTTTAAGGGAGGGCCGGCCGAGTGGTGCGATGGTTAAGAACTGGCTTGGGACGCCAGAGGGCCCCGGTTCGGATCCCACATATGAGGGCCAGTGACACTGCCCTCCACAGCTAAGATGCTGAACAACAGCTCAACTT
The DNA here is from genome assembly GCF_001890085.2 of Hipposideros armiger. NCBI lineage: Eukaryota > Metazoa > Chordata > Mammalia > Chiroptera > Hipposideridae > Hipposideros > Hipposideros armiger. Next base: position 1,611,185 of record NW_017731396.1, read on the forward strand.
GGAGCTGGGCTGCCGTGAGGATGGTGTAGGCTGCAGCTCCTGCTGCAGTGGGTTGCCATGGGCTACCGTGTGTAGCCAGCGGCCAGCAGCCGCCATGAGCAGCCGTCCAGAAGCCGGCAACTGATCTGCCTCACCTGGGAAGAGCGCAATGATGGTGCCAACTTGGGCCAGTGAAGGGACGTCCTCCACAACTAGACTGAAGAAAAAAACAACAGCTACTTGCCTGTTCCCCTTCCCCCAATTCCCCAGCGCTGTTCCCATCCCCCAACTCCCCAATAAAAATCTTTAAAAAAAAAAATGTTTAAGGCATATTTTTGTCATGTTGGCCAGCATGATACAGTAAGGAAAATGGAGTAGTTGGTCCTTTAACATTGTCAGTCCATATTAGTTACGTTTCACTAATAAGTTAGAGATAAAACTCTTGTTTAGCTGTGTCACAGTGGATGGCAGAACCCCACTCACTGCCCACCCACATACCAACACAGCTACAGACAACCAGGGACAGAGATGATACCGGGAAACCACACACAGTGCAAGAAGGCGGCTGGAAAGAGGCAGCAAGAGGCGGCCCGCCAGCCTGCGGTGACAATACAGGCTGTGCCGGCAACCTCCTGGATCCCAGGTTCATACAGACCTTTGGAAATAGCAAGGTGTCCCACTTGAGTTTTTTACGCACAGCTCATTTGGTTTCAAAAGGGACTAAGGCATCTGCAAAGTCATGTTTAGTTTACAGAAAAAGGTGCACACTCCATGTTTTAAATGTGCAACAAGTAATTCACAAAGCAATACACATGGCCAAAACCTTGTGAAGAAAAAAAATTAAACTTACCTAATAATAATAAAAAATAACTTCAAATTATATCATTTTTCTCCACCATACTGCTAAAAAATTGTTTAAGGAAAAACAAGATTAGAAAGCAGACATTCCCCCCAAACAATGCTGATCAGAGAACTCGTATCATTTTTTAAATGAAATTTTGCAGTACTTGACAAAAAAAAAAAACCTAAAATGTACACACACTTTAACCAGCAGATGCATTTGTAAAAATTTATTTTCATGAGCTAACTGGGCAATCGTACCCAGATGTGTGTACAGAGACGTACAAAGCAGTGCAGCTGGAAACTTGCCAATTCATTTGTAAATGGCAAACACTATGGGTTTGAAAGTATGATAACCCACGCAGACAGAATACTAAACAAACATTAAAAAGTACTGTGTAAAGGATTAAGTGGCTTATGTGGAAACTGATTTTTCTGTTAGATATGTCTGTATTCCTTAACAATTTTTTCAATAAACAGTATTTCTGTAATTAGAAGGAAAAAAAGGTAACCAGAAGTTGTATTTTAGAAATGCATTCATTATTGGTATAAAAGACAGTCACAATACATTGATGATTGAATAAAGCCATTTATAGAAAGCATGGCTTATACGACACCATTTTTGTTTTAAACATATGAATATCTGAAGGAAAAAACTCCAAAAGTAAGTGAAAGTGTTAATGATGGTTTTCTCTGAAAAGTGGGGTTATCCATGAATTTAATTTTTTCTTCTGCTTATCTGAATGTTCTACCTTCTTCTCCACTGATTTAGTACATCTCTAAGTAAAAAAAGGGAAGTGGGCGGGGAGTGCAAGTGAGTCTTGTGAACGAAAACCGAAGTATGAATGAAGGTAGCCAAGGCCTGCTGCTGAATGCTGAGCTAAAACACTCCTCTTCCTCCTCCTCCCAGCATCACACACACACACTTTTTAAAAATATGTAGCGTTCTCATTTTTATTGAGAGTCTAACCTTATAATGAGGAACTGGGATGAAAATGTGTTTTTATAAATCCCTACCTTAGTTGGTTAAACCTTGGTTTCTAATCAGAATTTCAGAGACTGACACGGAGAACCTAATCTTTAAAAATGGGACAGGATTTTGCATAACGTAACTACAAATTACTAGACTGCAAAAGTGCCATAACACCATTAGCCTGGGGTAGGGCAAAACAGCTGCGAACTAATCAGAATCTCTTCCTCTCAGACAAAGGCAGATAAAACTCCCACCCGGCTCAAACTCAATATGTAACAAACGTATTTCCAAATCTATATGATGATCAAGAAATACTCAAGCTAACCTGATCCAAAGGAGAAATATTTCCACATACTGAAAAATTTTTCCTGATCCAATTTATAAAACAGTCCCTTTTAAAAAAGCAAGGGTACTTGACTGTGGACTACGTACTGTGAAAATAATTTCTACAAGTTAATTTTCAAATGGAAACTCCCTATTTGGAGAGAAAGAACTGAAGGGAAATACCTTTGTGCCAACCACTGAGCTAGATGCTTTATGTTATTTTATTTAACTTTTTTTTTTTTTTAAGATTTTTATTGGGGAATTGGGGGATGGGAACAGTGCTGGGGAATTGGGGAAAGGGGAACAGACAAGTTGCTGTCGTTTTGTTCTTCAATCTAGTTGTGGAGGACGTTGCTTCACTGGCCCAAGTTGGCACCATCATTGCGCTCTTCTCTGGCGAGGCAGATCAGTCGCCGGCTTCTGGACGGCCGCTCACTGCGGCTGCTGGCCGCTCACGCTGGCTGCTGGCCACACACGGTAGCCCATGGCAATGCACTGCCACAGGGACTGCAGCCCACGCCGTCGCCGGCGACTCATGGCAGCCCAGCTCAGGTTGAGCTGTTGTTCAGCATCTTAGCTGTAGAGGGCAGTGTCACTGGCCCTCATATGTGGGATCCGAACCGGGGCCCTCTGGCATCCCAAGTGAGTTCTTAACCAAAGCGCCACTCGGCCGGCCCTATTTTATTTAACTTTGACAAGCCCCTTTTATATGTGAGGACAACAGGGAAGGTTGGTCATTTTACTAGACTACTGACGTCAGTAAACGTCAGAGCCAGGATTCAAACCTGGTCCTCTCCTTCACTCCTGTTTCTATTTTATCTCTTTCCCAACCCTCCCCCCGCCCTCGACCTTCCCTAGGTTATCCACGCCTGACCTCCTTCCTATACCTACCCCTCAACAGAGACTAGGTATTAGCTCTTTGTCAAACATAACGTAATTCTCATACCACCCAATTTCCATTCAATTTAATCCAGTCATTTCAAAATACCGCAGTCAAAAATCTAAATTCAAAATTTAGTACACACTTCAATTTAAAAACACATTCAAAATTAAATCCTCATGACATACAGAGAAAGGTTTGCAAAGAACAAACCACAGTTAAACGGTTACATGGGTTGGGGATGGGGTTTTAACTTATATCCTTCCTTATCATTTGCTTGTTATGTGTGTGTGTGTGTGTGTGAGTGTGAGTGTGTGTGTGTGTGTGTGTGTGTGTGCACGTGCGTGCGCGCGTCTGTATTTGTAAATTAAAAAAAATATTTTCTCTTTCAACTAATGCAAACGTTCCATCATTCGAATCCTGAACTGTGCCTATGAGGTCCTTACCCAATCCCAACCTGCGGCAACCAACTTACTTTGACAGAAATTCACTCCCAGGAATGAAGGGCAATTCAGACACCTCCTCCTCCTATCCACTCTCATGCTGAGCTAAGTCTTTTACCCACCAAACCAGCCCCCCAAAGTTAAAGTCTGCGGTAATGAAGCCTCCGCCGGCTGGTCTCCGGGCTTGCCCCTCCCACTACGGCTCTCACATAATAATGATGGATACAGGCCCTCTCCTGAAGGTGTGAGCTCCCGTCCAGTGGTTCTACTTTGTCATTATGGTCTGAGGCTCCTTTTCATTTTTACTTCTCTGGGGATCTAGCTTGTTGAATTTCCAACATTACGATCTGCACACCATTTTCCACTTTCCCTGTCTAAACAAATGGAAATATAATTAGGTAACTGTCTGTCTTCCAGGAACACACAGGGCAAGTGGGGAACAGTGTACAGGTCCCTTCTCCACTGGCCCAGCTTGCACAGCACGTACTGCTTATGCTAATAACTCAGAGAGCTTTCAGAAGTCAATTCCAGTAGGTCCTCCACATAGTATTCCAATTTTTTGGTTCAAAATATAGTCCATACTCTCTAACATTAGAAAAGAAATTCTAAGCAAAGATGAATACTAGTGATCTTTTAAAAAGTATTCAACTACCAAAAAAAAAAACAAATTTTATCTTCTACATGATAATTCAAGTGTTTGTCTTTGACATTCAAATCAACTAATATTTACTGACCCAACAACATCTGTGTCAAGTATTTCATATACATCATCTCATTTGTAGCCAATCAAATTTATGAGGAGCTGGTTATCCTCATTTAAAAGTGACAATAAAGAAAAGAAAATATTCTGATTTTTGGTATAAGAGCATTTCAATGAAGACATTTAATTAAAGTTATATTTTTGTAAGTTATAAAAATTTTATTAACACCGCTACCTAAAATCTAATATCCCTTTCTTGGTATTTTCACATTCCCGTTGTTTTTGAGTCCCAGAATGTGATACCTGGGGGCTTGTGAAGGACTATAAAGCTGCCACCCTATAGAAGTCACTTTCTGGTGGATACAGACAAAAACCAATCTTTGATACCAACCACTTCACTCCTGAGACTTTTTTAGAAAGCGAGGGGCTTCTTTTAACAGCTATTCAAATGCATCTGAAATCTTCTGAAGATTCAAGAATAAGGGAAATGAAAGACAGACTAATAGGTGGTAGCACATTTTACTACAATCAATCAACCAACAACAAAAATTGAAGAACTCAATAGCTGGGCCTCCCAAGCCTGCAAAGGCAAGTCGCACAGCCATCCAACGCCACACACTGGCTGACCCTTGGCCCTCTCTTCTGAAATTACTTTTAAGTTTCATACACAAATGTTTCTGGAAAACCTCCCAACAACAGATGCTCAATAAACGTTGACGGGTCCGCTGCATGAACAAAACGTTCTTAAATTAGAGGTTATAACTCTGGACCATAAATGCTTAGGAATTCCGTAATACCCTAGAAATCATATGCAAATTTTGTGTATATATAGGCATTTGTTTATTTTCTGGGGAGGTTTTCAAAAAAGAGTAACAATCTCTGGGCTCTGCCGGTGGAAAGAACACTGAATAAGCAACCAAGAAACTGGGGCTGCAGACCTGACTCTAGGACTAACAGCTTTAAGGCACCAAGCAAGCCACTGGCACTCCCATCTGTGGAAAGACTTAGGGCATCTTTAGTGTTATTTTATCCCACCAAAAGAATCTCCACGGGGCACTTCCCGTAGTCTATACAATACCACAAATGCTACATGCCAAGATCACTGCTCCAGAAATGAGGACAGCACCTAGCACATGGCAAAAACAAACAAATAGGGCTTAAATGAGTGAATAACCCCCTCAAAGACAATTTCCTATGCACCAGACCAAGCTGCCAATCTGAGTACAAGTTAACTTATTCAGGAAGATCGTGTAATTCTCTGTACATCAATGTCCTCATCTGTCCTGAAGTTCCTGAGAGAAGAATATGATTGGCCCAGCCATTTCCATGACAACCAACTCTACAGCTAGCCCACTTTTAAGTACCAAGTTCAAAATCTTTGCACTGCTATTAACCACACAGCTTCCCGGTTAACCTAAGACCCCAGACATCACCATGCTCATTCCCACTGTTCTCTTCTCCACACGCTGAGACCAGGGCTTGGCAAACTTTTTCTATAAAGAGCAAGACAAAAAATCTTTTCAGTTTTGCAGGTCAGACAGTCTCTGTTGCAACTGCTCAACTTGCCCCTGTAGGGCAAAGCAGCCATAGATAATATGTAAATGAATGAGTGCTGCTGTGTTCCAGTGAAATTTTATTCATGAACTGAAATTCGAATTTCATAGAGTTTTCATGTGTCACAAAACATCTTAATTTTGGGCCTGGCCGAGTGGCTCAGTTGGTGAAGAGCTCGCTCAAGAGTGCGAGCTCTGAGCAACAAGGTCGCCAGTTCGATTCCCCGCCTAAACTGAGCTGCCGCTGAGCTACCAACAGGTGGCAGGATGGCTCAGCTAAAAAAAAAAAAAAAAATCTTAATTTTTGGTTTAATCCGCTTAATAATGTAAAAACCACTCTTAGCTCCAGGACTATAAAAAACAGGTGGCAGAGTGGGTTTTCCCTGTCATCTAGGCCTTTTCCTATGATGCAACTTTGACAAATGGTTTAGAAGTTGGAGAGCAGTAGGAGTGGAGCTGTATTTTCTGAAGAAACGTTCTATAGAATCAAACGGTTGACTTCTCTACTTTTTTTCTTGCTTCCCTTTTTAACTTAGAAATAATTTGAAATTCGGCAAGTTGAGATAGTAAAGACAATGAAACACACTTGTTGATATTTAATCATAACAGTGCTGACTATTTTCACTTCTTTAAAAAATTACAATAAAGTCATGTCATTCTAGAGATATCATTTCTCTATCAATTTTAGCTGAAATACAATTCTACTTCTCTCCTTTTTCCCCCGACGCAAAATGTATTGCCTGAATGAGTAACATGCAAACAGAAGCAGTGAATTGTCAGTTTTCATCTATGACAACAGGGGAAAAAAACTATTAAAAAGATTAACAACACCGGGTTTTAAAAAGCTAAGAAGAAATATGTACTCTTGGTGATTACGTAAATTAGTGCAATCCTTCTTGGAGGTCTTAGGGAAGTTCTATGAAATATTAAAACATAGAAAATAACTTTTGACTTAACTATTCTACTTCTAGGAATTTAAAGTAACCAGACAACTCATCAAATATATATTTAGAATGAATTTCATACTTGGAAGAATATCATGAAAAAATTAAAACTATTTAAATGTCCAACTGGTTAAACAATGGAGGAATACATCAGAATTCTGAGTAGCATGAGTAATAATGATGTAGATAAGTATTTGACACAGGTATGTCCATAACATATTGAAAGAAAAAGCACATTAAAAACTACACATACTGCTTAATCTCAATTGCATGAAATGACTATATGTGGCATTTGTGTCTGTACCAGTCAGTGGATGTGAGAGACAGAAAGAAAACTGGGAAGAGTTAAAGAAATATTCACCAAAGTGTTCACAGATAATTTTTACTTTCTTGTTTATAGTTTTCTGTATTGTTTATATTATTCTGCGATGAGCGTGTACTGCCTTTCTAATTTTTAGAAAACTTATTAGGATGCACAACACCTAATGTCAACTATGGACTTGAAGTGATACTCCTGCGTCAATGCAGGTTCCTCGATTGTAACAAATGTACCATCTGGTGCAGGATGCTGACAGTGGGGGGTGTCGTATAGGAACTCTCTGTACTTTCCACTCAGTTTTGCTGTGAACTTAAAACTGCCCTAAAAAATGAAGTCAATTTTTTTTTTTTTAAATTGGGGAATTGAGGGAGGAGAACAGCGTTGGGGAATCGGGGAAGGGGAACAGACAAGTTGCTGTCCTTTTGTTCTTCAGTCTAGCTGTGGAGGACGTCGCTTCACTGGCCCATGTTGGTGTTATCACTGCGCTCTTCCCGGGCGAGGCAGATCGGTCGCCGGCCACCGGATGGCCGCTCACTGCGGCTCATGCCGGCTGCCAGCCACTCACGGCAGCCCACTGCAGCCCACGCCGTTGCCGGCGTCCCACCGCAGCCCACCTCCGGGTTGAGCTGCTGTTCACCATCTTAGCTGTAGAGGGCACAGCACCACTGGCCCTAATGTGGGACCCCAACCAGGGCACTGCTGCTCAGAGCTGGCATCCCAAGCCAACTCTCAACCAACTCGCCACTTGGCCAGCCCATCAAGTCTATTTTTAAAAAGACATTAATATACTTTATATGTAAACAATTCAAAAGTTCTGTTCATCAGAATCAACTGGAGCCCCCCAGAAGTGAACATGAAAGGCTTTGGTCAGAAGCAGCTGCAGGATGCTGCAGACTGCTCTGGGCGTGTGCCGGGTGGTCAGCGGAAGTGGTACATGAAATCCAGCATCCCAGCCGGCCAGCAGCTCCCCACCAGGAACTGACTAAACGATGTTCTCTTTGGAGGACCTCGCTGTTTCGTGCATTCACCCTGTGGATACTCTACTGTTTCTCTCCTGTTATTTCTGATTTCATAGAATGTTTTCAGTGAAAGCTGAGAGGACTTAAGACTGTGTTAGACAATCAGGGCTCAAGAAAAGCAATGTAACACTTTGTCTTTGATTAGCTTTAAAATGAAGTTCTAGCTAGGTCAAAAGACCAGGCTGCTAAAAGAGAAGCTGTTCTTAAGGGGCTTTAATGGAAGAACAGATGCCAAGATGATATTTTAATGATAAGCAGTTTCTATTACATTAATTAGAGACACTGATGCAAGTCTGAGGATAAGAGCAAGACGGCTAGAATAAATTAATGGGGAAATACTACATTTTACCTGGATCCTTATTTTCTTCTTTATAAAAAATACGTACATTATAATTTATGCTCCCTCTACTTTGCCAAAATGCATAGTTCTACATATGTCATACACACACACACACACACACACACACACACACACCTTTTAACAGAGCAAAAAGGCTTAAACATTTCTGTATGGAATATTCCTTGCAGTTGGAACTATCTGAATGGCATCCAGATTTTTTTTTAATTGCAGGAAGGAAAAGCCAACCCTGACGAGAACTAAATCTTTAAACCTGACCAACAAGGGCTGGCAATGTCATAAGGACTCACAAACTGGCATAGAATGAAGTATCTTGAGTTAACGATGGGATGTTAAGAGGCTTATAGAAATCGAGTCCCCAGTATGTCATGGCTCAAAACCAGTTTTCACCAAACTACTATTTCAATACAAATGGAGCTTAATGGACAAGAGGCACTATTAATATTTTATACAACATGCCCAACAATATCAAACTGCTATGTTGGGTAAAATAGGGACCGTAAATTTAGGTTTAGTATTAATGGATTTGCTCAAGCTTAGCCTTCTACACACAGAACTAGAGTACACCTTTCCCAGGTCCTTGACATCCTCACTCAAATAAGTGCTAACCTGGGAGAGAATATTGTGAATTTCCCTTGGGAAACAGTTCTAAAATTAAAAATGCAGTTTATTTTGGAGCATAACTTTGTGGTTAAGAAATGTGCGACCACTTCAGAGTAATATCATTTTTTGGACTGGGCAGTTTTTCTACAAATATAGCACTCCTTCACCTCAAAAGTGGTGAAAAGGCATAATGTAAATATTCTCATGGTAAATCCTCATTTGCAAAGGACCCTTGGGTTGTCATCAGATTTAATAAGGGATTCACAACAAAGAAACTCAAAATTACCGGGGAAAACTGTTGGAATTTTCAAGTTAAGAAACACTGCTTACAGCACCGAGAAAAACAGAATCTACTTCCAATGTTCAAATGCCACAGAGCTTCTTGATGGAAAGTGTCCAGACGTTTCCTGGGCATCTTTCATTTTTCAGCTTTTATATGTTTACATGTGAAACAGGTGTGATTCAGTTTAAGACAATCTGATAGGAATGCTTTTCCTCACCACCGAAAAGCTTCACTTGCTTTAAAAAGCAGTCACACCACTGAGTTCCTGTAAGAAGGTGAGGGGCTTCCCTGGGGGCACCTGATCTTCCAATGGAACTCAACTCCACATTAATGCTGAATTCGCATGCAACGTTCCTGGAAACAGTAACAGATTTTTATCTTCACAGCTATCTTCCTGAAATATATTTGTATTCTCTCCATTTTGAAATTGAGGGTTTTAGCCAGAGGTTAGGCATCCTGCCCAACTAAAGGTAGGATTTGAACCCAGGCAATCAAATGAGACATTCTGAACTGCCTCACGGTCAGACAGCAAACACCACTCTTGACATGAGGGCCCCACAGGGAAGAGCAGCTCACCTCTGCCCTTGACCACTTCGCCGCTACAAGGAGTGTGCTAACGCTCTGCTCTGCTCTGTCTCCCAGGGTTGCTCAGAGAACATGACATGAACAGAATGAAAGCCTTTTGAAGAGTTCAAAGCACTACATAAATGTGCCATATGCTAAATATACTCAACTCTGAATATTTCAGCAAAACAAGATGGCTTTCTAAAATACAGAGAAGACCCTAGCAGCGTTTTATCTGCAGCCACCTTGGGGTGTCTTTATGGTGTCTATCTGGAAGCCCGTAAAGTCACAGATGAAAGCCTTGGCTGTACACACCCTGAACAAGGCAATATAACGAGTGGATTTGACATTTATTGTTGAAGACGGCCAAGCAGTCTCAAAATACAAATGTAAACAGCAGTCAGTATCCAAGGAAATACATTTCCTCTTAATAAAAATACTCTTGATTTTAAGGAATACATTTAAACTGTTGTTTCAATTTCAAAATGTCAAATACTAAAATAGGATGGTTTTTTTTTAATGTACGGAACTCTGATAAACAAAGAACCAGAATTCTTTCTTACCTCCCACATGTACACATTATTCTTAACCTGAGATCTTTTTTTCTTATCACCAACAAATGGCCCAAACTTTTTGCCTTTTAAAATTGGTTTAGTGGCCCAGACACCTAGAAAATAAAACCAATATTTTTATGATGTATGTGGTTATTTTAAAGATTGAAGCATTAAAATCAATTCAGTTTCACAAAATAGTTAAAAGGCTAGACAGCCTAAAAACAAAATAATGTTAAATCAACCGAGGTCACAGTGAAATCAAATTAAAGTCTTCAATGGTGTTTTTTATTTTTCCTCTTTCTATTCTTCTGTATTTTCCAAATAGCCTAAAAAGAACCCCTTTTTTTTTACAGCAGGGAAGAAGAGAATTTTTTACATTTGCTTGTTTTTAATTTTTACACATAAAATTACCCAGACAATAATACAATCACAAATACTTGGAGAATACCATAATCGCAACAATTAGAAAAAGACCAGAATGTACTGAAACTACAAATAATTTCTGAATGCCTCTATGTTTCCACAGATTTCAAATTGTCTCAAATGAACAGAGCTACTGTTATAAAGGGTTAGAAATATAGTTTTATAGATAAATATTTTTGAAGTTTGTTTGCTCAAAGTGAAAAACCCTCTCCTCTCTCGTTAAGTTTCCTGAAAACTTAGCTACTGGAACAACTCACTTTTCAGAGTTCACACAGCCATGATTTCTGCTGCTCTGTGGGATTCTCAAGGGTATTTCTATTTCCTCTGCGCTGACAAGCAGCAGGAGCTGAAATGGCAAGCGACCGCCCAGAGTGAAGGGAACTAGCACGCAGCAGTGACGCTCACTGACGCCATCCCTGTGCACAGGGTCCCCTCATTTTCTGGCCTCGGTCTCCTCCTGTACAGAAGGAGGGTGGAGTCTCAGCCAGTCCTACTCAGTTAGGAGGGATGAATTCTGCTTTTCTGGGAATCCCGTTTGATAACACAGCTAATCATCAATTAGTGGAGCGATAAAATCTACCACGTTCATGTGAACGATACCATTTCCATGCTCAAGTTACTCACTGAGTCATTTTCAATGAGAAACAGAAAAGGCATTTATTAAAAATGTATTCACACACATATACACATAAACTGGAATATCAGAAGACCATCTTAAAAAAAGGGAAATGGGGCATAAACATGATATATTCCAAGACTAAACTCTTATTATAATTTACTTCCTCAGCCTTCGACTAAAGATTAGGACACACAAAAACAAGATCACATACACAAAAGCTTGGCTTGTGTTCAACAAGAAATCCCCGCATGAAGCATTCACATACACTTAGGTCATCATTCACTCAAATATCTGCTGAGGTCCATCAAGTGTCAGGTACTAGAGGCATAAAGATAAATAAGAGATGAAGGTACTCCCAAGCAATGAAAGGGACAGGTGTGAAAACAAGCACAAAATAATGAGATGAATATAATAGCGTAATCCCACTCCAGTCATAGTGAAATCAGAGGCGAGGGAGCAATACATCCTGTGGGAGGAAGAGTCCCTGGGAGACATGGAGAAAGGGGACCACTCGGGCTGAGTCGGTTACAAAGGACGGTGGGTGTGCCAGCGTTTCTGGTTTCATTTCATAATCTCTGTCCACCCTGAGCCCTTGACTGGAAATTGCATCAACACCACACAATCTTCCAAGTCAGAACGTCAATCTGTTCTTTTATGGTGAGCTCCCGACCTTAAATGTCCAAAGGAAACCTGGCTGCAGCCTGTTCTCCCTTCCCCGTCTCCATCTGGGACCCCAGTACTCACCGATGCGAGTCTTGTCAACAGCGGATGGGAAAAGCCTCACTTCCTCCGGAAGTCCTCGAAGCACATGTTGAGGTACCTCGGCCAGGGTCTCAGCAGCTGCTGCAGGCTCAGTAGCGTTCTGCAGGTCAAAAAAACAAAAAAAAAAGAAAACCCAGTTAGAGGTTTGTTTTTCTCCTGGTCCAATAAGCAAATATGCAAAAATGTAACTGAAAGCTGAAACTGGCAAGCCAGACCAAGACAGCTGATGTCAAGCATTTCAGGAGCTGCTTTGATGCTTGTTTGTGAGTCTCCAAAGGAAACCACTTCAACCTTCAAGCATGTCTGTGTTCATCTATTTTGTTGAGGCCACCTGTAGCCATTTTCAAAGTATGCAAATCTCTGGCAACATATTACTTTAAACTCCCAGAAAATCTGGCAGCAAAATACAGCTTAATCTTTCTTTTAAGTCCAAAGCTCCCATCAGCATTTTAAAACGTTAAAAACTCAAAAGCAACACTCCCTACTTTAATGAATACTTTCGGCACCTATTGTAAAGGGACCCACCCGACTCATGCTGTCATTCTCCAGAAACAACCCCCCTTGACAGGGGCTTGAACATTCCAGCCAGGAACACTACAACTTATTCTGGACCTTCGATGGAAGTGTGGCCCTTTCCAGAAAACAGTAATTTACCGCTGTCCATCAGTCATTAACGGCAAAGTCGCCATGATATCACAAAATCACTAAGAAATAGAGAATTTTAAACAATTACTAACCAAAATTTATGCTAAAATTCACTATAATCTTACGAAATCAGATTACTATTAGATATGTATATAAGGGAATAAAAGGGGGAAATCTGAACCAACTGGTAAAACATGACTGTTATTTCTAAAATAACTTTCAAATCGAAGGAAAACCAAGTGTCTATTAACTGGTACCACATAGACCATAAAGAACTGAGAAGTCTATCATGACACCGCTAAGAATGATGGGTTCTGGAGCCTGAGTGTTTTTTTATTTTGTTTTTTTTTTGTCACTGCAAAGAGAAACATTTCTCAAGGACTTTCAAAGAAACCAACGTAGGCAAAAAGCGAACTCCAAGTTAAAGAGATTCATTTTCCCACAACAATGATGCCCTTGTCGTTTTTAAGAATGTTCCATGCCAAGAAAAGAATATCATCCAAATTTGAGGACTCCCGGCATTTCAAGTTTTTTTTTAAGCATCAATAGGCTGCTTGAAGAGAAACAAGTCCCACGGCCCAGAGGCATTACGAAACTCCCTCCAACCGGCTCAGACCTGGAATGCGCAAAAGCAGGCATCTGAAGGCAGGACATTTCTTGGACAGGGCGAGGCCGACAGAGCCTGCACTTCAGAAGCACAAATGCTTCCATCGTCCTTGATTTACTCCTTGGTCCTGACACCACCACCAAGCCCAAGTTAAATGCCTTCCAAAACATGGGACTATCAAAATTGTCCCAGAAAATGGTCTTGTAGTATTTTTAAATTACGGTAGCTGAAGTGCAAAATTTTCTCACTTCTAAATATAGTGCCCCCATTTTTAAAACTGTAATCTATAAAGGAGAATTTTGGAAACGTGAATAAATTTTTTTATAAAGGGGGGGCCGGCCAAGTGGCTCAGTTGGTTAAGAGCTCGCTCAAGAGTTTGAGCTCTGAGCAACAGCGGTTCGAGTCCAGCCCGAGCTGAGCAGCCGCTGAGCTGCCAACAGGTAGCAGGATGGCTCAGCTAAAAAAAAAAAAAATTTTATAAAGGGGAGGAAGGTATTAAATTGGTAGTTTACAACCCTAGGCTATACAATAATTATTTTGAACACTGATAAATTAAGCAATATGAACAAGTACTAGCCAGTGATGAGTCCTATCGGCATGTGGCCATTTATCACAGGAAGAGGTCGTTTTCCCCCCCATTTCAGACAGGACCCTAAACAAAGATTTTAAAGGATTTGACACCATTTAATCTCCCCAGGAGCTTTGAAAAGACAGTGTGTCAGCTAACCTAAACCGATACTTCCAACACTATTACAGTAATACTAATAAAAACCTGATATGTACTGAGAACCTCCTCGCGGCCTCTGCCAAGAACTGTGCTCTAACCCTCTTATATGCATGATGGAGTTTGCCCCAAACAAACCAAGAGGCAGGGACTGTCAGTCAGTGCCTCCTCCCAGCCACACCTCACCCCGTCACCCCCTCACCCCCCGCACACAGGCGCGCGCATACACACATGCACACACACACGAGGAAATTGAGGCTTAGGTAAGTTGTCCGAGTTGCTCAAGGCCAGAATTCGAACCTTCGTCTGTGTGACCCAGAGCCCAAACTCATAACCACTGTGATGGTTTCAGTTAAGATTCTGCCGGATAAGTTCTGTCTAAGGATCCAACATAAAACATGGTGACTATAGTTGATAACACTGTATTACAGAACTGAACTTTGCTAAGAGTATAGAACTTAAATGTTTTCACACACAAAAAAAAACCCCATAAATATAAGAGGTAATGGATGTGTTAATTAACTAGATGGTGGGAATCCTTTCATAATATATACATGTGAGTATATCAAGTCACCATGACGTACGCTTTAAATATCTTAGTTTTGTTTGTCAATTATACTTCAATAAAGCTGGGGAAAAAAGAGGAAGGTTCTGCTGGAATATAATCTAAGAACCTCTGCCCTGAAACCTCCACACATCTGCAGAAATGTCAGCAAGGAGATGGCGCCTAAGGCAGGCATGGTCATTCCCACAGGAAATCTGTTAACTGGAGTCTAAATTGGAGACCATGTATATTAAAATCTGTGAAATATCTGTGAATATAAAGGACCTCAGCAGAACTGCCATAGGAAAAAGAAATAAGGACAATTCCTACGCATTTAGTTACCTGCTTTCAGCCAACCCATTATTTTTAATTTGGACTCATTCACCTAGTTGGGAAAAGCTTTTTTCCTATTTTACACGACACTTCACACTACAACGGGACCCCACTAAAATAGGAGGACCTCAGTCCCCACAAAGCCATCCAGACACTGGCCAACTCCAGGGCCTCTCCCCGCTCACCAGCTGTTGGGCTCTCCACTGCAGTGGTCATGGCTGGAAATTTACCCAGAACCTTTTTAGAAAATCAGTGATTTGAGAAGTAGACGGTGGATGGCTTGCCTATAGAGAACCACCCTCTGCCCTTATTTTTCTTTCCTAGCTCTTATCACAATTTTAAATATAGTCATTTGTATAATTATGAGTTTAATGTGTCTCCCATCAGACTGCAATGGAGACAAATGGTGTCTACCTTATTCAGAGCTGCACTCCCAATGATTAGCAGGAGACATAAAATGTCGTCACTTAAAATACTTGAATGAATTAATGATCCTTGTGAACTAACTTAAACCTTTTTTAGAAAAAGGAGGGATAGAAACAAAACAGTGGGGTCATCTATCAGAAACCATTTTCTCCATGTGTGCCTGAATTTCTTGAATTTGAGGTAGGTATTCTTCTGTGTCAATAAAAGAATCCTTTTTTTTTAGAATATGTGATATGCTCTCAATTCCAAACACCAATTTACAAGTAAACCTTTGGAATGAAGGATGCTTAAAAAGAACATTTCTCGGGCCAGCCAAGTGGCTCAGTTGGTTAAGAGCGCAAGCTCTGAGTAACAGAGCCACTGGTTCGATTCCCACATGGGCCAGTGACGCTGAGCCCGAGCTGAGCTGCTGCTGAGCTGCCAACATGTGGCAGGATGGCTCAGCTGGTGTAACAAGACTGCCTGTTCGATGGTGGGCTATGCCCACTCGCAACTAAGATTGTAACACAGCACCTTGAGCTTAGAGGCCACAAGCTGCCAACAGGAAGCCACATGGCGACTGGCGCCCTCCACAACAAAGACTGAAGAACAACAACTTGGCTGGTCCCCTTCCCCAAGCCCCCAATTAAAAAAAAAAAATTTTCTCTTCCCCACACACTCATACACTGGAATCTCTTTTTTCTATATATCCTGATAGTATTAGATTTAAGATCATATTTAAACAGGGTCATCTTGGTTCTTATGCTAAAGAATCACAGTTTGATTCTGGGAATGTTTCCCTGATTGATTCTGTCTAAAAGAAATTGCAATATATACTCAATTAATATATTAAAATATTTCTGAGTCCCTTCTATGGGCCAGGCAAAGTTTTAGGCATCACATATGCCTTAACAATGTGAGGAAGGCAGACAAAACCAAACAAAAATATACAATGCCTGGTAGTCATTGATGCTCTGGAGAAAAATCGAGCACAAGGAGAGGAGGAGGCACAGTGACGGAGAGGGGTAGGGTGCTGCTGTAGACAGCGTGCGCTGCAAGTACGGAGGGAATCATGTGACGACGTGGAGGAGAAATAGGACAGGAAAACCGACCAGCAAGGACCCTTGCTGAGTCAGGAATAAGCTGGGTGTGCTCAGAGAACAGACAGACAAAAGGCCAAAGCGTCCAGAGCAGAGAAGGTGAGCGAGGCCGGGGTGATGCCTCAGGGAAATGTGTCACCGTTTGCTGATCTACACGGAAGAAGAGGAATGGAGGGTAACCAGCCAGAGAGCAGGCTGCAAGCGCCAGAAAGGACCCCTGGCTGCTCCTTCTCCCAGAACCATCCCTGCCGTCCCGGGATAAAGGCACAGTCCCATTTTAAGGCTTTCTAACATTGAGCTCTGTGATGAGTGTGGAGGAGGTTACAAAAACTCCCATACTATCTAATCGGAAACCTAAGAACTCTCTCACTGCTTAATGAAGTACCGGCTCCAAATATATATCAATGAACTTATCTGGAACAGGATATATTAAATGTAATTAATGTATTACATTTAAGTTAATTGAATAAGTTACTCAGTTATTAACTGTTCATTGATCTCATTAATTGATGTCTCCAACTTCCCACCTCAAACTCAAAGAAAGTCAGTAGCCCTCCCTTCTCCTATCAGTGGCCACAGCCCTCACTCCCGAGTGCTGCTGGGGCTGGCGCTGTGCTGAGTGGGGAAGACACAACGGTTCAGAAAGCTGAGCCCGTTCCCTCCTCACCAAGCTCGCTGGCTAGACGGGCTGCTCTTTTCCTGCTTCCTAACACAAGAAACCTTAGATATTTTGATTCTCCTTGACCTTACTTTTGACCTTGTTGCGGAGCCTCGTAAAGGTCCTTCAACTTCCTTCCCCTAAAACCTTTCCTTTGGCCCAGGCTGACTTTCCCAATGGGGCGGGAGTATGACATTTATTCCTTCCTCTGGGCCAAGATCTCTGCCAACCTTTTCCACATATTACATCACAGCAGTGAGCACAGCTAAGGCTGATGGAGTATTCAGGATACCATTCAGAGCCTATTCCAAGCACTTTCCATGCCATCACCTCATTTAATCTTGACGCTACCCTTCCAGCTGTAATTTCATGGCCCCTTTTTACAGATGAAACTGAAACCTGCCCATAGACGCAGCTAGTAAGTGGCAGAGCTCGGATTCAAATCCAGACAGTCAGGTCAGGGTCTGGCCTTTCAAACACAATGCTATGGAAGAGCCCCGTCAGGTACCTTTCCCAAGCTGCATGGCTTTCACGTAGTGGAGCTATGATAAAACCCAGACAGTCAGACTCCAGAGTCCACGTTTTAACCACTTAACCACTAAACCAGTGGGGTCTCACACTGTCCTCTGGGGACTCCTGGGAAGTCCCTTTCGGCAGTCCACAAGATCAGAGCTATTTTTCATAATAATACTGAGATGGAATTGGCCTTTTTCACTCAGGTGTGGAGGGGGGAGTTTTCAGGAGGCTGTGCCATGTGATGATGTCATCATTCTGCTGGCTGATGAAAATGGGATTGTTTAATCCCATGTTTTAAAATGTTCTGATTTATGAAGGCGGCCTGTGGTCTAACTAACTACTGTACCAAGTCGACCTCCTGGTTTTGACGCTGTACGAGTTACATGTGACCACAGGGCACAGTGGCGTGAAGAGTACGCCTGACTCTGTACTATTACTACAACTTCTTGTTAATCTGCGATTACTTCCCAAAAAAGGTTAAAAAATTTGTTTCAATTTCTAACACAGTAAATATCCAAAGACATAATTCACATAAACAAAAAGTCTGGAAACTGCTGCACTGGGTAAGCAAGACCACCTCTGACCCCCCGGTACCTCTGATCTCAGGACTGAGGCAGAGAACAAGAGATTCTTAGTGACGAAGGTGACGAGAGTGGTGACCAGGAGAGCGAGGAAGGCGGCTGGATGTACACATCCGGGCCCCACCTCCCCGGCTTCTTGAGTTCAACAGGAGGGGCTGCTCCCCCAAAATGGGCACAAGGGTTTTTTGTTTTTTATTTTAAGGACTTCACTGATAATCACTAAAGGAGAACCAACAAAATAAACTAGAATAAACTGGGACACGCAGCTTCAAATATCAAAGCCAACAGCTTCTCGTCAATGCCCGCTTGGCCTCCACAACGGACAGGAAAGAAAAGCAGAAGTGAGTTCCTACCCAGTGCTTTTAAGTCCCGGGGCAGTGGGGCTGAGACACCACCAAGGCAAGAAGATTCCTCAGGGACCGATCTGCGTTTGTGTTCCAGGCCTCTGCCCTGCCCAGAGGCAGCCTGTCCCCAGGGTCCCGCCTAGTGGGACATCCCCTGAGGTGCCCTCTGCACCCTCTGCAGCTCAGCTCACAGCACTTGCTGCTGGCTTAACGGCCTCTCCACTAGAGGCAAGCTGAGGTGGCCGACACGCAGGGCAGGTTCGCTTTCACTCGCCACCGTGCCCAGCGCCTGGCACTGGATGCCTAGCTCAGAGCAGCGGTCGCTGTGAACAAACAAACAAGCACCTGGCAGCCAACTGCCAAGAGGTCTGGGAACACAGACACAGCCCTAAGAGCGCGTGGCCTCCGCGTGGTGATGGCGTCCCGGGGGGCAGAGAATGAGAGAAGAGCTGGGACAAAGCGCTCGGGACGCCGCCATCTAAGGGTGAAAGAGAAGAGCAGGAGCAGCACAGGAGGCCTAAAAGTCACCGCAAAGAAAGGGAGCCAAGACCACGGGGTCAGAAAGGCAAGAAAAGGTTCAAGGAGCGAGGCTGGTGAACTAAAGAGGCTCCTGCTGCTGGCGAGTCTTCAAGATCGGGTCTATCTGATGCCTGTCTCTAACTCCCACTGCCACCATCGTCCTTCACACGTGAAACAACATAGCAATCTCCAGTCGCCCTATCAATGTCCAGTGAGGGTCCCGTGTGCTAGCACCGTGCTACCCCAGGAAAGCAGCAACCCGGGGCCCTGCCTGCGGCCCTGAGATTAACATGGGAGACTGATGGGGTGTTCCCACTGGGACCAATGAAATATAGTGTGTGGCACACAGAGAAAAGGAGCGGACACTGCTTTAGTTAGGGTAGCTGGGGTGAGGCGGGCATCCTGGAGATGTCACAGAGATTTAGACTTGAAAGATGGCAATGAGCCACGTGTTAGGGATCAGGCATTCTAGGGGGATGTCCTGAGGGGACAAAAGGCTTGGCATGTTCAGAAACAGAAAGAGGCCCCTGTGCCTAGTCAGCGAGCCAGGGAGACAGCAGAGGCGGCCACGGCCAGAGCCTGCAGAACCTCGAAGGCCAGGGCAGGGCACAGAGGCTGGGTTGCATCTGGAGAGTGGGGGGATGTTACAGGCAGGTGTGGGGCAGGGGAGTGACAAGACGTGATGAGGTTTCCTGGCTTCCAGTCTATTCCATATTCAACTTCTACAAACGCTCCGCCTTCCTGATTAATCTTCCCACAAAGCATCTGGTTCAAAACCCTTTTTTAAAGCTTTCTAAATAAAACCCAGTTGTTCCTCTAGTGGTTTTAGAGACTTTCGAGGTTCAAGGGGAGCAGAGGAAATTCCATGCCTGAGAGCTTTCTCAACCCGACATACCTCTTCCTCTCTTTCTGGAAGGTTCTGCTACAGGGTGAGAATGGGGTGGGGGAGAGCAGGAGAAGGAGCTTTTTGCTGCCTCCCAGTGAGTCTGTTATTGGTAAAATTGAGTTGCAACATTTCAAACTGTCTTCATTGAAGACAGCAAATTGTGGAGCTACATACAGCCTTTCAGTTCAATGGAGTTGTTTGGTCTGCCCACAGCTTCATTTTACATAAAAATTCCATTGGAGGAAATCACAGAAAAATCCCCAGGTTACTCATAACAATTCCTCCCTGGCCCCTACAGGCACCCGCCTCTGGCGTCTTTCCCAAACTAGCTGCTCTCACTCCTCTGGGTCTTTCACAATTTCAGGCTCCAATTCAGCGGTTCTCAACCTGTGGGTCGCGACCCCTTTGGGGGCCGAAGGACCCTTTCACAGGGGTCGCCTAAGACCATCGGAAAACAAAAAGATATTTACATTACAATTCATAACAGTAGCAAAATTACTGTTATAGAGTAGCAACAAAAATCATTTGATGGTTGGGGGTCGCCGCAACATGAGGAACTGTATTAAGGGGGCGCGGCATTAGGAAGGTTGAGAACCACTTCTCCAGTTAATAATGACCCCAGGCCACTGCTCCTTCTGGTTCTCAATTCTTCTGCCAGTCAATATCCTCCACATTCTTCCAGGCCAAGTTCAAATCCTAGTTCACCCATGAAGACATTTTAGTTTTCTGATTTCCTACATGGTCAGTTTTATGTTGTGTAAGTACAGTCCTCAAGACACATGGAAAATGGTTCCATTGGGGGAGAGAGGCTGTTTGTGAGGCAATCAACTAGGAGGTTTCTCTAACAGGTCGAACAAGCTGAACAAGGGATGTCTGGGTCTGAACTCCAGCAGTAACAGTGGTAAGAAGGTATCTGATAGGGCAGAATCAAGACCTAGTCCCTGGCTGAAAAGAATAACGGCGAGATACTAATACTTACACAGGTTTCCTACATGCCAGGCACTCACTTCAGTGCTTTATGTTTATTTACTCATTGGCGCTGGACCTCAACTGCATGGGGTGGGCACCACTGCTATCCCCATTCAACAGGTAAGAAAGCAAAAACCAAGGAGTCAGATGACTTGCCCAACCAAGCTGGAGTGGCAACGTGAGGTGGGATGAGTCACAAGACAGCAAAAGTGAGGCAGAGCGAAACAATCCTCTAACCTTCTTCTCTACCAAAGCATTCATATCAGGGCAACATAAAATGTAAGCCTTCTTGCCATAGTTCCACCGGAAGTCATATAAGGAAATGCTATTCAAGTTGCTAAATTTTTTCAAATTTCAGAAATAATCTAATATTTTCATTCAGAAAGACAATGTCCCAGATTTTATTTTAAAAATTGCTAATTTATCTAGTAAAATACATGATTCACAATGAAATTTAAGTGCCACATTAAACACATTAATTTCCTAAACTATACATTCATTAATTGAGGTTTAAGTCGCAACAGTTAGAAATCACCTTACGTGGAAGTCCTTTTAAAAAGTCTGCAAAAGCAAATTTGCACTTATAATCACCTATAAAAAATATAATTCTATGTTAATAATATGTAAAACAGCAATAGTAGTTTCAATTTTTTTACACTCCATGTTTTTAGAATTCAGAAAAAAGTGAAGGAGCTACCTAAAATGAAAGACAGGAAGCCATCCCAGGGGTTTCACCAAATCTTTAGAAATACGATTCTGAACAGATTTCTCTAGAGGGTCAGGTGATCGCCCATAAAATATTTTCTGTAACAGGAATAAACTATTGATACACACAACATGGACAAATCTCAAAAACATTATGCTGACCAAAAGGAGACAAACACACAAGAGCACATACTGTACGATTCCATTTATGTGAAACAATAGAAACACCAATCCACAGGAATAGAAAGCTGATCTGTAGTTGCCTGAGGTAAGGGTTGGGGGAAGAAAACTGCAGGGCAGCAAGACAGAGCTTTCTGGGGTGCTGGGAAACTCCTGGATGTTGACAGTGGCGGGAGTTACGTTAGTGCAGACTTTTGTCAAAACTCAGGACTGTACACTTCAAATGAGTACATTTTTCTACACATAAATTATACCTCAAAGCTGATTTTTAAAGTAAAATAACTAAATAAATCCTCCACTCTCCTCTTTAAACCATGTTAAAATGAAATTTTAATGCTGCAAGAAAATTTAAAAAAATAACCAATGCCATAGAAAAAAGTATTTTTTTAATCAGGATTTTTTTTTTATGGTTTTAAGTGCACATTACTGGTTTTCTTTCAAGGTTTCTTTTAACCTGACCCTAGCATTCCTCTGCTCAAAACCCTCCAGCAGTTTCCCTTCTCCCCTGGGAAACTTGCTCTTCTCTGGTCCTTTGGATGAGACCTCTGCTCCCTCCCGTCCCCCTTCTGCTCTGCTCCAGGCACAGTGTGTGTGGACCACAGCTCGGAACCAGCCTGCAGGCTCCCTCTGTGGGATGTGAGTGTCCACATCCACAGTCACAGTCACAGAACGAAGTCGGCAACTCTGCTAACGGCATAACATCGGCATTGACTGCTGTTACATAAGGCTGCATGTACCATCTGACGTAGACAACGTGTACTGATGTTTTATTTTTTAAATATAAGAATGAGCAAATTTTCCTGGTATTTCATTCAAATTTATGTAAGTAGCTCCTTTTACACACTCTACCCAGAGAATGACCATAAATTATTATATCAGATTTCATTGATTTAATGAAAGCACCTAGTTTCTTATATACCAATTTGACCAAAACTAACACTGGAGAACAATATTGCTTAATATTAAGAACATGTCATAGTATATTCAAAATAAGATACATATTATTGCTACAAAAGACTAATAATCACCATAGTAATTGCTGTTATCAGCAAAAGACATCCAAGAATTAAAAAGTATTAAAAAACTCAAATTCTATGAACAACTATTCTTGGGGCAAACAATGGGGGCAAAATCAAACAACTTTCAGTTTACTGAGAGAGCATTCAATTGTATTTGGGTAAGGAATGAGTAAGAAGACTGCAATAACAATAAACAGATGGGGACACAGAACAAGAAAACCTTATACAGCCCTCTTTGGAAAAGAACAGCAGTCAAATAGTACCGAAACACAAAAAAACTGCCTCTTTCAAAAAGCTGGCAGGTCTGCTAAGTTGTCCGAGTGAAGCAACTGTCCTCAAATACGCTGTTACTCTCCACAGGGAACGAACACGTTACCCACTCTCACCCCCTTACAATCCAGCCTCCATGGCACAGAGGCGTGAGAGGCTAACTATGGAAATCGCAGTGCACCACTGTCCAGTGGCTTCCCACTGAACTCAGGATAAAATGTAAACTTCTTCCATGGCCTTTAAGGACTTTTAAGTCTGGCCCGTGCCTCTCATACCAACTTCATCTTGTCCCAGAGTCCCAGACGCCTGCCACGCTCCTGCCCCTGGCTTGCTCTCTGCTTCCTGAACCAGCAAGCTCATTGCCACCTCAAGGCCTCTGCACTCACTGCTTGTTCATGATGCCTAGAATTTTCTTGCTCCAGATCCTCATCTAGCTGGTTCTTGGTTATTACTTGAGTCTATTATTCTATTATTATTAACAATAATTCTATTATTACTTTATTATTCTATTATTCATCACCTCTTCAGAGCAGACTTCTCTGACCATGTAATACAGAGAAGGTCCCCCACCTTCACCCATCACCCTTTATCACGTTACCTTGTTGCACTGTCCTCACAGCACCTTTCACTACCTGAAATTATCTTCCTGCTTTTTAACTGTCTCCCTCTGTGAGGATGTAAGTTGCACACAGAGCCCTTGCTTGTCTGTCTGGTTCACTGCAGAGCCCACAACACACTGCGACATGCGTGGTCTATGCAGAATGAACCTCCGGGACAGTGAAGATAATGGAACTCTGGATGGCTTGTCACCATTCTCAGGGCTGGATTTGCAGCAACAAGCGATTAGAAGCTTCCTGTTATTTTATTATATAAAACTTGAAAACAAATTTAGAAGGCTAAATTGCTAAGCTGCTTTGCTATTGGCTACTGGCAATACCACAGATTATTGATCAGGATACAGAGATGCTGCAATCCTAAGCTACTATACTGACAGGAAACCTCAAATATTAGTAACAATTTAAGTTATACAAATATTCTTTTTAAGAAATTAAGTGTGACTCAGTAAATTAGTAATCACTGTATTAAATCATTATGGCTAAAGCTTACCCAGTGTTGTATGCTAACTATATCTCAATAAAGTGGAAAACAATCACTGGGGCTGTACCCAAGTATTACAGTTCTCCTCTCCTCCCAGGCACCTGACGGACTGCACTGCTCCTCCCACCCGAGTTTTCGGTTTGATGTGGCCACAGACTAACTCTGGCCAATTAAATGTAAACAGAGTGATATGTGTGGAGATAAAAGCACCAGCATCCTTGGTTCCCGAGCAACTCTAAGAGCAGATCCACACTGATGTGTACTGAGAACAAGAACTGATGGTTGCTGTGCTAAGCCCCTCAGATTCTGGAGCTGCCTGTTTGTTAGCGCAGCATAACACAACTTATCCTGACTGATAGAGCAGCATAGCACAGTGACCGAGAACCTGGGCTTTGGAATCTGACAGGCCTGGGTATGAATTAGAGCTGTAGCACTTACTGTCTGAGCGATCATGGGCAAGCCATGGCCACCACTCTGTGCCTCAAAGTCTTCATCCATAAAATGGTTATAAAACCTACACTTCCTAAAGCAGATGCAAAGACTGAACTTATAAGAAAATGTACATGCAATACTTAGCGAAGTGCCTGGCATGTTGGTTAGGCGCTCAAAAGAGGAAGTGGTATTAAACTCTAGCATATATGCTTTACACTCCTATGAGCGTACGTGCATTATGGAACTTCGCTCACCTTGGATGTTCTATAAAGGACAGGAAGTCCTCACTTAATATCATCAATAGGTTCTGCCACTTTAGGTGATACAATGAAACCCATTTTACCATAGGCTAGTTGATATAAAAAAGAGTTAAGTTCCTATGGCATCTCATCAACATTATAATGAAAGGGCACTGAACAAAATGGACATTGAGGAACTGCTGTAAGGAACTCTAAATTTTTTATTCAATCAGAGAGTCATTTATAAAGTTCTGGATTCTCCTAGATAAACCTAGGAAAAAGAGAAGGAAAACAGTGGGACTTCTGAAAAGTTAACTATGAGGACGGCTGTGGAATGTTAACGAAGCAAGAACAGGGCGCCTATCATTTGCAAATGGAGAGAAGAGGAGAGAAAATAGAGCGCTCCCCTGCCTGCCAACCAGGCCTGGGCTCAACTGGAAGAACGAAGGCTCACATGCAAAGCTGGGTTCTAAACTGGGCTGACAAGAGACGGTAAGAAAGGGGGAAGAGCTGAGTGGAGAACAGACCAGAAGAGAAAGAAGGACACAGAACGTGTGGGTCTGGGGGCTCCAGGGGCTCAGGGCTGGGGTCGGAGGGAAAGCCTGGCCAAGCTACCACACCAGGGATGGCGTGAAACACACGGGTAACACAGAGCAGCTCAGAACGGTCTTCACTAGTCAGTGCTTAAAATACCCAGAGGCCTTGGGCTTTGGACTCCTGTTTCCTCTAAAGGACTAGTGTAAACAGTACGGTACGCTCACTCCTAGGACACTTCAGTCCTTAAAACTCAACTGTCAGGCAAGTCTGATTCTGTGCTATTGTCTTAGTGACCATGCCCATCATGAGAGACAGATCTGATGGCTAAAATTCAAAGCAATGTTAATCAGTCCCCAGAGAGAAAAATCTAACCCTAAACTCACCATCAGGATTTTAATTTAAAAAAAAAAAAAAATCAAACTGGTTCAAGTTAAGGCTTTTTTAGTAAATTTTGTGTAATTATTTTAAAGTTTTTCAAGTATTCACTGCTCATTTTTACTGGGTGTAAATGAGAAGAATAAATACAAGAGGGAAAAACATAAAATGTCCTGAAATAATTCTTAATTTTTAAAAATTACTGGGACAACTGTTGAAAATCACTCACAGATTTTATGCCATGACAAAATAATCAAGATTAAATATCATGCAACTAATATTCCTCAAATAATGAAAATATAAAGATGCTGAAAATTTTACTCCTAAAAAGTGGATAATTTTTATCATACAAATAAAAGTTGCATTATTGCCAGACCATTAAATTATACCCAAATCAGAAACGTGCTAACCATTAGAAACATAAGAGGACACTTTTCCATCGATATTGTAAAAGAGCCAAAAAAAAAAGAAAAAGAAAGAAGGAAAGAAGGAA
>NW_017731396.1:1637553-1652037 GCF_001890085.2 Hipposideros armiger
GGAAGGGAAGGGAAGGGAAGGGGGGAGAGAGGGGGAGAGAGAGAGAGAGAGAAAGAGAGAGAGAGAGAGAGGGAGGGAGGGAGAGAGAGAGAAACGGGTACAACTCTTTTGAGTGGCATGTGGACTTTCTTTAAACACAAGTTCATTTGATAGAAATAAAATATTAAAGGGAAAGCGTGAGGTCTAAAACCATTAGAAACAAAGTATTACTAGCCTAATGCAGTATAAGAATTAAAGCATTATGAAGGTTCAGGTCATAGCCACCTGAAATAAATGACTGCTGAACAGTGATTTAACAAAAGCAATGTTAGTATTTCGATTCTACTTTGGAAGCATTCACTATCATTCGAATCCAAAGTCAGGGCTCCTCTAACAACAGTTCCTACGCAGTAGAAACCATGTTCCTTTGGATGACAAGGTTCACATTAAAAATCAGTCCTAAAATAGGAACATAAGTGAAATCTATGACATATACACGCACACAACTTTGATGGGCGATGACTATGAAAATCCACTCTGTTCTCGTTTCCCTCCCCCATTTTACCATTTCAAAAATAATTTGCCTTCAAAAGCATGTCAGTAAATCTGCAAGTTTTAAAATAATAGAAACCACGTGTCCCATGTGTTCGCCAGATTCATTTTTTATGATGTATGGTCCTCTGCATTAAAATAAACATATTTTTGATAAAGGAAGTAATGAAAAGAAATCAAAGAATCCATTCCAAAAATTTCACATCTCAGTGCAGCACAGGACTGAACTTATTAAACTTGGCCACCTAATAAAATGGGACTTGTGGTCTCGGTTAGAGGCACCTGTAAATGATAAAAAGGTGTCCGAAGTTTCAGTGGATGAGGGATCCAAAATATTTTCAAGTCTGGTAGTTTTAAGCTAAGCACTGAAAATAACAGACTTCACATTTTTATGCTTGTCCTTCATTTTTTAAAAATATGTGTTTATGAAGATTTCAAAAGAATTTTTCTGACACCCATAAATTTCGATAACTGCAAGTAAATGATATTGAGACCAGAAAATAAGAATTCTATTTTAGAATATATTAAATACACATAACTGGTTCTACTTATCATATCACCCTTGAGGCTACAGAAATACCCATAGCAGAATTGTTTAATCTCCAGGTAATTCTACACCCTACTGTAAGGAGAAGCACATCTTACACTTCAATATCTGCCCTCTTGTTTCTATTCTATGAACAGGTTTTTCAAGGACAGAATGCTTCAAGATTCCCATTTGATCAGTTTTGGTTTCTAAAAGAACTTTTAATCTTCTCTTTTCAACCAATAGGTAACTACAAAATAAAAAGTATTAAAAATGAAAGCTAAATAAGCTTCAAATCAAAAATTAAAGATAAACACTAGTGTGTGGCAGAGGAGAGGTAAAAAAAAAAAAAAGTCTGAACTAAAGTCCTTAAGAAGAAGCCCTCTACTTAGGGCTCCACAGAAATGCAATCCCACACCAAAAAATGCACAGCCCACTCCATGAAAGCAATGAACTCATTAACGGCATTAAGAAACAAAGGAAAATCTGGGAGGAATGAATGTGTGTTTTACTATCTTTTAAAAATCAAGAACTGGTCTAACATCTACGTAATGTATTTGTATAAATTCTTATTTTTAAACTCACCTGATTCATTTTCAATTCCTGTTGTGTTCTGAAAAGATACACACAACAAAGAAACTTCTTTGATTACATGAGCCCTAAAAAGAAAAACAGACAATTGTAATATGTACCTGCCTACAAATTTACAGTGATTTAAAACCACATACAGAACTGCAGGGTTTGCTCAAAGGGCTATTCATAAAGCAACTCCACGCCAGATCAACTTCAATCTATGCTGAGAGCTTACTTCGCAGATTTATTAGCTACAATGAAATAGATTTCTTACTAATCTTTTCCAGGACTTCACTGTGCTCTACAATTGAAAGCAGACTCATTAGAATGACATCAAATTTTTGCTTTGGAATTGCATCATTCCTAAGAAGAAATAAATTAGCTTTGTTAATAGAAGCACAAAGCAGTGCTGAGTAACTTATTAAGGACAATTATGCAACGTAATTTTCCTTCTTTTACTTATATCAACACTGTGTTGAATACAAACACAATTAGACCCCGTTACATTATTTTGTTGTTCGAGTTCCCAAAGTAGAAGGTGGATTTAATAAAATTTTCATGGGGAGTTCTCTTTGAGGAACAGAATAAAAAACCCTGTAGCAAAATGCAAATGTTTTTAAAAAGCTGTTTGGAAAGAACTACAATTATCCCTTTAAAATTTTTGTTCAATGTATTAATAGTATAATGAAAGATCAAGACGACAAAATCATTTTTTATAAATGCATATGACATACTTGTTTCTAAGTAACAGTCTATGAAGACATGCAGCATAGATCCTAGGAGTCATTTGAAGTCATTCCTAATAAGTGAAAATCATGCCACTTTAAGTAGCACTTCTGTAATATTCTAAATGTTTCAGCACATATACATACACACACCATTAAGCATAATTCTATTTCTTCATTAACTTACTTATAATAATTCTCTCTGCTTCCTAGAACCCCAAGACGCTGCTCACCTTTTAACTCTATGTTCTAATTGTTAATAAAACCAAAGAACGTGCAACTTAATGACATTATCCGTACGCTTATAGAAAAATATACTGCCTACCCACGATCATAAAAAACAGTGCTGACATTTTACCCCAGATCATTAATAAGGATAGTTTGGGGTTTCTGTTCTTGAGCTACTTAACCACACTCACCTGATCACCTTTAACAATCAAAGGCACTATATTTAAGTTAGGGACTGGTCACCTGAACTGGCTTTTATTAGTAACTAGCATAGGGAATGCAGTCCGTAACTTGCATCTTGTTAGAGAGCTCAGTCTAGCCAAACCAATATAAACCTTTAGCAAGTACTCAGAAAAATACAATTTCAGGTAACTTAGAGGTTCACCCAGGAAGTCCATTCCTTTCCATTGTAATATTGAGCTTCTTTCTCCTATATATTTAGCATGTCCTTCTTTAGTATACATCCTATATTGAACATAATCCACCCTTTTCTATGAGACTCAAGATCGTTATGAAGTTACAAATGTATAACTGAGTGTCCAGCAGTGAGTGATGAGGCTGGTGGTCCAGGAGCTGAGCACGCCTGACCCCCTCCACCACAAATGCCTACTGACTGCCATACAGTCCCACCAGGAGGATGTATGTGACACCTTAGGCCCCCCGGGTGAATAAAATATCCAGGGTCTCACTAAGCTTTTTATAGGTGGATTTAATAACACTGGCCACAGGGAGTTCTCTGAGGAACAGGACAAAAAATCCTGCAGTAAAATGCAAATGTTTTAACGAAAGACCTGTGGAAAGAGCTAGTGCTTTACCGTTTCCTTTGCTTTGCCTTTTCCTTCTCACGAGAATCATCAGTACCATCATCATAACCATCTCTTATGAAGCTCCTCCTAAGACCAGCACGCACCGTGCTACCTTCACATAAACCAGCTCCAGAAATTTCAGAAAGGTAAGTACTAGCGTCCTCAGCTAACAAGACACAGATTCAAGGAGGTGACGATAACTCAGTCATGGCCTTGTGATTTGGGTTTCTGCTAGCGCTGCTTGCTGTATTTCACCAACTTTTTACTCCTGCCTCCATCTGAACACCTAGTATGTGTCAAGCACTGTTTGTGGGCAGCGAGCAGACCTCCAGGGGAGGAGACCTGCAATCAACAAATAAGTAAGTAAAAGGTGTAGTATGTCAGAAAATGAAGTGCTTTAGAGAAAAAGAAGGATAGGGAGGAGATAGGGATTCCAACCTCTGTCTCCATCTCTGCCAGCTTGTTATCCAACAGTACAGGCCGAGAGCCCACTGAGAAAGTGACAGCTGCGCAAAAGCCGGGAGAGCTGTGAGCCCGGCAGGTATGCGGAGGAGCTTCATAAGGAAGTGGGAAACCCCACAGGACGGTGGGTCCGGCGTCTGAGGAGAGGCAAGGATGCCAGGGGGGCTGGGGCCCAAAGAGAGGGGAAGCAGAGGAGGGGATGTCAGAGAGGCATTTGAGGGGCGGGGGTTAGCAGGAGCAGATTAAGAAAATTTAGATATTAAAAAAATAAAAGCTTGATATTCAAGGTTTTAATACACAAGTACGTAACTTTTCAAGATACTGCTTCTAAATTCTAGGACAAATCATCCTTACAAATATTTAAGTTAATATATATGGGCTTTGCAAGGTGAGCACTGTTCACCAGAATGGCTATAGGAGAGCTGAAGGTGGCAGAAGTGACCTAATGTGACTTAGATTTAAAAAGAGACCGTCAGGGCGAAGGCAAGCACACCTCTTAGGGGGCTAATGCCCCCATCTAGGCAAGAGATGATGGCAGCTTGGCCCAGGTAGTAGAGGAGATATAAGAAGTAACTGGATCCTGGATATATTCTTAAAACAGAGCCCCAAGATGTGCTGCCAATTAGATGCTAGGCATGAAAGAACGAGAGTAAGTCAGAGATGACACCAGGGTTCGTACCCTAAGGACAGGAGCTGCCACTTTCTGAGATGCCGCCTTTTGCTTTCCATGTGTTTTCCATTTGTTTTTCCCTCTTTGTTTAACACTTTTATCTTTTTCTTTCCCTCCCCTTTTGGAGCTGCGGGATCACAAGCACAACTGAAAAAACAGAGATGCCCTAACATCTGAAGCCTGGTAACTAAAATATTAACGTACATTCGTCCCTCTATTGGGATTGGTTCCAGGACCCCCTGCGGATGCTTAAGTCCCTTATATAACATGGCTTAGTATGTGCATAGAACCTACGCACATCCTCCTGTATACTTTAAATCATCTCTAGGTTACTTATAATATCTAATACAATGTACGTGCTATGTAAATAATTGTGATACTGTATTGTTTAGGAAATAATGATAAGAAAAAAAGTCTGTACCTGTTCAGTACAGATGCAACCATTGTCAGACTATTGGGTTGTCGGAAAAGTCATGACGCATTTTTGCAACAAAAAACACAGAAAAAACACGTCATGACTTTTCTGACAACCCAATACATATTACCCATCAGCAACAACCTAGCTTTTCCTCGTCCTGCATATTTTCAATCCTCGGTTGGTTGAATCCACAGATGTGGAACCTGTGGCTATAGGGGGCTGGCTGTACTTAAAACATTTTCTTTCATTTGTTATCTTAATGAACCTCAACTTTTTCTTAACAAAATGTTAGAATATAATTCAGATTGTTATATGATTAATAATCTTCTCTGACTTTCTACACTGTCTGTTCCCTCTTTGTCCGAATAGGTATACAGTCATCGTTTCTTTCCAAAGAAAGGAAGGATCTTAACTTTTTTTTTAAGAGTTCATGACATACCTGTATGCTTGGACCCTCCTGTCAATCACTTCTAATCCAAATGGCTAAGAACCAGACCCTCGTTTTTCTCTCTCCCTCTTGACTCACAACATTGTCCAATTATACATCTAAAATATTTACAATATCAAAAGGACTGCAAGTCAACACTGACTTCTCAAATGATATTTTTTAAGTTAAATTCTTTATTAAACTATACTAAAAACAAGGGATGTTGTAACAAAAGAACCGAGACTTTGGTAGTGTCTCTCAACAGAGGACCATTGCATTTTGGGCTGGGCAACTCTTCCTTATGGGGGACTGTCCCTCCCTCTAAGGCCATTTAGCATTGCCCTGGTGCAAGCATACTCACATTTGGCCGTCAAAAATACCTACACACCCCCCCAATACCCTCCCAGTTGAGAACCTCTAAACTGTAGACTCTAAAAGTTGTTAGCGACTTAAGTTCCTTAAGATGCCTCCAGCACTGCAAAACCCCTGCACAAATGTCGAGGTGATCCTACATAACTTTCATGCGAATATTCAGTGTTGACCTCAATAGCACTTTTGTCACATACCCACTTAATACAGATACCTCAAGGTCAATGTCTTTTCAAATGTGAGAGCTTGAACTATCAATCCTATCACTGTAGACACAGAGAGGAATCTTTCCATACATATCATTGAAACTTAATTCTATCAAATTTTTAAAAATGCTGAACAACTAAGTACCTCTGGTTTTCCAAAGGTAAATACTGAAAATCTTAAAATCCCTAGGCCATCTCTGATCCTGGCTTCTGCCTTTTGGATTTCTATGCCTGACCAAACCTTCTTGAATATTTCTATATCTCTCTCCCATTCCACCCTGTTGATGTTTATCAGATAAAGTGCATTAGGCACATACACAAATATAGAGCACGTAAATTATCACCAACTATTCTTTACTAACAGCACACATGCCTAGAAAAATAAGAGCCTGATCTTGATTTTACATACCCAAGGTGTTAATAATATACATGTACTTAACTTTTTAAGATATTGCTTCCAAATTCCAGGACAAATCATCCTTACAAATATTTAACTTAATAATATGATAAAGATGATTTGATTATACATGATCAATACCAGTACAGCAATAAAATATTTAGGGTCTTTATTCGAATACTGGTCCTTTAAAGTGTAAAGACCACCTGAACAACTGGGAAGCTGCTGTCATCTGATAATGGAGGGCCAGAGACCAGAAAATACAGAGGTACACAGGGCACCCCATTCTCTGGCCAGACTAACACTGCAACCACATCTCTACCACCCATACTCTGCCATAAGGCAGAGTAAACTAAAGACAGACACAAAGTAACATTAACACATACAAGAGGTTCAATTGTCATGTCAGCCCTTTGTAGACTTGTAAGAACTACAAAAAACTATATGAAAGGCAAAGTAACAGCACATTCTTTAATATTAGTTTAAGTCTGGGAAGGATGGGAGAGAATTAGGAAAATAGTTCTTTGGTGTGATTTGCATGTATGTTCACTTGTAAATCACTGATATTATTTTGCAATTATTCTTTTGGATCAGTTTTAATCTTTTTGGGCTATCTTTAAAATAATTAAATTTGCAACATTCACTTAGAGGTCACTAATATTATTTCACAATTACTTTTTTAAGTTACAAAAAAATTACACATTGTAATATCAAGAGTCAGAAGAAACTATTTTAAGATTCAGGAAGCAACATATAGCTTATGGACAAATAGTAAAACAAATAAAAACTAATACGGTTGTATTAAAATTGAAAAGATCATAAATGTAGTGAAAACATGAGCTACATGAAAAAAAGGTAGGAAGAAAACTTTTGTGAAAGGTGTCTTAGAAAGTGCATGGCCTACATAAGATAAAAAAAAATATTCTAAAACTACATAGAGTAGATTTTTCATGGTAAATAAATATTGTGGCAAACACAAAGATGATTAAGCTATCAGGGGAGTAGATTTACAGTGTTTAATTAACACTGACCTTTACTTACTCTGACCAAAAGATTCTTGCAACCAGAAACTGCTAGAAAAAAGTAATCTGAAAAGTTTAGAAAATCTAGAGGGAACGTCTAGGAAAAAAACCTAAACTATGCCCATTTCTCAAAAGCCATTTTTACTCACTTCTAAACACAGCTAGTGTACTCATTATAAAAATCTACCACTCATAATTCCTACCAAAAGAATGGAATCACCAAATCACAACCTATAAATTCTAGATATCAATATGAAAACACTTAGCACCTACGCTATGGATTACACAAAAGCACATAATTCATAAATATTGAATCTGCCCAGGAATTTGCTAAATGAAAAATCATTCATTTTCCTTTTCTAAAGTAACAATTTCACAATAATCATTTAGAACATCTAGTTTCACACTAAAAACCATAGCCCCAACTTTTATTTTACAAGGCGGATTATATTACCAAATTAAATAAGCTAAACCGAAAAATCAAACCTGGTATGTTTATCATTTTAAGAATAAAGAGGTCTCACGTGAGTGCGTGGGTAAGTGCATATAAAGTGACAGACTGAGAATACAGAGTTGATAAGTTGCTGAATCAGAGGGTATGAACTCTTATAGCTGGGAACTCGTTGTTCATTTCTCTCACCTTCTAGAATGATCTCTATCCAAGGCAAAAAGGCAATCGTTTCACAGAGATGTAACAGGGAGGAATTTCCCTACCTAAAAAGTGAGCAATACAGACAATAGAATGCTCACAAATAAACCAGTAATTTCTATTTCAATTAATCAATTAGCTCAATGAGGCCCATAACTCACCAGACAAATACCCCGGAGCCTGATTCCCCAAATTCATAGGGCTGTGTGTCCTGCCACAAACCTAAATAAGAAGGCAGAGTTTAAAGACTTTACTCCAGGTAGGAGAATTGGATACTGGCGAGTTTCCACGGTAACGGGGTGAAAACAGAGGGTCTGCTGTTATGAAAGGCTTTAGAGCTCCAATGAGAAAATGGGGTTGATTAGAGCTTCTGTTTGAAATATGTAAGTTAAACAACACCATAGTAAAATGTTAAATAGGAAACTGGTGGATATGCTAGGAAAGTACTATAAATCTAAATTTAGATTATGGCACTCTAGGGTTTTTTCCTCCCCTAGAATCTTTCTCCTTTACTTGGAAAATTTTTTTAAAAATAGATTAAAGGAAAAATTTTCAAAAAATACTGCTCCAAGCATCCATGAACAAAGAGCTAGCTCAGCAATTAAATGTACAGCAATTGCTGACTATTTATCATCTACCTGGTTGAGGTTACGGATAGCTATTAATATATGCTAAATTTATGTATCTTGATTAAATGTATACATCTATGTCATTATAGTGCACTGAACATGTAATTTATTACATCACAAATTTCAGGTTTTGTTTAGGGTTTCTACAGTAATTCCCTCTAACCCCACAATTAAAACTACCTAGTTCCTCTACAGAAATAAAAACATATTACTCTCACTAACAGTAGGATATTCCTCCATACAGTACTAAAAAGTAAAAAATCATTGTCAATTTTCCTGGATAAAGTAACTCCACCCCAATAAAATACCCTTGAATTAAAAAGTTAATTTCCTTTCCTTAGTTTCAAGACAAATTGCCAAAAATATAGATGTAAAAATCCACATGAAAGGGTGGATGGATGAGGGTACACATGCTCTGATAAGAACTGGGCCACAGGTTCAAAATTATATTACAAGTCCTGTCACCCCCAGGAAAAGTTCAACTTAACCAAATGTTGACTGTATCGTCTGTAAAATAGCATCAAAATCAACGAAGTTCCTATAAAACGATCCTTTTCTAATATCTCCCTATGTTAGATGCGTGAAAACCTTGAAGTATTATAAAAGGAAAATTAAGTCAATTCTTTCCTAACACTCAAATGTCAAACTTCCAACTCAAACACAAGATTTCTAAAGCAAGATGCCACTATTGTTCATTTCACAATTCCCAAAATAAAGTCTCAATTAACCCCTTTGAGTTACTGTTTTTCCACCTCATGAAATTACCAATGAAGATGTTACTGTTGTAATTAAACATTCAAAATACAGAGATTTTCAGGAACCCTGCAAAATACTTCTGAATTTCCTGGAAAAGGGAAGAAAGCTTCAGCAACATTCCACACTAGTCCTGGCACTCAAGTACAGTAAAACCTTGAATTGCGAGTAACTTGGTTTGCAAGTGTTCCGCAAGACCAGCAAACATTTCTAACACATTTTAACGTAGTAAACGAGCAATGTCTTGCTATACGTACAAGTAGTTTGTTACCGGAACGAATTATGCTCGCAAACCAAGGCATTACTGTATTCACTTCCTCACATAAAGACCCTCTAAGTGTGGCTGCTCAGAGCTTTTTGGGGTTTTCCTACACAATAAAACACACAGGAAAACCCGTGTTCCACAACTATATATGAATGACAAGGAGGCTTCCTGAATTGAAAGTGTACAACCTAAAGCATAATCAGAAGTTATACCAGATAGAGTGACAACTCACTACATCCTGCTAAGGTGTCAGGCACACATATCACACCAAGATTCTAAAGGTCTTCCCCTCAAAGTTTATTAAGGTCTTCACTATTCTGGCAGGGAGCAGCTCTTCTACTTCAAATAAAATCTAAGCTTTGGAGTCTACCCTCTCAATATGTCACGACTTCTGTTCTCAAGAGCATTTTAAAATAGCAATGCCTGCTGTTTATAAAGCAGCATTGGCGTGTTTCTCTACAGTTTTAAGAAGCTGTCGTACATAACCGAGTTTTTATTTTTTAAAAATAAGTATGTTTCCACAAAATAAATTATTTGCAGCTTTTGTTTCAAGGTAAAGATAAATGTCTCCCCATTTACGATTAAAAATAATAATAATAAAGATGGTCTCTTGGTGCTACTGGCTGTGGTAAACCAGTGTGACTCAAGTGAGGGTCTGTGAAGAGCAGTAACAGACTCAAGGCAACAGTCCGTAGGGGAAGGGGATTCCAGGTTTAATGTAAACTTGACTCCGTGGGCAGGCTCCCCAGATGTTCGTGAGGAGTTATTATTCCAGCCACCCTCACTCCCGACCCACTCCAAACGCCCTAAAGGCCTTTCGGTAAACATGGAAGAGGAGTTCCAGGCAGAGCCCATGAACTCATGCAGGGCAGGAGGCCCGGGCAAGAGCCTGGTTTCATGACTGCCCATCAGGAAGGCAGCTTCAGCCTGGGAAGAGCAATGTGGAGCCACAAGGAGTTTCGTTCTGAGGAGAGCCGCAACAATAAAACAATGTCTAACGGTTTATGAAGAATAAACTGACAGGGAAGAGTGAGGACACAGGTGGGGAGAGGGCAGCCAGAAAGACTGGGGCCAGCAAGCCAGTTAAGAACCTGCAAGTCAGTAGAAGGGTTTGACCCACAGGTGATATAGCTAAAAGGAACCAAAAAGGTGACATACCCGACAGGAGGGTGGCTAGAATGTAAAAGGAGATGATGAAGATGGGTCCAAAATATGGAATGTGACTGACCGGAAGAATGAATATACTTTAGAGGTAGAGCAGCCAGGAGGAGGATGGTATTTAAGGGGAAGGTCATGAACTGCGTTTTAGAGACTTTGAAGGGAGGCCAGGCATCCACATGGAAAGACGCATCCCTCAAATGGGGATAAAAGGTCCCGGGGCACAGGCTGCCTTCAAGGCTGGGGATGGAGACTTAGAAGTCTTCAGCCACAAAGGGGTGCCTAGGAACAGAGGAAACTGCCAAAGGAAGAAATACCCAGAGAGAAAATGAAGGATGTGGCTTTGGGAAAGGCATGGAAGGAACTAGAAAAAAAGTCACCCCCTCCACCATCTTCAGTAGGGGCAGGAGTGGGGAGGCCAAAAAGCTTAAGAACGCAGAGATAACTTGCAAGGATTTCTCTCAACAATAACTGTGCCACGTTATCCCTCAATACCTATTGTATTAGGCGAAATATCTAAGAAAAATGCTAATAATCTTTTTGAAAAACCTAGTATCACAAATTGCTGGCATGCTCTTCATCTATTCTCTCAAAACATCCCAGTGAAAGAAAGAAGTGATCGTTGTCCCCACTTTACGAACAGGAAGAGGCCAGAGGGGGTAACTGACGTACTCCTGCCACCCTCAGAAATAATGTGGCCTCTGCGCTTGGTCCAATCAATGGTTTATTCGTACGCCGAGGTCAAGCTCAATTAAATTACTAGGGGGCTGCATCAGTGCCACAGTCATGTCCCGACACAGGTGAACAGGCCTGCTCGGTGGCCTCTAACAAGCGGTGACAGAGCTTCCAGAGCCCTCCTTGTTCAAACTCCTCCTTTCAGACGGACTTGAAAACTAGGTCTTTCCAAATGATGGCGAAGTCCCTAAAATAAACTTCACAAAGTGAGAAACATTAGAATGTTATTTTTATACTCATCCTCCAAATTATGCTTAACTTATTGTCTTAATAAGGTCTTGGGTAATACGCAGGACTCATACTAAAGGATGTAAGTGCTTGGTGAATCTCAAAATTCTTGTCCAATTTTGATGGCATCATTTAAACTATTTGAAAATGCCACCGAATCCCCACCCAAGTTTAAGGGAGTCTTAGTGGAACTACTTCTAAGCACACGTAAAATCGGTAGGTTTAACCAATTTCCAGACAGGCTGCCCGCCGTAATCAAACTAACAGTTGCACTCGTTACATATTTCAGGCAAGCTGTGCCAAGAAGTAATTTAGCTCTTTCAAAGCAAAACCTATCACATGATTTATTGCAAGAGCCACAAAATACTCTTTTCACCAAAATGGCTGGCAAATATATATAAGTATTCCGTGAAACCTCCTTTATTGCATGTTCCAAAGGACTAATAAATGAAAGCACAGTGTAGGTATGACGTAACCAGGACTCTAAGAATAAATACTATACAGTACTGAGAAAAACAGTGTAAGCATATTTCACCCCAAATGAACCAGATTTACTATATGCAATAACTCTACTTCATGCTTCAGGGAGGTGGGGGTGGGGAATGAAAGGCGTTCTCCTTAAGAAAGAATATTTAAGTGACACCTGCATTCATTCCAGGGAAATTATTATATGTAGATATTCTGTACTTCAGAAAGTCACCCCGTTACCAAATGGTCCGACAGCACATCTCTTTGTGTATGATTTATCAGTAAGCTCTAACTAAGGTAAAGAGTACTTATACCACATTAAAATTCAATCTATACTATCTATAGATTCACAAATACAGGTTTACAAATAAAGACGTGCCAGTGTAAAAAAAGTTTTTCGCCCAGGGAAAGTTGCATTCATGATGCATGTTTGCCATGAAGCTCAATAAGCTATCTTTACATTATAAAGTAATAAATTAAAATTACATAAGCACTTTATAAGTAAACCTTATCTACTCAAGATAAAGTCATCACTTTGGGTGCCTAACTGTGAACTGGTTGCTTTAAAAAAAAAAAAAAAGAAAAAAGAAAAAAGGGGATTTTATTAGAAAAACTAGTTTGGTAGAACATCAGTCTCCAAAGGGGTGCTTCAATAGCCTCCCTGTCTAGGAGAAAAGACAGCTGTTTCTGTGCTATCCAGTGTACTAGACCACAGCTTAAATTATTCACCATGCATCGACATTAGGCAGATGTATTCAAATATCCTAATAATTTAAGCTCCATGCTGGGGATGCTGACCCCATGTCAGGGGAACTCCTTCATAGTCCGGGTTACCTCGCATTGCTTCATCCCTTGTCACACAACAGACGCCAAAGCAGAAGGGCTAAAAGTGACCACTTAATAAAGTAATAAAGCCAAATGCAGGAGGGAACTTCCACGGGCCACTAAGTCCTTTCTTTCCCCAGTTTCCAGGTGGACTTCATGTAAACCACAGAGTCTATCCTTACAGTTTTTTGATTAACGAGATTCCATAAACTGCTTCAATCCGTTCAGCCTTCCTTTAGTGCAGTGGTTGAGAACTGGAGTGATTTTGGCCCTGAAGAGATAGACACCTGGCAATGTCTGGAGACTTCGTCAGTTGTCCTGACTGGGGGAGGTGCTACTTGGCATCTCCTAGGTAGAGCCCAGGAATACTGCTCAATAGCCTACAAAGTACAGGACAACATCCACAACTGAATTATCCAGCCCCAAACATCAACAGCGCCTAGGTTAAGAAACCCTGCTTTCATGGAACCTAAGCATTGCTTTCAGTAATGGAATCCACAGCTTTCAGCTGCGCTAAGGAGATGATTTTTTTTTACGGCTCTATCCATAAACTTCTAACTTCAAAAGGAGAGAGCCAGAACACTGCCACAGACCTCTAACCAAATGCTGTGAAGGGTGACAGCCTAGCTGATGAGCATCAGGCAACCCGCAAAGCACTGGACCCACGTCAGCAGTATCAGCAGTAATGACTGTCAGGCAATGTTCCCATCATCTGGAAACTCCCTTATCGCCATGCAAGTTTGACAATTTTCCCCTCCTAGCCACCTACTCCCTTTTCGCTCCCCACTAGGGTGTTTTCTAGTAGCAACCCAGGTTTTTGTTTTTTTTTTTGTGTGTGTGTGTGTGTTTTCCTGAATGGGTATTAAAAATAGCATAAAAAGCAAGTCAGAAGACATGAAAATAGTAAATAACCTAAGGTGCTTTCCATCCCGGAAAGTCTATGATTTAACAGGGCTTAAAAGGTTTGTAAATCAGATCTGGAACTTGAAAAGAGATCAGCAGCTTAAAGAAACAGTCCCATGAATAAATAAAACATCTAACGTAAAATAATCATCAAAAGATGTGTGCAGATATGTGTATGTAATGCACAGAGCCAGCTGAGGGAGGAGAAAGGGGAGCTGAAACTGACTGCTGCTTCTTATAACTGCACTGGCAGGGAAAACGCATATTTAGGGGCTAAAAAACAGAATTTCCATTTCACACATCTTAAAAGATGGCAAAACTTGAAAATTCACAATAGACTAGCCTTTCAAACAAATCTTAATGAAAAGGAAATCTCGTGCTACAGAAACCTTACTGATCAATATGGGATTGATAAATAAATTATGGCCCATTCATATATTACACAGCCATTAAAATCACGTTGAAGAAATTTTAACGGCATGGATATATATATATATATATATATATATAT
>NW_017731396.1:1652947-1654051 GCF_001890085.2 Hipposideros armiger
AAACGTTGTGGTTGCTTTTCACATTAAACCTACAGTTAAACAAAAACTTTAAATATTTTAGCCGCGTCCTGGGTACGACCATTTTGGCGTCTGATGAAGGGGGCCTAAGGACCTAAAGGCGTTCCACTTCTGAAATAAAGCCAAAAAAACTCAATAGGGCACTGAATGTAAAATGAGGGGCCGGCATGAATTTCCTCTCGGGGGAGAGGGGGGGAAATCACATCTGCGTCGTTGCGGGAATGGGGGCTTCCCGGTTAAGCGTGGGCTGGTTCCCGCAGGGCTCCGCCCCACAGAAGGTGGCCAGCCGCGGTTCAGTGGTCCCCGCGTGGGTCGGAAGGAACCACGGAGGTTTGGGAATAAAACACAGACCTGTTAGGTCTACTTCGTGTCTCACTTGCCACCATCAAAAAATAAATAAAAATAAAAACAAATAAAAAAATTGGTTCG
Source organism: Hipposideros armiger (assembly GCF_001890085.2). Classification (NCBI taxonomy): domain Eukaryota; kingdom Metazoa; phylum Chordata; class Mammalia; order Chiroptera; family Hipposideridae; genus Hipposideros; species Hipposideros armiger. The sequence continues at coordinate 1,653,395 of NW_017731396.1, forward strand.
TGAATATCTTTAGTGGCAAAACAATCTGTAAGCGCACGTCTGTTCAAAACACAAACGGCGGTGGGTCTACGATAGGAATGCTGAGGGCGGCGACGATTTCCAGGTGGGAGCCACACAAAAACTATTTAGGAAACACAAAGACGCAAGACGCGAATTCAGGATGCAAGTGTGAGAGGCACGTTCGGTCTGAACACAAAAGAGAAGCCGCAACACGACTTGGAATGGGAACGGCCCTGGGACCCCCCTCGGGAGCCTCCGCAGTCCGGGGACGGCGGGTCCCGGTGGACACGCCGCCACGGACGCCGCCGCACCGCAGCCCTCACGCGTCCCCCTCGCGGGGCGCGCGGCAAACCAACGTCGACAAAGCGAACCCCAGAACTTCACCGCGGCGGGCTCCCGGGCCGGGGCGGAGTGCTCCGGCGCCGCACCAAGGGACCCCGGGCCGAGTCTTGTTCCGGGACCCCCCGCCGGTCCGGGACGCCAGGACCTCGGAGGGGGCGCGTCCGTCCGTCCGTCCGTCCGCCCGCCCGGCCCCTGAGCACCCGGGTCCCCGGTGCGTCGGCCCCGCCGCCTCGCTCCTCGCGGGCAAGAACCGGCGTCCTGGCGCCGCGCCCGCCGCCGTCCCTGAAGCCGCCCGCCCAGGCCGCCTCTTACCTG
>NW_017731396.1:1655746-1656633 GCF_001890085.2 Hipposideros armiger
CACATCTCACAGGCCATTTCTGTGTGAGGGGATGAAAGTATAAAATGCACTCTGTGTAAATCTATATAACATGAATGAAACTCCACTCTACACAGGTACATCTAGTACAGATCTTGGCTGATTTTGTACCTTGGGGTACGGTACCATTCCAGGGGAGATAATCATCGTTCACACAACATCCCAGCACCCAGAGCTGTGTGGCATGTAATGAACACTAGATAGATATTTTTAATGGGAGAAAAAGAAAACTCTTCACCCTGACTCTTCCAGATGTAGCTGGATTAGAACAAATAGGTGTGTACTAAAGACACTGTGCATTTAAAAGGCAGCATATGGTTACAATAGGCACCACAGAGGCTCCTGCTCAGCATGGGGGCCAGGGGGCCTTCTGCTTTGCTCCTAGAAAGATAAGAGATTGTACAAACAAGATTAAAGAGTTTCCAACACATCACCAATGGGAATGTAAGCGGCCTTAAGAAGTTCCCCAATGATGCCAGTTCTTATTCTCTACTGGCTTGTAGATATTTTACACCATCTCGGTCACCTTCATAGCAAGCCTGTGTGATAAGCACTGTCCTCGTTTGACAGCTGAGGAAACTGAGGCCTAATCAGAACCAGGTTTTAAGTCTAAACAATAGCTTCCTGGTAAGCTACAGGCTTAAAAAGTAAAGAGCAACAGGGGAGGGGAGGGGAGGGGAGAAGAGAGGAGGAGGGAGGGGGAGGGGGAGGGACGGAGACAGAGACAGACAGAGGCCAGAGTGTGGCCCAGGAGCAGGTACCAGGAGCTATGCTTTCAACTAACCATTTCTCAACTGAGATACTTAGGGTAGGATTGGGAAGGGTTTTTTGTTTGTTTTTTAATATCTACATAAAGAGGCTTCTAAATG
>NW_017731396.1:1660864-1665088 GCF_001890085.2 Hipposideros armiger
TTCTAATGGCCCCAAGCTGGGGGATAACAACAAAGTGTAGATCAGAGAAAGCAGTTCTGCAAAGGGCTAAGATTAAAATAACATCAGGATTGTGTTAGGGCTCTCCAGAGAAACAGAACCAATAGGATATATATAAAAAGAGATAGGCCTATATAGAGATATACTGGTGTATAGATATGTGATATATATCTTCTTGCAGTGTGGGCCAGCAGGCTGGAGATCTAAGAGAACCAGTGGTACAGAGAATGTTGGAAGGGAGTCTGCTGAAGAATTCTCTCTTGTTTGTAACAGTCTGTCCTTTTGGTCTATTCAGGTCTTCAACTGATTGGATGAGGCCCACCACATTAGGGAGAGCAATCTGCTTTACCCAAAATTCATTGATTTAAATATTAATCGCATCTAAGAACACCCTCCAGGTGGATACATACAATAACCATCACAAAGATATAGTAGTACTATAAAATGGCATCTGATACATACGAAATATTAATGGAAATGGAGCAATGTGTGCTTGAGTATTTGTGGTAATATTAATTTAGAGAACAATACAGGCCGATAGAAGTCTTTTTTTCCTATCAGTTATGTCTGTATCAGAGGCCATGCTTGTGGCTAACCTTGGTTCTTCACAGATGTGCAGTCTTTCTCTTTAAAGAGCAGCACTTAATTCCTGCAGCCAAATCTTCTGCATTTGGTTGCCCTTTGTTCTTTTTCTGTGCATGTGAACTTCTGAGTGAAGATTATTACTATGGGGGAAAAACGTATTGAAAGAAAAAAAAAAAGACAAGCGCCATCATGTCTGCCGATCTTTTAGTATTTCCATGTCTTTAGCTGCAGATTAACGTGTGGCATTCAGACAAGTCCTGACATGAGATCTGGGAGAATTTCTGTTACTGCTTCAGTACTACTTTATATTGTACGTGACTTATTTTTCATACAAACATCTTTAAAGAACATTATCAACCAATAGAAATAAATGTGTTTCTACTAAAGGACTTCCAAATTCCTAGAGAAAAATACATTTTTGTCCCACCATACACATGTGCGCACGCGCGTGCGCGCGCGCGCACACACACACACACACACACACACACACACACACAGAGCAATTACTGGAAAAAAATTATAATTCAGTCGCATGTAAAAGCAAAAATGAGAATACAAATATGACAGCAAGTGTAAATATTATTTTTTCTCTTAACCCTTTTCTCTGAGATTTCTACAAGAACAGACCCAATGTGCCTTCCCATCATATTTTTTTTCACCTTGCATTCTTCACCTGTTCTCACCGCACTGTTCATGTTCAGATGAATTGAGCCAGCGTGGTGACANACACCACCCCTGACCTCCAAGAACTTAGGATCTAGTGGGAAGGACTGGACTTGCTCACAAAAAGCACAATAGAGCCGAGTATAAAATTAGAACATCCCTATGCTCCCTACATGCTCCGTGAGGGTTTGCTTTTACCCTTTTTTTTCCAATATTACTTTTAAAAAGAAGAGAAAGAAAACCAAGTCCAAGATGCTAACATTTCTGACCAAATTCATGACACCCTTCCCCCAAAAAATGTATTCTATAAGAAAATTCAGAGCACTCTTTTCTAGATTTTTCCATTGCACTTCTTATACCACATTTTTAGCACCAAATACCTTAATAAATCAGTTAACAAGTTCAGAATCTCCCACACCGATGTCCCTAAGAGGCAGCATTCACTCTGGTTTCTGAACCCCCAGGGTAACAGGCTCAAACACCAGAGCAGTTTTGTTCTAGAGAGCACAAGGGGACGTTATTGTAGTCTTTGTCTTCCTCGAAGGCAGAATTAATTTACTAATACACCATCACCCTGAGAGCATGAATAAAACATATAGGTTGGCAACACAGACATAAAGTGAAAATATTCTCCAGCAGGAAACAGCAAGCAACATGAGAAGGAACAGAAGATAAATCAGGTACAGAAGTATGCGGACAGCACTGCGGTAGGAAAGCCCCAGCGTGCATTCGTTTCCCAGATTGGAAGCTCCTGTGTGTTCCTGTACCGGGTGCCTACAGACAGGACGGCCCATCCCACCTACCCAGACAGTGCTCATTTATCATCCACATGCTGTGTGCTACAGGAGTCCCCACCTACGTTCTGGAAATGTTTTCCTCTTTGTTTTTCTTCACCTTATTTTTTTGTCTGGAATTCACTCATCGCCCCTTCTCTCCTCCGTCCAAATTTTGCCTCTCCTCCGAAGCCAGCTTTTTGATGAAATCTTCCTTAGGAGTTATATTTTAGTTCCCTAGGGCTGTTTTAACAAAGTACCACAAAGTGGATGACTTAACACAACAGATGTTTATTCTCTCACAGTTCTGGAGGTTGGATGTCTGAAATCCAAGTGTGAGTAGGGCTGGTGCCTCCTGGAGGCTCAGGGGGAGAATCTGTCCCGTGCCACTCTTTTAGATGCTGGTGACTGCCTTGGCATTCCTTGGCTTATAGACACATCACTCGAAATCTGTCTCCATCTTCAGCGGCCATCTTTCTCGTGTCTCTCTGTGTCTTCACAGGAGCGTCTTATAAGAATACCAGTCATTGGGCAGGCAGAGTGGCCCATTGGTTAGGAGTTGGCTTGGGAGCGCGAGCTCTGAGCAGCAGGGCCCCAGTTCAGATCCCACATGGGCCAATGATGCTGCGCCCTCTACAGCTAAGATTGTGAACAACAGCTCGACCTGGAGCTGGGCTGCGGTGAGTAGCCGGCAACCAGTGTGAGCAGCTGTGAGCCACCATGAGCGGCCTTCCAATGGCTGGTGAGTGACTGCCTCACCCGGGAAGAGCACAATGATAATACCAACACGGGCCAGTGAAGTGGTGTCCTCCATAACTAGACTGAAGAACAAAAGGACAGCAATATGTCTGTTCCCCTTCCCTGATTCCCCAGTGCTGTTCCCCTCCCCCAATTCCCCGATAAAATCTTAAAAAAAAAAAAAAAAGAATCACAGGCCAAGTTATGATGAACTAATTGTAGATTAGTTCAGTGGTTCTCAACCAGGATGAGAGTTTGCCCCCATGAGGGCACTTCACAATGTCTGGAGGCAATTTGGCTGTCATAACTCGGTGGTAGGTACTACTGGCCCTATTGGATAGAAGCCATGGAGGCTGCTAAACATCTACAATACACAGGACAGCCTGCTCCATGACAAAGAGTTATGTGACCCCAAGTACCGAAATGTTGTGAAACCCAGTACATTATTCTGCTTCTGATTTTCCAGTCTCACCTTCAGACATTTGTCTGCTCAATTGGAGTGCGGAGCAGGGACTCATCAAGAAAAGTATTTCCCAACCTTTTATTTTCATTATCTTCCCCGCCCCAGAAGCCTTTTTTGGACCTTTTTTTCCTAATTGCCCCTCCCCCACCATGAAATTGTAATATAGATATACTGTATATCTGTTTATCTACTATATGTATATCTGTGCTTTCTATTCACTGGTGAAATATTATACTATGGCTATAGTAGTTACTGAAAAGCAAATATATTTATATGATATAAAATGTATAATATATTATATACATATATGTCATTATTTTGAATCAGAACAAAAATCTATAACATAATATCTTTTCTTATAGTTATCACCTTTATTATTTTGTTATTGAGATATAATTGACATATAACATTGTATTAGTTTACAATTAGGTGTACAACATATCATAATATCTTTTTAATTAAAATATTATTACATAGTCTCTCCCTGAGCTGGAAGATTATTGAATAATAGAACAAAAGTTGACTAGAAAATAGCAAGAAAAAACAAATCTTCTCTAAGTCGATTATATATATATATATATATAATATTATTATTATTATTTTTAGTTTCCGGTATACAGAACAATGTAATAGTTATCCTTTTCACCCCTCACAAAGTATCAACGCTCCTCTCCCATCTATTGCCCTCCCACCCCTGATATCATGCTTATCTATTACAATTTCATTGACTCCATTCCCACAGTCTACTCCACATCCCATGACTATATGTATATATAATTATAATGGACATACAATATTATTCAACATCAGCTTCATAACTACAGTGTGGTGGTCAGGCCTCTACACCATATATGAAGTGGTCTCCCTAACAAGACATGAGTCCATCTGGCCCCCTAAAAAATATTTACAATGAGGTTGTGGGGAAAAGGGAACCCTGGTGCACTGCTGGTGGGACTGCAGACTGGTGCAGCCACTATGGAAATC
>NW_017731396.1:1667563-1669129 GCF_001890085.2 Hipposideros armiger
CCCTTCACTCGCCCCTTGCCCCTGTCATACCGGTTTTCTTCCCAACTTCTCCTCTCCTGGGGGAAGACCTTCTCCTGTATGTCCACGAGTTCACTTCCTGTTTACTCTTCCTGCCTTTTTCGGGAGCCACTCTCTGGTCCTCCTTGTCCCCTGGTGGGGAGAAGACCCTCCCACCTCTAAAACCCTCTACTCCCTTGAGCTCCTCGTCTTCTTTTACCTCACTCAGAACCTTCTACCTTGTAGTTCTCATTATTTGCATACACATCTTATCTCCCCCACTAGACTGTTATTTACCTCAGGACAGGGGCCAAGCCTATTTATTCTTATCACCACACCTACGCACAATAGATGCTGCTTATGGGATGAATAAATTAATGAATTAGTGATTTGTTTGGGCAAATCACTTACCCTCATTTAGTCTGATTGGGAGAGTGACTTGGGGTGCAAACACCAACCTTCCAGCTCTGTAAATGTTTGCAATGGCAGCTTTTCGTCCTGTTTTCCCGTAAATATTTAAGGATCTGATTAACCACATCCCAATCATATAGGGAAGTCTGAATCCATAACATTGAACTGTCAGGGCGCAGAGTAACCCTTTCTGGCCCTCGGTACCAACCTGCTCCAGACCAACCAGCCTTCAGGGAGACAAGAATGAAATGGCCGACCGCACTGACAGTCGCCTTGCTCACGTGCAGAAATCTGTCCCTCCCATGTCCCTTTCTTCCCATCTCAAGCTGCCCTCTGCTCTGAGGCTCTGCGGAGGGCCTGTTCCCTCCCCAGATCTGCTCCCACTTCCTCGTGCAGGCTCAACTCCTGGCACCCTGGGACATATGGAGCTACAATTCACGCTTCCCCTGACACCCACCATGTGCTTGCAGGCCTTTCACAGTTTTGCTCTTCGGGGTACCCTTCCTTACCCCCTGATTTGTCACGCCCCCAGCCATCCAGATGCACCTTACTGTCTCCTTTTCGAGAACAGGTTCCTGACCTCTGTAGAAGCCGTCCTTGGGTCTCCTGGAATGTTTATCTTTTTTAAAGCACCGTCACATTAGCCTTCGTTGCCTAGTTAGTCAGTATATGCCATCTGCAGCCAGGAGGCCATCGGTTTCGTGTGGGTAGGGGCTGTGTCCTGTTCACCTCTGTAAAACTGAGAGACGGTTCAGCCCCTTGGGTCAGTGCTGGACTCTGCACTTAGCTATTCCTGGGTTTGAATCCTACTTCAGCCACTTGCTAGCTGTACGACTTTGGACAAGTAACTAAACTCTTCTAGTCCTCAGCAAATAACAATAGTAATACCAAGGGAATAATAATAATAATATTAATAATAATAATAATAATACGTGCCTCAGCAGGGGGTTGCGAAGTTAGAGTAGTGTGTATAAAGTTCTTATCACAATGTCGGTCACGTAGTAGCAAGATGCTCATTAAACAAGGATATCATTCCTGTCTCCTCTAAATCTGTCACAGGACCTTACCGATAGCAGGTACTCAAGTATGGCTGTGAAATGAATAAATGGGAGATGGGATTATGAGGTTGGTGTATCGTAAAAATTGCTTCTCTCTGGA
>NW_017731396.1:1670819-1695512 GCF_001890085.2 Hipposideros armiger
GGAATTGGGGAAGGGGAACATTGTGTTTTTCCAGGATCCATCAGCTCCAAGTCAAGCTGTTGTCCTTCAATCTTAGTTGTAGAGGGCGCAAGCTCAGCTCTAGGTCCAGTCACCGCTTTCAACCTAGTTGAGGGGCAGGGGGCGTAGTCCACCATCCCATGCGGGAGTTGAACCAGCGACCTTGTTGCACACTGAGCCATCTGGCCTCCCGTCGGCAGCTAGCAGCTGCTCAGCTCAAGGTGCCGTGTTCAATCTTAGTTGCAGAGGGTTGGGGGTGGGGGCACGCAGCCCACCATCCCATACAGGGGTTGAACTGGCAACCTTGCAGCTAAGAGCAGGCTCTCTCACTAGCTCAGCGGCAGTTCAGCTTGGGCACAGCTCACTGGCCCATGTGGGAATCAAACCGGCAACCCTGCTGCTCAGAGCTCATGCTCTTAACCAACTGAGCCACTCGGCCGGCCCCCAATGATTTAACTTTAAAACTCTATGTCCAGATAGAAACACCAAATAGGATACCCATGAAACCACTTCAAATCCAGTCATAAACTCCTGATTCTACTTTCTTGTCTGCATTAGGCATTAAATTCCACTACAAACACTGTGGAAAACCTCAGAAAGAAGTCAGGATTTTCAGGGCCTGTGGCACTAACTCTTTATACTACTTCGGGTTTTTCTTAAGGAAGGCTATCGCTGCATCTATGGCTCATACTTACATTTTTAATTATGTGTTATCAATTTCATAAATGACTAGCATTTTGCAAGTTCATCCAGATATTTATTTTTATTATATAATATTCATATTTATTACATTCATTAGTTATTCCTTCTAATGTCTTTACATTGGATGCATTAAATTTTAGTGTAACATTTTAATTTTAGTGTAAAAATCAGTGTTAGCCCATTTAGTTTGAGTAATTCAGTTTATACTTTGGTGCACGACTTTTAAAAACTAGTTACATTGTAATTCAATTAATTTGCATAGTGGTAACTTCAGGCTATTCAGAGACCTGTTAGCTATCGTCCCTGCCTTCAAGAAATTTATTATCTTAAGTAGGTATGTTTAGAATAATAATAATAATCCTAAATATACAAACATGTATTTAAAATAGCAGTAATAGCTACAGTGATAGCAGCAAAAATAGTAATAAATGATTGTGTTTTTTGAGTATTTAGTATGTGTTGTGTACAAACATTATCTTATTTAATCCACATAGCTGAAAATGGGTAAGGAATAAATTAGAAAGATCAAGTTAGTCTGGGAGGGGGTGGAGAGAGACACCAAAAAAGCAAGCCACAAAAAGGCAACTACATGACTTCCTGCGTACAGTAGATTTTATTTTTTTTAAAGTTCATTGCAGTTATTGATTTAGATAGCTCTGGCATGATGGTTATTCCTGTTTTGTTGATGAAAGAAACACAAGAGTGCATGGTATTATATATATGCAACATATGCATATATATATGGCTTAAATTTATTAATTTTATTTGTCAGATCTTTACTATGTTGATATATATAGTAATAGAGAAGAAGCGCTATACACAAAGAAAACAGAACACAACATCCTCTTCTGCACATTTCTGTACGTTTCTAGTGCATATGGGAAAAATATTTTAAAAAGTAGATCATGAACTAAGTCATAAAAGAAACCTCAATAAATTCCACATGAATAGGATCATATCTACCATATTGACCATGTTCTTCAGCTATATTTCAATAAAATTAGAATTTAATAACAAAGGATGACCCAAAAAATACCATATGTCTGGAAAACTAAACAGTATTAAGAAATAACCTATAAGTTGTAGAGGAAATAAAAAAGGGAAACTAAAAAATTCTTAGAACTAATGATAATGAAAACATTTCCCGATAACATTGATAATCCAACAAAGACCATTTGTATCATGACGGACTATGCTTGAGTGGCATGTTCCACAGGCTGCAATCTCTTACTTGAGGATAAAATTGCATTTCATAGCTTCAATTTAACATTAAAGCTACAAGAAATTTGGCTTTTTAAGGAGTCTAAAATGGTGTCCACGGTCCAATCACTAATAGTTTGATTTTTCCCCTGAATCAATGATGTTCTCTACTCAATGAAGAAACAATTCAGTGATATACTGTTAGGAATTACCTTAATGCTACATGCAAATGTTTAACTCAACAAGATGAAAGGCTTTCCATGCCCCCAGCCACCAAACGGGAGGCAGGAATTTGCCCTTGGCTCCTTCCCAAGTAGAAACGGAAACTTCTAGAACCAATGTGACATGCTGGTTGGGTTAGCCTGTGATGGAGCACTGGAAAGAGAGTTTCCTGGGAGACCTACCCATAATTTCTGGTCCTTGTTCTAGCTGCATGTTCCTAACTATCTAAGAGAGCCACCAAATGTTTTCTGCTGTTCTCAGTGACACAAACTGTTAATGAGGAATTTCTAATTTAGAACATGAAGTGGACAAGTGTTGTTTCTCCCCGCCAGACATGATGTCCCACTTCTTTTGGTAACAGCATCCTCAGTTTTCTTGGGAAGTTGCGCCCCGGTGCTCCCAGGCTGTGTGGTCCACGTGAATGCCATCCTAAGTTTGAAGGATGGGTACAAATCCAGGCCTGCCCAGTGGGTCCAGAATTTCCTGTGCACAGTGACTCGTTTAGATCTGGCAAGATGCATCTGTAATCAGTCTGCCTTTGGGGAATTTTTTGCAGGGGACACTCTCTGCCCTTTTGAGTGCATAGGCCATAAGATATGCAACTCTGGAGCAGGTGGGGCCATCTTTACTGCCACATGGACAAACGCCTAAAATAAAAGCAACTCAGGAGAAAAAAAGGTGTGTGTGGGGGGGAGCCAAGAGATGAAGAAGGAAACATTCTTGTTGACATCGTTTGGACTGGGCACATAGATCCAGCCACGCCCAAAGTTCACAGTATCCCTGAACTTTCTGATTCTGCCAGCCAATAAATTCTTTTTTAAAATTAAGCTAATTTGAGAGTTATCACTTGTGAGAGGAATTGCAACTAATTAAATATTAAAAGGCCAAACCAATTATATTTGCATCCAGATTTTTGGTTCAACCTACCTATCTTCAACAAAACATGGACACCTTCTTAAAAGAGAAGGACCTGCACTATCCTGTTCACTGACATAAACAAGTATTGTTCTTAATTTTAAAATGTGTTTAGCTTGTTTATATAAAACAAAGAACTATAATAAAATTTGAAATACGTTGACCTAAATTTGGAGACCTGCTTGTCCTCCAAAACCCCATTAAATACTCTTCAGAGGCGGCTAGTTTGAGAAACCCTGATTGAGGTTTTTTTCCCCCTTATATCCCCACCCTTCCTTCCACAATGACTCTACAACAATCTAGTTCTGTACGGAGGTGTGTATTTTGAACTCCTTTTTCACAAGTCTGGTGAAAACATTTTAACCAGACAGGGATGAAAACTTATGTAAACAGATTGGCTCTTCCGCTTGTTTATGGGCAAATTTTGGGGGTGCATTTCAGTCCTACCACCTTGAAACTGGCCATAGTGCATACTCTCTGCTCCTTGAAGAAGGACATAGGATTTAGGAAAGGGACAGAGACTGTGTGGATTAAATTCTGAGCATATTTGTATGTATAAGTGATTTTTGACAAGCAAAACCAGGTGACATGTCAATATTTACATTAAAAATTTACATTAAAAGAGCAAAAGTATCATCCAACTTAATGAGAATATTAAACCTCTCCTTGCTGCCACTGTCATTTGCACTTGAAAAGAGCTGTCAGTCAAGGCTTTTTTTTTTTCTTTTTTGGTTACTGGAGAGATAGAGGATGCTTTTGGAAGGCTATGTTTTTTTCTTTTTTAGGCTACAACATGCTTCACAACTTAAAAGTGCTCATCTTCTTGAAATCACATGGGCTTCATTTTTCAAGCCTTGAATTAGAGGGATATTGCTCAAGATAAAAATATATCCATGGGGAAAGGGATTATTTGCAACTCAGAAATGTTAGCCTAGTTCATTTGGTGGCAGTCAAGTCCGTTGGGGCCAATATAGTAATGCAATTTATGGTTTTAAAAACCATAATTGTTTTGGTTAAAGTAATGCGAGGATGAGCCCTTTTCCTGACAGCTCAGCAGGGCTCCCAAGCTGTGGCTGTCAAAATGGTAGAGACTGACAGGGGGGGGGGGGGGAAATCAATTATCTGTTATAGTGAAACCTAGGTTCTTCATTAAAAAAGAAAGAGGAAAGAGCAAGGAAACCCCAGGACTCCTGAACATATCTGCAAGGTGTGAAAAACAGCAGAGGAATCGAAATCGAACTGAATTTAAACGTCTCTCTTCTAAGAGAAGCCCCCCACCCAACCACCCTAACCCTTTCTAGAACATTGCGTGTCTTCTGCACCAACCCCGGGATGAAGACATTTAACAACTCATTAGAATTGCTGGATTCTTCCTTTTCCTTTGCACCGACCACCAGACGCTTTTTTCCCCCCGCGTGGGTATTCTTGGTATTTCAGCTCTGAATTTAGTTCGGATTGGCTTTGCCAGTTCTTTTTGGCAGGCGGCAGTCACAGGTGGCTTGGCGTCTGCAACACATGCAGTCCCACCTGGCCCATCTCCCGGATTTTTTAAGGGCTCCGTAGTTACTTCTCGTAGTTACTAGCCTCGAACTCGGCCTGAATCACACTTGCTTTGCTCTCTGAGTTCCCGAACACGGTGCCGCAGTCCTAGCCTCTGCTCTCAGCTGCCTTGTCACAAGGGCTGGGACTCGCTGCCTCCCCTTCACTCTGGGGCCCGTGTGTTCCCCTAGCCCACCCAGCCCCCTGTGGGTGTGCTCACTGGGAAGTGATGCCCTGCACCCCCACCCTGTTCCCCGTGACGGGCCCTGGACCAAGGTCTCTGTTAGACATCATCCGTGTCGCCTTCCCTCGCCCACCCCTCACCCCCAGCCTTCAGCCAAGGGAGCAGTTTGTAACTTCCATTTCATGGTTCTTTAAAATAGTGATGTGTTATAGTGGGAAGATGGTGGTCTTTGACGTTTCACCCAATTTTGTGACTTTGGGCTATTGCACCACAGTTTCCACTTTGCCACGTGGTTGTGAGCACCGGGGATGAAAGACATAAGGCTCCTGGGAACCTGGTGGTACTCAGAACGGAGGGTCAATTTCATAAGCACTGGTTGCTTTTTTATTTCTTTTTTTTTTAAGGGGGCAGAAATGACACTGACTTGGCAGCTTTTAAAAAATTTCTACTCCTCAGGCAAGTCACTGACTACCCGAGCATTTTAACGTGATCACTGCTAACAGGGAACATTCGTCCCTTCCTTTCTTTCCAGGCAACTCTGTAGATGTGGGAGAGAGCGCCCCCTCGTGTCGGTCAAGGAGTTGCAGTTAATTTCTGTTTCATGCAAGCTTTTTTTTTTTTTTTAAAGATGAAAAAGCACTTCCTGACCTAGATGCTGGGAGGTGTGTTGGGAGAAGATTGAGGTCACAGGAGATGAGATATGGAGGCTGCCTTTAAGGAGTTAGGGTAACCAACTGTCCTGGTTTGTCCGAGACTGAAGGATTTCCTGGAATCCAGACTTTCAGTGCTCAAGTCCCGCAACCCTAGGACAAACCCAGATAAGCTGGTCCCTGTAGGTTTACCCCGTTCACTCTGTTGTTGTGCCTATACAGGGGTTAACATACAGGCCTGGCAGTTTAAATGGGACCAGGGATTGAGAAAAGTCTCAGTGAGAATGGTGGCATTTCCTGAAAGCGCAGGTCTAAGCAGGGCAGCAGATCAGAGGTAAGCTGGGGGAACTTATTAACATAAGGACACTCGGTCCTTCAACTGTGTGTGAACAGCGAAGTTCTGGACAGGGCGGGTCAGCTTCATCTCACTTCCTCTAGGACTGGTCTTCATCAAAGAAAGCCCTACAAGATTTATGAAGCATTGGATAATTTTTCTCTTTTGACAAGATGATTTAAAGGTTTCTCTCTCCACGAGTCCATCCCACAGAGCCAAAATGGGAAACTCAAGTTGTCCTTTCATCCTCCGGCGCTTTGCCAACTTAAATATTATAAACAAATCACAAATTAATATCCTCTAACCGATCACTAGAAGCTAAAAGAATAATTATGGTTTAGTCACACAGTGTAGAACAGAAGTAAAGAAAAGGTACCACGTGCAACGGAAATTGGAAGGAGGAACCAAGGAAGGTAAGCTGCAGTCACCTGGGCTGGAAAAAGGCCAGGACCACACAGCTAATGCCCACCATTTAGGTGCAGGTGTTTTAATGAATGAAACAAAATGACCTTCCAACCTTTTGAATCACTTTTCAGATTACCCAAATGCCACCCTTGTTGGTCCTTGAAGGTTGCTTTCGCCAAGACTTGCTCGGTTCATTCCTGCCCAATGATTCAAAGCTCATCAGATTACATGGAAGAGGGCCCGGCTATTGACTCCAAGACTTCTAAGTTTTCTATGGTAATGCTGCAAACAGAAATCTCTCAGGTTGTGATTATAGAACAGAGGTTTCCACTGGGGGTGGTTTTGCCCCTGGGTGTGCATTGGACAACGTCCGGAGTTCGTGCTGGTTGTCACAACTTGGTGAGTGCTACTGGCATCTAGTGGGTAGGGGCCAAGGATGCTGCTAAACACCCTACAATGACAGTACAGCTCCCATAACCGGGAAGTACCCAGCGCCAAACATCAGTAGTGCCAAGATGAGGTTGAGAGACCTTACAAGATAGCAGATAGCTATTAGTTCTCCTTGTTTTACTCCAACATGGAGGAAGAATGGCTGATTTTTATTTTCATGGTTGCTACAATAGGATGGTGTTCACACTTTTCCAGCCATGTTCAACAAAAGCAGAATATGGAATATAGTAAGCGTGATGGTAAGAGGCTGATAATTGCATCCATTTATTGGGAGCTACAGAAAGCATTGACTTAACTCTGTTATTGTAAATCACTGCCACTCAAGGGTTCAAATCCAGCATCACAGGTTTGTGGTCAAATCCAAATGACTGCCAACCCCATCCCAAAGGAAAGTAGAAATACAGAAATAAAGTACTGTGAAAACTCAACGTGTAGCTGCGAATCTGGGCATTAATTACATATGGTGTCTTACAGCACAACTGATCAAATTAATAGCGTTAATATCGTTTTTAAACACTGCCAACAAGGGAATTTAGAAGATGAGACTGGAGCATTTTAGAGTGCCAGAAAGGAAGAAAGTGCTCAAATAAATAAAAAATACAATGATGGGGGTGAGCCAACGGCAAGACCTCTCAACGGCCAAAACAGGAACAATTTGAACAACAAAATAAATAAGGTAGTAGTGGATTATAAATCGAAGTATAAAATAGCTATCCATGAGTCCATACTAACATAAATCAATAGGGAAGAATAGATAAATCTAGCCTGGGTTGGAGGATGAGGAAGCTTTTTAATTTTATTTTTCTTAAAAGGTGCTTGTAAGAGAATGATAATAATGCAGCCTCTGGGGTCAGAGTGGCTTCCTTTCTTATCACCACCATCTTTTTTTTTTTTTTTGCACATGCAAGATGAAGATAGTAATGGTATCTACCTCATTATTATGTGAGGATTTAATGAGATAATCCCTTTAAATCTTTTCATACGGTGCTAGCACAATTTAGGAATTTAAGAACTTTTTCTTCCCACCCTATTATTTGTCAGTTGATGTCCCCTTCTCACCACTCAGCTGTGGAGTCAGTAAGGTGGGGGACTTTATCTCTGAAATTTCAGCATCCGCTCCCTACATAGTAATTTTAAATAAGCATGCGCTGAACAAATGAATGAACCAATAAATAAAGGGCTGACTGTATGAATGTGATCAGGACTGTGGCCCTACTGGCTGCAGACAGTGGCATCAAGGAACTGAGAGTCCTGCTTTTGAGCACTGGGATGACCAGAGATGCAGAGGCAGCACACTCTCTGATGGACAGAAGTATGGACTTGCTTTGGGTTTCTGTCTCGGACGGAGGCACGCAGGTTGCCCAGGCCCTAACAGTCTGACTGATGGAGACGCAGAGCCTGTGAGCTGCTTCTTCCCACCTGTGAGTAGCAGGTGGTCTGCGGAAGAGCTTCTTGTCACAAAGGTCCTGAAAAAGAAGCAGGACTTTAACCTCTGTAGTTCATACAAGCCACAGCCATTAAAGGACAGTGTTTAGAAAGGATTGCAATATACTTTGAGTCAATCACCTTCCAGAAGCTGAAAGCACACCAGTAGAAACACCATTGTATGTTTGGACTTTATGAATAGATCCACATATACATACACATCTATTTCTTAATATACACAGATTACATCGTGGGTTTGTATGTCCTTTTTTTTGAAATTTTTGTTAGATCCTAGAGCTATTATAGAATAAAATGCTCTTCCAGCAAAGTTTTTATTCTCCAACAATGATCTTTTGAAATGCGTTTTAACTTCAACAGGATAATTTTTATTCCTGGGATTTTAGTCCTCAGGGAACCTTCCTTGGATAGCAGAGGTGCATTTTACAGTTCTTTCTGTTAGAGCCCCCAGATGATAGCGATTGCGTCTGATTTACTCCCACCTCGTGATCCTCATGAATTAATGCTGTATGCATGTACTTCTAGTGTGGAACTCACTAGATTTCCCGGGCGTGTAAACAATCACAAAACTGGGCTTTGTTGGCAGCGCAAAGCAGACTAGCTACCAATGTGAAACTCACCACAGAAGTCCTTAATTCTCTGTTTGTCTGTGTAGACAGAGCAAGACTGTGTCAGAGCTGGCTCATGATGTGATTGGTGAGTCTATTTGAAATTCTAGATTTTCCATCATGTTGGATGTGATGAATGGGCTGAGGCCTGATGGTTAATAACTGCTCTCAAGGACAGCTAGGGTATCCTTCAGGCTGAATTAGGGTGAAATACTAAGACACTGCTGCACACACACAAGCTCCGCGAAGCCTTACAGAGTCAAGGGTAGTTTATTCCAAACACAACGATTTTTCATTCTCGTCTTTACCCACCCACATCCTCCACCTTCTTCCCAGGATTCTGACAACTGTGTGTGCACGTCGCTCATCATTTTTTTCAGCGAAATAGCACCCTTCAGCATTTTATACATAGGTGTCTGAATTATTTAGTCAAGAGGGTAAAAATTATGTACTGTGGAAGGCACCTAAAAAGTGGCTGAGAAATTGAAATGTAAGATTTCCTTATGAGTATGACAAATGTTCTATTTTCCCTGGCACATAATGTCTTCATTAATTCTTGCCACTAGCTGGTGCTAGGATATCACTTAGTAAGCATGCAATTACATTGAATCAGCCGCAGATCTGTCACCCTAAGTGGGTCGTTCCTCTTTGTTTGACACCGTGTCCTTCTATCATTGCCACTGTCTGGCTTACAAAGTGGAGGAAGCAGTTGATCCCGCCCTGGGTGGCTGCCACCCCACAGCGGCACTTGTAAACATCGAAGAGATTTCCTTTTGAATGAGATGATCTTTCACGTCCCTTTCAACACTAGACTTTTCTGATTTTAATGTCACTTCTAACACATAAGCTACTTTTTCACTATTCTTGAATCTTATAGTATAATATAAATGGTGCTTCTTTTTTTTTTTTTGGCTGGAGATTTTAAAGACAAAGGTATCCTAATAAAAAGATGAACCCCCAAATTTGTGTTGGTAGGAAGCAACAGAGCTAAATAGCTAGCCAGAACTCTCTTTTTATTTTACGGTTTTACATTGGAACATGTATATATGATGTAATTGTAACATTTACATATTTTCTTATAAATTCTCCATTTTGTCCTCAATCCACAGGGCTCCTCGTCTCTTCCCTTGTTTTATATTGATAGTATGTTTCAATTCACAGGGGGTTTTTTTTCCATTTCTTGTCTTGCTGTGTTTTCCTGGACTCCCTTCCAATGCCGAGTAAAAATGATGACAGCAGATGTCCTTGTCTTGCTCCTGATAACAAAGGAAGCGCTTTCCCCATTTCACCATTAATGTAACGGCTGCAGGTTTTTACTTTGCTAAGTAAGCTTTATCAGAAATATGCGTTCAGTTTTAGCAAATGTGCTTTTTTTTTTTGCATCCATTGACCCAATCATGTGATGTTTCTTCTTCCCTTTCTGAATATTGTGAATAACATTAATTAATTTTTTAAGGATAAGCCTGCCTAGCATCCCCCTCTTGTGCATCACGTGTTATCCATTTCATATAATGCTAGATTTGGTTTACTAATACTTTTATAGGATTTTTGCCTGCATGTTCATGAGTGATATTGGCTATTTTTTGTTTTCTGTTTGTCTGGAGTTGGGGGATCGCCTCTTTTCTGTGAAAGAGTGTGTGTGAGGTTAGAATAATGTTTTGTATGAGTGTTTGGTGAAAGTCACCAGTAAGGCCATCTGAGTCTGGGATTTTTAATGGAAATTTTTTTTTTTTACTACCAATTCAGTTTCTTCAATGGTTGTAGAATTTGTACATTTAAAAAAATTTTCAGGGCCGGCCGAGTGGCGCGATGGTTAAGAACTGGCTTGGGATGCCAGAGGGCCCCGGTTCAGATCCTACATAGGAGGGCCAGTGACACTGCCCTCCACAGCTAAGATGCTGAATGACAGCTCAACCTGGAGCTGGGCTGCCGTGAGTCGCCGGCGATGGCGTAGGCTGCAGCCCCTGTGGCAGTGGATTGCCATGGGCTACCGTGTGTAGCCAGCAGCCAGCGTGAGCGGCCAGCAGCCAGCGTGAGCGGCCAGCAGCCACAGTGAGCGGCCGTCCAGAAGCCGGCGACTGATCTGCCTCGCCCGGGAAGCATGCAATGATGGTGCCAACTTGGGCCAGTGAAGCAACGTCCTCCACAACTAGACTGAAGAACAAAACAACAGCAACTTGTCTGTTCCCCTTCCCCCAATTCCCCAGCACTGTTTCCATCCCCCCAATTCCCCAATAAAAATCTTTAAAAAAAAATTTCAAATTTGTTGTCATATAATTGTTTATCATATCTTATTTTTTTAATTAATGTCTATGACACCTGTAGCATATCCCTTTCTTCATTCCTGGTACTGGTTATTTGTGAATTCGGTCTCTGTTTTCCTTTTTTATCACAGACATTTTTGTCAATGTTATAATTTTTTTAAAGAACTAACTTTTGGCTTTATTGATTTTCTCTGTTACATATGTGCTTCCAATTATTTCTGTTCCTTATTATTTTCTTCCTTGTGATTTTTTTTTTTTTAGCTGAGCCATCCTGCCACCTGTTGGCAGCTCAGCGGCAGCTCAGCTCGGGCGGGGCATTGAACCGCTGTTGCTCAGAGCTCAAACTCTTGAGCGAGCTCTTAACCAACTGAGTCACTTGGCCGGCCCCTGTGATTTTTTGTTTGTGTGTGTGACTGTTTACTTATAAATTGATTGCCATTTTTACATAGCAATCTGTTACTGATAATAAATAACAGTTGCTTAACTTTGATTCTATTGCTGATTGGGTTGATTAGGATATAGTACAAAATAGGCTAAGGCTTAAATTTTTATTCTTCCTTCGGCTTCCTTTAAGTCTATGGTGATGATTAACTACCTTGCAGAGATCACTGAAAGTCTGCCTGCAAATGTGGAATCTTTCACCATCATGGCGAAAGCCAGTCTTTCACATTAATGGAAAAAGAATACAAAAGTTCACATCCTTCTATTTGATGGTTACTTCACTTATCCTCAACAAGTGAAGAATAGCAGGTTTTATGACCAAAAAACACAAAAAATTTTCATCTGTTGATAAAAATATGCTGACAACTTCATTTCTGGTTGAGTTTGATGTATCAGATATCACTCTTCAAAATACTTTAAAAATGTTCAAACGTCGAGTTTTATTTCATTACACTGTCATCATTGTCATCATTATAAATTCTGCTTTTGAAAAGCATCGAAATTAGTCAGAAATATTATTATTTGCAATGCTCTGAATTAATTTATCTAAAGTGTCATCTGGCATTTCTAGTAGTAACTTAGAGCAATTCTCCCAGTGGGGAACAGCGGCAGAAAGTGTTCTCATGGGCAGTGTTCTGTGGCATGTGGGAGCCCCTGTGTTAGAGCAAATGTTAGTGTCTTCCTATCCCCAGTTATATCTGGTTTATAATACTGCACCACAAATTGAGTGGAAGTGGACAGTCTTGCCAGCTTCCTGACAAGAATAGTTTCCTCTTCATATCTTCCTGTATAACATGATGCATTGCACTGATACTGAGATAGGAATGTGAGTGGTATAGTTAGAGAACTCTAAAACATCAGGCTGAAAGAAGATAACAACTGATTTCCTATTATATTGATGTATAACTGTTGGGATATTCTTGAGTTTTGGCAAATCAATGACAAGGTGCTAAAAAAATTCTGAAATAAATATTACCTTACTTTAAGGACATCCAATGAACCAAAGCATCAATCATTTCATCTCACTGAGTCCAGAACACAATCAATCACAGACATTTGGGAAAAAATCCCACTTGTCACGCAAACAGTATGTCAAGATCATTTCCAACTGGATCAAACTCTAAATTTTATAAATAAAATCATACAAATACCAGGAAAAAGGTGGGTGAATTTCTTTGTAATGTAGGAGTGGAGAAAATCCTTATTAATTATGACTTTAAATCCAGGAGCAATAGAAAAAAAGATTATAAATTCAACTACCAAAAACAAAACAAAGACCTTTTAAACGGTGAAAATACTATAAGCAAAGGCAAAAGACGAATAATAAGCAGGGGAAAGTATTTGCAACTTATTATGCCATAGATAAGGAATTGATAGAGAGCACTTCTGAAAGTTGAGAAGAAAAAGAGTGATTTTTTTTAATGGATGAAAGTTACAAACAGTTCACAGAAAACAAATGAACGAACATACAAAATGACTTATGCATAAGCTACTCAATTGTAACATTATTTGTAATGGTAAACAATTAGAAACAACGCAAGTATCCATCAATAGGGAAATGGTTGAATTAAGTATGAAAAATCCACACAGCAGAGCACAAACTGTTATAAAAAGGAATGAGGAATATCTCTATATACTTATATGGAATGAAATCCAGGATGTATTGGTAAAGGAAAAGAAAATATCACCTGTAAAATAGTGTATATAGTATTCCACGTTTTGAGTATAGAAGGGGAGGAAATAGTAGCGCGCGCGCGCACACACACACACACACACACACACACACACACACACACACACTTTCTCATATTTTCAAAAGGAAACACAAGAAAGATGAACCAGTGGGAGAAATATTGAGAAGAGGGAGGGAATGAGAAGCAGAAGCAGGAATGCAAATGAGAACTCTCTGAATATTTCTTGCTATAAAGCTTTGACTTTGGAATCATGAAATATTTCACTTATTCAAAACAAGCAAACAAAAAATTAAATCAAAAGGAGAGAAAAAAAGCATTTCTTAAAATTTGAAAAACAAATAAATAAATAAAAAGAACTAAATTATATATCAAATTGAAGTTGCACCACAAAGATAAAAGAGCTATTTCAAGTTTCTTTTGGATGCATCACTGGGACTGTACATTGTTAGTGGAATATTATAAGGCTGAAAAGAACTGCAAAGAAAGTTTGAACTTCATTCAATAGTCTTTCTGTTAATAGCAATATTGGGATTGCAATTTTGAAATTATTATATGCATATTATAGGCTATTAAGTCATTGCAGCAATAAAAATGGTTAAGAATCAAGAATTTTCATAGAACAGAAAAGACATTTTAATATAAAATTAAAGAAAGTAAGTGAAAACCCAATGATGTTAAATTTGAAGCAGAAATATCACTATGGATATTTTAGTCTTTTAGTGTTTGAAAAATATGTTTCCTAAATCAATGAACAGAAGCAGTAATAATAGCAGTGAAGAAACCATTCCCCACTACAACCAACAGAGATTCTTAGAGAAATAGTAGTCTAAATTAGAGGCAGAAAATGTTTGAGTTGATCCTAAGGCTTCTTGTTTCAGAAAGCAAGGGAACTATCAAAAACAAATGGGATCGTGTCAACACACCAGCTTGTGGAGCTGCCATGGCCTAAGATGGGACAATTTGAGCATCAAAACAGAAGAATGACTGTAATTGATCAACACATAACAAATATGTAAGCATCAACGAGTTCATAATGATAATCAGAGTGAGAGGAAAAGAAAGAGAGAGAGGAATAGCAATAGCAGCTCAAAAAAATTCATTGGTCATCATCGAAGCTTCTGTTGGAAGCTAGGGCACTAACTCTGTTACAGCCTGAACATACCCCCCAACACTCCCAAATTCACATGTTGAAACCCTAACTCCCAATGGGAAGGAATTTGCAGGTGGGGCTTTTGGAGCTGTCTCTCTCTCTCTGGTCCTCCCCACCAAATGAGGATACAGCAAGAAAGTGGCTGTCTACAAGCCAGGACTCAGCAGACACTGAAACAGCCAGCACCTTGATCTTGGCCTTCCAGCCTCCAGAACTGTGAAAAATAAATGTCTGCTGTTTAAGCCACCGAGTCTGTGGTATCTTGTTATAGCAGCCTAAGCTAACTAATACAAATTCCTACTCTAAGAACTGATAATTATGGGCTGGCCGAGTGGCACGTTGGTTAAGAGCTGGCTTGGGATGCCAGAAGGCCACGGTTCGGATCGCACATGAGGGCCAGCGATACTGCCCTTTATAGCTAAGATGGTGAACAACAGCTCGACCTGGAGCTGGGCTGCCGTGAGTCGCCGGCGATGGCGTAGGCTGCAGCACTTGCTGCAGTGGGCTGCCATAAGCTACCGTGAGTGGTCAGCAGCCAGTGTAAGCTGGCAAGAGCCTCCGTGAGCGGCCGTCCAGAGGCCGGCGACCGATCTACCTCACCTGGAAGAGCGCAATGGTAATACCAACATGGGCCAATGAAGCAACGTCCTCCACAACTAGATTGAAGAACAAAAGGACAGCAACTTCTCTGTTCCCTTCCCCCAATCCCCCAGCACTGTTCCCATCCCCCAATTCCCCAATAAAATCTTAAAAAAAAAAAAAAGAATTGATAATTAAAGGGAAAGAATTAAGCCTTTATCTTGCTTGTTCCATGTGAACTGTATTTCTGGGTTACTAAATAGTCTTAGTTGATGAGGAAAAGTTATTCCTTATAGGAGAATTCCAACTAATAAATTTAAAAGGAATACTAGAACAAAATGGTAGAAAAACCACCATTTTCAACTCCTAATTGAATAATTGGTCCAGAAAGTAAATCGATACAAAACCTCATGGAGAATGGTTGACAAGTTTATAATGGCAAAACCAGACCACCATTCCCTGAATCCACTGACCAATCTCAGCATCACCAATTGCAGGACTACCAGATTACATGCCTGTTGATGAGATGCGATAGAAAGTATCCTATAAATAGAATACCACAGGAAGGACCATCGTGATGTGTGCTTGCCGAAGGATCTCATCAAGCCTTTAGACCTAACGTTTAGTTTACAGGAGAAACAAGGGGGAAAACCAACAAGTTAAATGACTCCAGAAGAAACTAGTCGAGTAAATGCAAAATGTGGGGCATCCTATAGAGAAACGGATCCAGTTCCTAAACAAGTCAAAGGGAAATAGGGTGAAAGGGGAGAGGGATGGTCTAGATTATAAAGAGGACTTAAGAGCCACACTAATAATCAAATGGGATGAGACTGACTAATCATTCTTATTAAGGGATTTTGAATTTAAGTTAGATGAGATGATAATATCGTGGGAAATGGCCTTACATTTTAGAAATATCTTCAGCACACTACAGAGTGTGGTCCAAGAATTCCTGAGGGATCCTTGAAGGTTTTTTGTGTTGTTGTTTTTGTTTTGCAGGGGGAGGGGTGGGCCTCTCTTTTCCAACCTGTCTATGTGAAGCAGGATCCTCCTTCCAGCAAAAAACAACTGATCAGTTGCAGAAGCAGAAATAAGAAGCCAGCTGTCCCCTATTACACCAGACATTACAGAGATTTGCAAAAACGTGAATCAATGCCACTCTTCTCATGCAATTGCTTTTGTTTTGGAATGCACAGGGTTTTTTTTCCATTAAAAATGTGCTTTTTATGTTACTATGTAACGGGCTTATGACTGTCTTTTTAAATGAGTAGAGAAACATTAACATTTTTTTCTCCGTTTTATTTTCTCATATGGTAAATACCAGCAGATCTACCACATAAACAAAAGCTCTTGGTGGTGCTAAATAATATTTGAGTGTAAAGAGATGCCGAGATCAAAAAGTTTAAGAACAGCTCTTTAGAAAACTCTTGACCCCGTTTTACTCCTTGCCTCTTCTTAATAAGTTAGAAACAACCCTTGCAACAGCTCTTTAAGGAAGAGACAGATGGCGCCCTGGAGTCTCCGAGGTAAAGCGCCTTGTCCAGAGGCCACGGTCCGGCTCACTTCCTGTCTTCTCAGGAGTCAGGGTCCGTCCCTACATCTGTTCTCAGTCAATCACTGGCGAAGGGAATGAGATCCATGATTGACTCAGACTGTTGCTTAGGAATAATGGATATTGGGGAGTTCACCACAGAGTGTCGTTCTCTTGATAAGTGACAAATCCATACAGTGACGATGACCAGAGAAAGGTGTAGTATCTCTTTATGGATCAGATCGTCCTCACTGGCTACAGGACCCTTCACCCCATGATACCAGCTCTCAGTGTTTGAGGGTGATCACCAATTAGCTGGGAGCCAAGCACGGCTCCTGGGTGCTGTGTGACGCAGCCTCTGGGTCTCTCTGTCTCCTTTCACAGCCAGGCTTGGTGCTTTCATGATTGCTTGTGATGTCCAAGTCCTTTTAATACAGCTCTAATTGACTTCCTAATGAGGTGGCCTCGGCATGCAAATCTATAGCTGTTCACTATTCCACAATAGCAGGAAACGCTGTAATTTTCCAGAGCAGCAGCTCAGCTGAAGAAATGATCGTTTCTCTTTCCTCAATGTGCATTCTGAGGTGAGAAAACTGCCTACTTTGAAGAAAAATTAGCATTTATCATAGGTGATGCTAAAACTCATATGACAAATTCAGCAAAGTTAATACATGCAAATATGTGTTTGGGTTCTCAGGGCTCAATGCAAAGCTGGAGACACTCAGCCTTTATTCTAAAGGAGCCTCTTTGAAATAACGATAGACAGAATGAATTTCACCCAAAGGTCAAACCCAGAGCAATGCTGCCAAGCCACAGATTGCTTCTCCTGGGCTCCTCACAGTGTTATTTCTGGAGGGTCTGTGGTATTGGGAACTCAGGGCACACGCTGATCCGTAATCAAAGGCAACTAAGTGTGCTCTGGGCACCAGCTTCCACCATCGTCACCGACAATCCCCTCGTTTTAGGACTTGGCTAATGCCACGTACGGATGTGTTAACGTGTTGGGAAGAAAACACAAAACTGAGTTGCAGGATCAATATAATATAGATGAAAATTAGTGGGATCAAATACCAGAATCAGGACGATCAGGCTTTCCACGGACCCTAGCATAAGGACCCAAATCCCTACTATGTGCACGAGGCTGGGTGTGGCCGGCTGTACCCACCAGTCTAGCCTCCTCTGCTGCTTCTCTCCCCTTGCTCTCTGCACCCCAGTTACAGGGTGGGTTCCTCAAACCTAGCCTTCTCGCCTGAGGACCTTCCGACATGGTGTTCCTTCCTCTGGAATGCTCCTCTGTGAATCCTGCCAGTGAATCCTGCCAGTCCCTAGGACCCAACTTAAACATTGCTTCCTCCGGAAGGCCTCTGTGACACCCCAAACTAACGTTCATGTCCCTGCCATATATTTTCTTCTCCCTCAATCTACATACCCACCTGCACGGCCGAGGTGTTGGGGGGATTATTTGATCGCTGTCTGTCTCCCCAGTCTCCATGACAGAAATATCCATACAGACGGGAGCCATGCCTGGTGTTTACTGCTTGATTTCCAATACTTATCACATACTTGGCACATAGTTGACCCTCCATAAATATTTTTGAATGAATGAATGAATAAATGAATGGGGTCTGTTTCACAGTTCTCCTGCCTTACTTCAGAAAATGTTGATTATTCTCTTTTCAGATACAGTTTATAGCAGGAAATGGATCCTTATTGAGCAGGTCAAAGTACTTAGTGTGACAGCCACAGTGTGCATTCTCCTCCACCTTCCCAAGGCCCCTTTCATCCTGCTTGCTAGAACTCTCACTGACATGAGTTAGGATTGGCACCCTTTTCAAAACACCATTTACTTTCCTGTCCCAGAAAACTTCCCTTTTGGGAATCCCCTCGTCCTCTATGCTGCTTCGATAAACTAGTCTCCAAGATTCCAAAAATATCCCCTGTATGAGTTATCTGTTGCTACACAACAACTTACTTCAAAGGCTAGCATCTTAAAAGAACCATAAACGCACATTGTCTCATCGTTTTTGTACACTGGGAACTCGGGAGTGGCTTAGCTGGGAGGTTCTGGCTCAGGGTCTCACACGAGGTTGCCGTCAAGAGGTCTGCCTGGGCGATGGTCAGCTGAAGCATCGACCGAAGCAGGACCATCCACTTCCAAGATGGCGCACTCACCTGACCAACTAGCCAGAGCTGGCTGTTTTAGGAGGACTTGGCTTTCAGCTCATCACAGGGTCTTCTGTCTTCTCCACAGGGTTGCTTGAGCACCCTCCCGCCAGGCAAGTGATCCAAAAGTGAAAGCAAGAAGGAAGCCGCAGGCCTTTTGTGAAATCATCTCTCAAGTCATACGCTTCCATTTTCACAACCATTTTCTATTGGTTACACAGGTCAGACCTATTTAATGTTGAAGGGGTCCACACAGGGTCTATCACAAGGTGAGGACCATTGGGAGCCATTGCTATAGACTTACTCAGCTTTAACTGGACCGGCCCCCTTGTTCGCACATCAAAGTCTCCTGCTCAAAACCCTCCAACAACTTCCCATAATGCATAGCACAAAAATCCAAATTCCTTACCAAACTCCTTACCTCAAGGCTCTATGTGACCTGGCCCCTTCCCACCTCCCCATTTCCTAAATCCTCTCTCTTTCACTCATTCTGCTCCAGCCGCATTGACCTTCTCTTTCTCAAAAACATCAAATTCTTCCCTCTCCCAGGACTTTTGCATTTGCGATTTTATCTGGAAACTTCTCCCAGAGCCCTGCATGGCTCCGTCCCACACTTCATTTCATTTCTCCACTCAGGTGTTCATCTATTCCAACTCTTTGGAGAGACCATCCACAACCACTGCGTTTCAAATTAGCACCCTTTTTACCACTTCTCTATCCCTTTCCTGTTTTGTGTTTCTGAATGGCAGTTGTCACAACCTGAAATTATGTTGCATATTTGTGTTTATAATTTGTCTTCCCCACCACAGCGTAAGTGCCATGAGGGTAGCAACCGTCTCTGAAGTATTCCCTGCTCTAGCCCCAGTTCCTGGTATGTGCTTGATGCTCTCCTGCTATTTGCTGAATAAGTCAGTGACTGTGGACTGGTGCCTGTCTGAGAACGATTACTGGTTCACGACCAGAAAATGCAGAAATGGAGAGTAAACATGGAGAAACTTTCATGACAATTTGACATGGCTGCAACTTCCAAGTTCACGGTCAGGACTGATCTTGTTGAAGTGAGTAGAAAGTCTCTGCTATCGACCAGTTTGGTGTTGTTGAACTTACTACCTGGTGACCCACATGTGGTATGTGTTGCAAACTAGTCATCTACTCTCAGACCACCTTAAAATGGAGGGTATTTTAAAATTAATGTTTCAGCTATGATCCAAACACCTAGAAAACCCAGATTCTGTTTCTTCCAGTGAGAATTATTTAAATGCAATTATAGCTTTTGGGGCTAAATAGTGATAAAGGATTTAAGATACATTCTGAAAATGTTGCATCACTTGGTCATTTTAAATAAAATGAGAACCAGAGCTTGTATCTTCACACAGAACTGTGTGCTCTGCAGGGCTCTACAACACATACCCTGGCTTTCAACATTCAGGAGAAGAATTTATTTTTCTTCTCAAATAATGAAGTCGTACAACCAGGAAAGCCCAGAAAACCAAGTCCAAGCTTCAGTGACGTGACAGAATATATCACGTGCCATCAAAAGAGATTTTGAGATGCCCCCCTGAACGATAGTATTTAAATGTAGAATGGTGTTTTCTCAAGTTGCTATTTAAAATGAGATTTTGCTGTACGTATGTAATGTGTTAAACATACTTTCAAGTCTTCCGCAGCCATCAAAGCGTCCACTCTATCCTAGGATTGTTCGTTTTGATTGAGTTTCTTCCATACGTAAGTTAACACTGGACAGTGTTACCCTTTCAGGACTCATCATTAACATGAAACGAGCTTATTTGTATGGGAGCTCCTACTGGAAGTCCACAAAGCCGTGAATCGATTCTTTGTTCATTCTTGCCGCTGCTCCTTTGTCTTGTGGATGCTCAATGTTCTCTTCTCGCTTCTCTGTTCCCACGTGTTCAGAGCCTTAAGGACCCCAAGAACTGTCACCCCTTGGTGGTCGTCTGGCTCATACCCTAGGGTTTTAATTTCCATGACCACTCTTCACAGTTGAACTTCCTTAGCAAGCAAGACGCACTCAGGCTTTAAAGAAGAAAGGGGATTGGCCTGGAGGGTTCTGTTGAAGGGAGTTGGACTGAGACAGAGAGGAGAGACCCTGGATGCTTTTGGAAGGTGGGAGCTGTCGGGGGAGGGAGACAAACCCAGTCTCTGAAGGCATTCTGTAGACCTGATCGGGCACAGGGTCCCAAGTACACATCAAATCTGGAAGTCGGCAGCTCAGCCAGGCCAGAGTTTCCAAAACCATGTAATCGCTGAGAAGCTTACTGGACGGTAGCTGTTTGGAAGACACACCAATCTGACTCTCTGTGATGGTGGCCAGTGAGTCTGGGAGATAAGTAGTTCTGAACCAGTCATTCTCTAGATGCCCTTCCTGGGGTTCTGAGGTCATCACAAATGCATGCTGCCTGATGGGGTTCAGCAAGAAGTGAGTCCTGGAGTAGAGGGGTGTTCCCCAGTTCTCCCTGTAAGGCAGCGGGTCTCAACCTTTCACAGGGGTCGCCTAAGACCATCGGAAAACACATATTTTTGATGGTCTTAGGAACGGAGACACCGCTCCTCTATCCACCTCCATGCCCACATGCAGATACGCCCACATACGAGTACCCGGCGACCCCTGTGAAAGTGTCGTTCAACCCCCAAAGGGGTCGCGACCCACAGTGTAAGGGTTTCACCTGGAGACTCAGTCCATGGAGGCAATAATAATGGTACCAAAGAGGCAGAAAAGAATTCATACCTGCTGCGGCCCTAACTTTCCCTTACAGAGGGAGCGGGGGCTTCTGGCAGGCTCACAGAAATGCACTGTGGGGACCCCAAGCCCTGAGGGTGCCCTGTCCTCACGGGGGCACAGCTGGGAGTGAGGCACACAGTCCCTGCTCTTCAAGAATCATAGTGGGCTAAAAGGCAGCCCCTCCCCACTGCCAGTACACATGTCCCTCTCCTAATCCCCAGAACCTGTGAATATTACATTACCAAATGATGTGATTAAGTTAAAGATTTTGAGAGGCGGAGTTTCTCCTGAATTAGCCAGGTGGGCCCTGGAAGCAATCACAGCCATCCTAATAAGAGAAGCAGAGAGAGTTTGGGGAAAGACACACAGAGAGGAGAAGGTCATGCGAAGATGGAAGCAGCCGCAAGCCAAGGAACTCCGACAGCCACCAGAAGCCAGACGAGGCGAGAAACAGCGCCTTCCCTGGATCTTCAAGGGGTGGAGCAGCCCTGCCCAGCCTCGAACTTGGACTTCTAGCCTCCGGTTCGAGGTCATCTATTCCTTCAGCCCCGGGAAACTAGTACAGGGGTTTCCAGCCCAGCACAGGAGATGACATTAAATAACTAATCACGCAGATCGTTATTGGTGCACTGCAGTGATGGCTGTGATGAAGAAGGAAGGTGTGCTGATGACCCAGGCCCGGGGAACCTGACCTGGCCTGTGGGTGGGGAAGGCTTCTCCAGGAAGCTGAGAGGCAGTAGAACCAAGGCCAAGTTCTCAGACCTCAGCTGTGCCTCCTGTGCTGATGCCTTTAGGCTATTTGACTTCTCCACGCTTCAGTTTCCCTTCTATGAAACAGAGATAATTATAGCATTCACCTCCCGGGTGTTATGAGGGTATGAAACGCGTGTAGACTGTTGCCTGCCCTAGGACAAGGCTGTATGCGTGTTTACTGTTATTATCTGCCATTTAAGATGAGCCCCGTAGGGTGACAGGAGTTGTTGGGGAGACAAAGTGGGTGGTTTCAAGACCTGTGGGGTAGAGCTTCAAGACCAGGAGAGGATAGAGGCCCCAGGCTTTGTCACACTCAGATGTGTATCTGTGCTTGCCTGGGGGGCTGGGCAATTGTAATTGGCATGAACATGAGTGTGTGTGTGTGTGGGGGGGGGATGACCAAAAAGAGAAATTTAAACTCCTATGGCTTCCTAAGAATTTCAGAAAACTCGCCACACAGTTGGCTTTGTGGTGCCCAGGGGAACCCAGCCTCTGATTATTAGGATCAACGCTGAGTCAGCGTTCCTTGCATTTGTAGCTCCAGGTCAACCAATGGGGAGATGCATCCAGGAAAGGACATCAGAGGCCATTTAGATTCCTCTGCTCGGGCTGAAATCCAGGCCCATGGTGGCAGCTTGCCTCCAGTTACTGCGAGGTGACCCTGGACGTCTCAGAGGACACCGGGGCTTTCTTTCCAGAAGACCTTTGGCTTCCACAGTCTCTATCAAGGACACATTCAATGTGATGCGATGCTTTGATTTCAAGAACTACAGGAGGTGGGGATTCTGAACATGTTACCTCTTTACTTATTAAATAACACACCCCAGCTCCTCTGTCCCCCACCCACCTTGCTCATTCCTACTCTGTGCCCGGGACACTCAGTGACCAGGACTGAGATCCTCCCCAAAATGTATGAAATGGAAAGGAGCCGGCCTGTTAAAATGACCTCAAATTTGATTTGCACAGGGTTTAAGTGTTGCTCTCCTCAGCGCGGGGAAATTAACAAGCAAGGAGGTTGAATGGAGGTCTTTGTACTTTGACCCAAGCGTTTGTTACCCAGAGGGTCTGTGGCTTTGGTCCGATGCCTAGATCGACAGATACAGACAAGGAGACACATAGCTGGTGCGATGTGGGGTTTATTTACTGAGCGCGCTCGGGCTGCGGCTGGAGGGCGACACAGGCTGTGACTCAGCCCCTTGTCACTGCCCACACCACACCTCCTCTGGGTGGTCCCCAAGGCTGCGTGCTCCCCCTCTTGTTGTTCACTGGGGCAGCCCTTCGTAACCTACAGGCTGATGTCTCCGGCTGGGCTGGGGTTAGCAGGGAGCTGATTTCAGGGTTTGGGTCACTGAGGATGGCCTGACCTGGGTGAGCACAGATTTCCCCCTATAAACAGGCATGTTTCGCCTGTGCACTCGGGGAGAGAGAGCAGGCTTCGTTCAGTGAGAGGACCGCACGTCGTGCTAAGGTGATCGAATTTAAACGGTGGTCTGGGTAGGGGTTTGGGAACTATTCAAAGATGAATCTTTTCCCCCATCAGTTGTACGTTGCTGTAGCAATGGCAGATAGCCCAGCACAGGCAGCTGAAGTGCATTTTCCTGTGGCTGCCCTAACAAAATACCCCAAACTCGGTAATTTTCTCATAGTTCTGGAGGCTAGACGTCCAAAATCAAGGTGTTGCCAGACTGCACTGCCTCCAGAGGTTTAGGGGGGAACCCACTCTGCCTCTTTCAGCTTCTGGTGGCTGCTGGTACCCCTGGGCTTGTAGGCTCATCACTCCAATCTCTGCCTCTCTGGTCACATGGCCACCTGTTTTTCTATCTGTGTCCTCTCCTCTTCTGTGTCTTATAAGGACACCTTGGACTCAGGAGCCACCTGGGCAATCCTGGGTGGTCTCATCTGAAGATCTTTAACTTAACCACACTGGAAAGACCCCTTTTCCAAATAAGGTCCCATTCCTAGGTTCTAGGGACTTGGGCATGGTTATATATTTGGGGGGCCACCACTGAACCCACTATGCCTAGACACAGGCTTTTGTCTCCATGTGCTGAGTCCCTTAGAGAAGGTTAGAGACCACGACATGGGGAAAACAAATCTAGTTGCTATCTGTCCTGCGAGATAAAGTTTTTCAGAAGTGAGCGTAGTATCTCACGGAGCTGAAGGAGAGGGCTGAGGGCTGGTGGTGTTTATGTTGGTGGGCGGGCCAGCCCTGGTGCTGTGATGGGCAGGTTCCATCTCTCAACCCACCAGCCGCCCACACTTCTGTGATTTGGTTCTGCTGTTCTCCGCCTCAGGAGGGCCTTCCAGGGGACCCTCTGCCCAGACAATTCTGCCCATTCTTCAGGCTCAGCTCAAATGTCCCTTCTTTTGTGTCAGAGCGCCCCTCGCACTCCTTCATCGGTGAAAGTGACCTCCAGAGTTGGGGGCACACACAGAGATCACTTGGGAGACAAGAGGATTTGAGAACTTTATATTTAGTTTGTATCTTCAAAAAAGAAAGTCTTAGAAGTGGATGGAGATAGTCTCAGAGACACAGAGGAAGAACCGAGGGTTGTTAGTTGGGAGGGGGTGGGGATGAAGGAGAAGGGGAAGGGATGAGACAATACAAATTGGTAACTACAATACGGCCTCAGGGATAGAAAAGACAGTCTGGGGAATATAATCAATAAGGTTGTAAATATTTCTTAGGGGGCCAGATGGACCCATGT
>NW_017731396.1:1696202-1703982 GCF_001890085.2 Hipposideros armiger
GTCCAGAAGCCGGCGACTGATCTGCCTCGCCTGGGAAGCGCGCAATGATGGTGCCAACTTGGGCCAGTGAAGCAACGTCCTCCACAACTAGACTGAAGAATAAAACGACAGCCACTTGTCTGTTCCTCTTCCCCCAATTCCCCAGCACTGTTCCCTTCCCCCCAATGCCCTAATAAAAATCTTTAAAAGAAAAAAAACGGCAGTTTCCTGTGGTTCAACCTCATACTACATTGGGAGTGAGCGCTCGCAGTGTTTACTGCAGCACATCAAACATTTCGGGCCAGTGTCTAGTGAAGTCAGGGCTGTCTTCCCTTGTTATTGTTTCCCCAAATCAGGTCATAAGCCCTGACCGTGGGAACTGAGCCTTTAATGCCTCTAATCTCCCTCACATACCTAACCTTGACGCTCGGTAAGCACAGCTCAGGACAGTGCAAAAGCTCTGAAACTTTGCGTTTCGCTCCTTGCGTGCCTTGGGAAATCTGAGTATCATGATTTTAGGTGCTGGGCTGTGACATGTGAATGGAATCTGAGCCCAAACCTACCAAAGTGAGCTTTTCTTCCCAGACCTCCCTCTGCTCCTCCTGGCCCACCCTGGTTCTTTCTGTCAGGCCCTTGCCTGGAGGAGCCGTTTCGCACCCACCAAATAAGGAGAAGAAGAGCAGGTCTCAGGCACCCAGTGCTCCACCTGCCCCTGCATCTGAGCACGGGAAACCCTGTATGGTGGGGTGTGAGTGGCAAGCAAGGCTTTGGCCTGTGTGTTCCCGCCATGGCACCAAGGCTCAGACTCCTGAATTCACAAGAGCTATGACTTAATCTTACTAACTAGGAGAGGTGGCAGTGGTAAGTTGGGTTCCAACAGCATTCCACCATCTCCCGGGTCTGTGCCTGCAGGAATCAGGTGGCTGCTTCGGTGGCATAATTTCAGGGACTCTGGCAGGGCTTTTGTTCTAAAGATCGTTTACTACCTGTCCAGTTCTTGAAACTTCACCATTGGTGATATTCCTTTTATTCTCGGAATTTTAAAAGAACTTACTTTTCTGGACATGACATAGTAATTCACCAGAGTGAGCCTCTACAGGGAGAAGACCTTATATTTGGGACACAGGGAAACAGCCGTGGTTTTGGGACCTCAGCTCCTTTGCCTCCTATTGGGTGGCCTTGGGTAATTCAACCACTCCAGCCCTTGGCTTCCTTGCCTGACAAAGGGCAGAATAACACCCACGTTTCAGGGTTGTTATAAGGATTACACATGCACAGAGGATCTACCATGTGCCTGGATGTGATGGTTGCCAAATAAACAGTAACTCCTATTGCTGTTGCATATTGTTTTATAATTCATAAAATGCTTTCACACACACTATCTATTTGCTCTGGATGCAGTCTTATAAGCTGAGCTGGACTGTGCTAGTATTTCCATTTTTACAGGTGAGGAAACAGACATGCTACATGCTCTATGTGAACTGCAGGCCAGGTTTCCCCACACTTGACTCCATGCCCCTTCTATTCCATGGTGTTTTGTCCTGAGGCGGGTCAGTTGGCAGCCTGCTGAGGGCGGGCCCCACAATGGGGCACAGACGAGAACCCTGGGGGAGAGGAGTGAACAAAGGTAGGTGGGAGGGTGCCAGAGAAGTTCTTATTTTTGCCACAACCCTCTCTGAAATTGTGTTGCTGTGTGTTTGCCTGTCTGACAGTGATCTGTAAACACCCCCGCGGGTGTACATTAGTCCCACTGGAGATCTGTGAATGGACAATGCTCCTTGGACCCCAAACAAACCACAGGCCCAAAGGAATATTTTTATTGGCATGCTTCATGAATCACGAGAATAATTTCATCTCACTGGTAACATCTATGGCACAGTGCCCGACTCACGGGAGGCGCTCAATGGATATGTGTTGAATGCACAGTCAATAGACGTTGGGATTTTATTTTCATGAGAGTGTTTCTGACCTCTCAGGGCGAGCGGTGAGTGAAATGAAAGCATTTCAGGGTTAGTCACCATGGAAGGTGGAGAAATTGGTGCGGCTGGGCCTGCCTTTGTATCGCACTCATCACGCAAGGGTTGGCTTCGCTTATTGTTCTAGGCCACATTTCTGTCACCAGGGATTCCTCCAACATGAGTGAAAAATTGGAATGACAGTATGGGAAGGCCCAGTCACATTTGTCTGTCACAAAGGAAGCACGATGGCTGCCAACCCATTGTTTGGACGAGTCAAGGGAATGGCCCAAGGTCAGAGAAGAAGAGGTCAGCGTCACTTTCCGTGAGGGATGGGCTGGATGGACAGTGGGGAGCTGCGCTCACAGAGGGTTACTCATGGGGAGTGTTAGTTTCCAAGGCAGCTGTAACAAATTACTTCCAACTGAGTGGCTTAAAAAAAAACAGAAATTTGTTCTCTTACAGGTCTGGAGGCCCCAAGTCTGAAATTAAGCTGTCGGCAGGCACATCCCCCTCTGAAGGCTTCAGGGGAACCTTTCAGCCTCTTCCAGCTTCTGGGGGGTAGTCCCAGGTGTTCCTTGGCTTGTGGCAGCATCACTCTGATCTCTACCTCCATCCTCACACGACCTCTCTCTCCTCTGTGTCTTCTTATAAAAACACTTGTTATTGGATACAAGGCCAACCCACTTTATCCAGGATGATCTCCTCTTGAGATCTTTAACTAATTACATCTGCAAAGACACTTTTTCCAATAAGATTGGAAAGGTCAGCTCCAAAGAGACTGGGGTCAGGACTGGGACATATTTGGGGGTCAGGGGGAGAGGCACAGTTCAACCCACTCTACCTGGGGTTGGCTCTGGTTGCTTTCTGATGGTGATGCTGATAAAATGATTTGTGGAGATCACTGAGATGTT
This sequence comes from Hipposideros armiger, assembly GCF_001890085.2. Classification (NCBI taxonomy): domain Eukaryota; kingdom Metazoa; phylum Chordata; class Mammalia; order Chiroptera; family Hipposideridae; genus Hipposideros; species Hipposideros armiger. The sequence goes on from NW_017731396.1 coordinate 1,699,051, forward strand.
CCCAATCAACATTAAGCATATTCCTTATTTCTTATTTAAAAGAGGAAAATGCTGAATTTAATTCTGTGTGCCTAGCAATTCTTTTACATTTCAGAGAAGGTGCCTGCTATGAAATCTTGCCATTTTTGACATCTTCCTCATAAATATTTTGGACTCTGTGTCACCAGAAGGATTCTTCTCAGCAGCCAATTTTACATTTTTAAATTATTTTTCTTCTACATATTAGAAAATCTCTTCCAACATCAGATCCATCACTTTGTACTTTAAAAAAATGCTGACTTTGAAATTCACTGTTATATTTCTATCAGAAGTAAATAACTAGTTCCAAAAATGTTTTCCTAGGGTATAGATAAGACGTTTTTATCATTTTGAAAAGAAATAATAAATGTATTTTTATTCAAATTTTTTCATATAGAAAGAAAAATCAGATCAGGTGGTCATCTGAAGAAAAATAGATGGATAGAGGTAAAGGATGATTGTGAAGTTATTGTCCATTGAAACCTGATTAATTTAGACCTTCTTTCTATGAGCATCATGCATTTAAGAAAAATTCCAAGTAATTTCTAGTCAGGTCTTCATATTTAAATATAAAAAAGCCCCCTCATTTTTACTTTTATTTTTCCTCGAAGACAAAATCCTGCTCTCTAGAAAAGTGGAAGTTCTGTCATTATGACCCCATTTGTCACAACATTGTATGAAATTTAAAAATGTAGAAATATCCTAAATATCCATCGACAGGAAAAGCCTAAGTAAATGGCGGTATAATCGTGATCTAACACTGCATCAGCTACACAGGTGCGTTAGAGCTCCGTGTATCAGCAAGGATAAATCTCACAAAAATAATGTGGAAGGAGAAAGCAAGTTACAGAGACTGAGTCCACGGACATAAAAGTTGAAAACATGTACAACGATGCTATATTTTGATTATGTTTATTGACATAAACATCAAATAAGAATGGTAGAAAAATATACATATTTCCAAATGAAAGGCCCCAATACAGGAGAAGGGTCCCACAGGGAAAGGGAGACTAGTGTCATAATGTCATAGACATAATGTCAGGACAATATGTGTGAGTTTTTATTTCCCAAAAGAAATTACATAGCAAATGATAGGGTTTGTTAATGCTGAACAGTGGGTATATGGGGTTTTGGTATTACTCTGTCCTTTTCTGTATGTTTAAAATAGTTCATAATTGGAAAACTAAGTTCCCTGTTTTTCACTGGCTGAAGAAACTACGTCTTCAAAACGCATTGCTGTTGAGCTGATAGGGAGACCATTAATTTTAAAAGGGGACATGTGGACTAAACACAGGAGCGGAGGCCAGAGAGTGAGTCAAGGCACCTGCATGGGCATTTCGTAACTCTGTAATTTTAGGGAGCTATTTGAACCTCAATTTCTTCATTTGTAAAATGGGGATAATCTGTCTTGCCTACTTCACAGGGATGTGTGAGAGTAAATGAGGCTGTGATAATAGAAGTAAGAAGTGGCCGTTGGAGTAATTGCTGCTAATGGTTGAGCAGTTACCGTGATTTTCATTCTGACAGGCACTAAACATTCATTATTTTCTTTAAGGCTGAGAACAGCTCTATGATGTCAGTATTATGGTCCACATTTTTTTTCATGTCAAAAGTAATAAGCTGAGGAACTCATGGTTTTCCCAAAGCTCTTCCTTCCAGAACCATCCCCTGCCAACAAGGAATGGTCAACGACTTGGGAGTGAGGGTATAGCAGTAGTCGGTGACCCACATGGCCTGGCACAGGGAGTTCTAACCAACACAGGCAATGGCGACTAGCCAGGTAAGCAGGTTCCCTTGGACATCAGAGGTCTTGGAATACAGAGTGAATCAGTCCCCTGGTGGCAGAAACCAAAGCTCAGAGAACACACAGAGAGAGGACACTGAGGCTGAGGGTGGGTGTGTTTAGGGAGACACTCCTGGCCCATCTGCAATCTGAGGTGTGAGTTAGGGGGTGTTTAACTTTGCAATAATGATAAGGTTTTGCTGGAGGATCTGAACTAGAAGGGTGGTGGTGTATGCGTGAAGGGTGAGAGAATCGCTCACTTGTTATGTGCCAGGCACTGCTCCAGGGGCTGAGATGTAGCAGTGAACCCAACAGTCTCCTGCCCTCCTGGAAACGTCTGCTGGTTGAAGCTGTGAGAGGAGATGAGCTCTCCAAGGGAGATACTAGAGAGAAGTGAAAAGTGAGCCTTAGGTATGCCCAAGAGGAAAGAGGGTGAAATGAAGACAAGAAAAGGGCCAGTGGAGCAGCAAGCAGAGAGCCAGGAGAGGCAACCAGCATGCAGCATGGCCTGCAAACCAAGGGGGAGAAGAGGGTTCATGAAGAGGGTCAACAGAGCTGACTGCTGCCAATGATTACTGAGAACAAAACCAAGAAGAAGCCATGGCATTGACACATGGGAGGTCATTTGAAAGTTTGGACCGAGCAAGTCAATGGAGTGGAAGCTAGATTGTGGGAGGTCATGTAGGCACCATTACAGTTGGGATTTATGACACAACTGCTGTGTAGGGTGGAGAGTTGTATGCCCGTCCCCTGGCCCCCTGCAGCGGTAACCCGTTGTGGTTCTCATTCTCTGAAGACCTGGTCCTCGGATTTATAATTCTGAAATCATTATTGCATAAGAGCTGAACAGGTTCTAGGGCCTAATTCATGCCAATCAAACTCATAAGAAACTGGTTTATCACACCACAGGCCAGGTTGCTAATTTTCAATGAGTGAGATTCTTTTTCAGTGATGGGAATATTTGTCCATTATAGAGGGCTCCTCTCCATCCAGGCATGAGCTACTTGGAGAGCTAAATTATTAATCATCAGGTTGTTAGGCAGTATAAAAGAGAACAAAAGGAGAAGGCTAATCCTGAGATGTATTTCATCCAGGCCATGGTGGAAAACTCCTCTGGTGTTCTCTCTGCGTACTCCTGACTTCTTAACCTTGAAGTCCACCAAAATTCTGATCTCAGGCTTTGTCTTTTTCTATTTATACTCACACCCTTGGCAATCTCATCAGTATTATTGTTAAGTACCGACAACTCCCAAAGTATATCAGCCATATCTCATCCACTTAAGCTTCAACCTCATATGCCCACCTGTTTACTTGACATCTTCACCTGGGTCTCTGGCAGACATGTCAAATTCTACGTGTTCAGTACAGAACGCCTGCACCATCCACAGCCTTCCCCGGTGAGTTGATGGCAGCTCCATTTTGCCCACGGCAAAATTCTTGGAGTCATCTTGACTTCTCTGTTTTTCTGGTATCTCCCGTATCCAAGCCATCAGATAATTCCGTTGACTCTATTCAAAATACAACCAGAACCAGACCACCCTGTGCCACCTGGTCTGAGTCACCCGCATCTCTTGCTTGGATTAGCACACTGACTTTGTAACTGGCCAGTTCCCAAGCAGAAGCGAGAGTGAGTTTTGGGTTTTTTTTGAAACCTAAGTCAGATCGTGTCACTCCTCTGCTCAAAATCTTCTAATGGCTCGCGTTTGTTAAGGACCCGTCCACCTCACTGGCTGCAACTCCTACCATCCTCCCCCGTGATCCCTCTGCCCCAGCCGTCTGAGCTTCCTGTCTTCCCTAAAACTTGCCAGACATGCTCCTGCCTTGGGCTTTTGATGTTCCCTTTGCCCAAATGCTTTCCCCCCAGATGCCCATTGGGCTCGCTCCTGCCTCTTCAAGAACTTTGCTCAAATCTCAGCGGGGCTTTCCCCTCCACCCTGCACATCCACTTCCCTTCCCCCTGCTGCTCGTCTCTATCACCTCTACCATCCCCTTATTTTCCACATACTCTATGATTTGCTTATTTTTTTAGGGTACTGTCTGTCTCTCCCAAAAGAATGAAAGCTCCCCACGGGCAGGAAATTTGTGGAGTTGTTCATTATGTATCTCCAGTATCTAGAACAGGGCCTGACAATAAATGTTGGATGAATGAATGAATGAACAGATTTGTTCCTGTCCCACAAGAGAGTATCTGTCCAGCAGTAATCTCTCCAAAATGCCCTGTCGACCCAAGTGAGTATCTTTGGTCCCTGGCTCCCCTGCACAAACATCCATACTATACATTTCCTTTCCAACAGCCCCATCCACAGCCCCATCCTAATCTACGAGGAGGGGGTGGGGTGAGGAGCAAAAAAAAAGGTTCAACCTCCACTCAGAACCTTCTAAGCCTTCCTGAGGTTACACATGTGGCACTGGAAGGGGTTTGGGCTGTTCAAGCACTTATTTCAGACCTCTGCCTGGACATCAAGAGGGTAACCATCACTTCAGAGACATCCCTGTGTGACTGGCATGTGCTTGTTTTCTCAGAGGTTTGTATCAGTGGGAAGTTGAAGGCAGTAGGAGAAAAGGGGGTAGTAAAGGAAAAAATGGGAGAAGCAAGGTCTCAGGATCATGGATGGGACTGTTTGGAGTGTGGTCTGGACCCTTGATGCGGAAATAGAATACACGGTGCTTTGCGTCAGTGCCTGATAAAAATGCCCCGCAGAAAGCGTCGAAGTGCTGAGGAATAATATTTGGGGAATCCAGGCTGGTACTTGCCCATGTCAGGAGGATGGATACATGTACACCAGCACCGTGGGCTACAAACTCACATTCTTCACACCAGTGGGACAGCCTTCATTCTTCTACTCCAAGATTTTAAATTTATTCTGCATTATTGCCATTCACTGTGGTTACATAATTTTATATTTATTGTATTTAAAACCTAGGATTTGTGATACATTCTCACCTGTTTTGAAGCCCCCGGAAGAGCAGAGGGAAATGCAGTCTTTCAGGGAATGCCACATCCTCTGATACTCATAAGAGGATGCCCGTGTTCTCCAAGAGCACATGGTGACATCCAGCTGCACTCAGGAAAATGCTTCTCCCACTTTCACTGGACTTTTAAGTAGCAAAAATAGTTTTTTTTGGTTTTT
>NW_017731396.1:1704745-1765900 GCF_001890085.2 Hipposideros armiger
AAGCCAGCTCTTAACCAACGTGCCACTCGGCCGGCCCAACAAAAAAAGTTATAATATCAGATTACACATCATCCCCCAGAGAAGCAGGGGTCACAAACAGGCCCATGCCCTGAACACTAAATAAATATGAATTAAAATAAAGATGGAGACAGCGAGGGATTATGTTACTTGTTCTTTCCCTCTTGTTTAAGTGGCATGAAGTCCTGGTGTTCGATTGGTTCTTCCAGGTTGAAACAAACAAAAGTAATAATAGGGCTTAAAAGAAGGCTCTGATATGGCTCAGTTAACTTCAGCACCGCCTGCTCCCCAGGTGGTTCTGATGGACGAGTAGGTCATTTCCTTAAATGTCAAGTTCCCTTGGTAGTTCCATGTTCACCACCACCACCTGCAGGGAGTGTGCAAGGGAACATAAATTTACACTTGACATCCCTGAGGGCTGTTCCCTTGCAGTTTGTGGGAGTAGGTGGATGTAGTTAGTTTCCTGCTAGAAAAGGCATGCTCTCTGAAGCATTGCATGGGAGTTCTTACGAAAACTGTAGCCCAGAGAAGTTAGTAATTGACTTGTCTGAGGGATTACAGCTGTCAAGGAGCAGAACTTGAATCCTGGTCTTTTTCCCTTGGCGTCACCACTTATGAAACGGGCACCCAGGGTTTCTGACATCTGGGAAAGTCAACAATCCTGATTGAACAAAAGCAAGTATTTATTATGAGGAAGGCGTGATCCTCACAACTCTTCTGCTCCTAGTATCCAACCTTTATGAGTGCAGAAAGGGTTGGCAGGGAGGAGACCGAGAGTGTGGCACTGGAATTCTTATGGAGCAGTGTATGTGGGGGTGGGAGGAGCAGATGGACCGACAAGATAGGGACAGAGGCAGAGCGCCTGGCCATTGCAAACTCCAGTCCAGGCAGAGCATTTGCAGTGGAGGGCCGAAAAGCAGTGAGATGTCCCAGGAACAAGAATGCTCAAGCAACATGTTCCCAGGCCCATAGGCAATTGGAACACCCTCAGGAGAGTTATTACCTCCTGTTCTTCATAGCCAAGCCCAACACACCTGAGGTCAGGCTCCCAGGGAGGACTAACAGGAACAAGGTGTAACTGCTCTCTCACCTGGCCCCTCCCTCCCAAGCAGAGAAATGAGGGGCCAGGTAAAACCTTGTTAACCCTTCAGAACCAGAGAGAACAAAAGAAGTCCCAAGGTGCCACTTGTCTTCTCATCCCATTCATCTGCTTGATCTTAACCTCTCTACTTCCACAGAACCCTAAGATGAAAGGCATAGTTGCATTTCTTTCCCATGGATGTACTTCCTATGACCATTTATAATTTGCTCCCAATCGAGCCCAGAGGCAGAAGCTGACACAATTTACAATCTTATCTGAAGACATTAAGTGTGACCCAGACTCAATCAAGATTTCCAATCAAAGCTCTGACTCAGTGTTTTACGCAGTCATCTGTTTTATTTTAAAACATGTCTACACTGTATTGAGCATCAACACAGATGTGACTAAGAAACCCACAGTCCTGTTCCAGCAGGCAATGGGTCCAGTGTACGACTTGGGGTGTGGACTGTTATTTTTCACAGTGAGAGAGAAAAAAAAAAGGATAGGAAAGACGAAACAGACATTATTCCCAACTCCTGTTCAGGAATCTGAGTGATGAAACGGAAAGACAATAAGCTTATAAAAGCTCTTCTAAATCCCCTTCTCTCAATCAGTTGATGTTTAAATATGGAACCTGGGCTGGTAGACCAGCTGGACTTGGGCAACAGAAGGGCACACCGTTTAAAATAATATCCACACGTTACTGCAAAAAATGGGAGGATCAGGCTGTGCTTTCTGACTGATAGTTAACGTTTTCCTGTTTTTTGAACTCATGTAAGTTTAGAGGATATCAGAACTGCACAATCACAGTCATGGCAGAGCACATGTGCAGTATAAAAACTTTTCATTTTGGGAAAAGCGTTCAGTTGACCTCTGGGAAGAAATGCACTGAGCTGGATGGTGCCAACACAGAATGGCGGCTTAGGCTTCTTTATTTTGATCCTCTCAATTATGACCCCACAGAAACACGTGATATAATATGAAGATGGGGGAATATCTTCTATTTTTCAATCCAGCTGCTTTTTAAAAATTAATATTTTATAAGATTATTTTTGCTTCCCAAATCTTTCCTCTGAGGCATAAAACTAATGTTAGGAAGTTGGTGGGTTCTATTTCCCATACCAGAGGCACACGCTGGGTTTCTTTCTGTTTGGGGACTACCAGGGTTCTTGATTTCTGGAACACTTGGGCCTCTGGCACCACTGGACCCCCGTCAGCCTCTTTGGCCATCATCAGGGCTGAGATATCTGTATTCCAGAACAAAGAAGCCAATCTGAAGGAGTTGTGAATGAGAGGCCACCCCCTTACCCCTGGCTCCCCATCATCTGAGGGAAGTGAAGGCGGCAAGTAGGAGCAAACCTTTGAGTCATCGTGTCATCTGGAGAAGATGGTAAAGCAAGCCTACAGGCTGCCTGGGTGGCCTTGTTATGAGAAATAAAATGGCTTCTCTAAAGTATGGACTTCCTGTTTATGATCTAAAATGGATGCCTGGGAAATTATTTATCTGGCAGTGAAAGGCAGCTGTTCATTACAAATTACCCAAGTTTAGGCTTCCGACTTGATTATTCACACCAAGTCAGGCTTTAAAAAATAGGCCAAACTAGACTGGAATGTGTACATTTCAACAGATCAGAAATTGCAAAATGCTTATGCCACTTACTGACAGCACTCGACACAAGGACTCCACTGGTATAAATATTTTTTTTAGATTCCTTTGCATTTCAAATGACAGAGAATGGTCAGAACCAAGGCATGATTACAGTTTCTAACATCAATGGAATTACATTATCTATCTTAGTTACAAATCAATTTACATAGTTTTGCTGCATTTTCTATGCATTTTGTCTTTTAAACCATCTTTTACAAGATTTACATTGAAAAAAACAATTCTCAAAAGACAAATGCTAGAAGAACAAGTCTGGTGCATTATTTTTCCTGCAGTTACTTTTGGCAAGGGGAGGAATCACCATGGATTTTGAGTGGGGTGGCCGAGCTTTCCATGGGTCATCTTCTCCCACATGCTCAGGGATGGGGGCGGTCGGATACTCTCGCTTTTAAACATGTTGGCAGAAGGGCACCATTCTTCAGCTCTTTAGGGCCTGTGAAAACAAAGAGAAAGGTGACTGTCACTTCTTTTATGGGCCCTGGGAATAGTCATCCCATGAGTCATGTTCCCATTGTCCTGTTGCCTAAGTCTTCCAGTTCTGAAACCTGGAGCTCTTCCTCCAAGCCTGGTCCTCACATAGCCAAGGTCAGATTCCCAGGCGTTCCCAAACACATACATCTGTGACTGTATTGTCACTTGTGTCCCTCAACCTCACAGTTGTGTAACATTTGTCCTCCCCCCACTCCCCCCTGCCCATAATCCTATATCATCTCCCCAACAGAAATAATAAAACGTTTTCTTCTGGCTATGAATTTGAATGTTCTGAATTCTTAGGAAGCTTTAATAAGGAGAAAGGATTCCTTCCCCTTATCAATAGTCAATGCTAGGGAGTATACCACCATGTGTGTGGGTATATACAGGGCAGGATGGAGAAAGGGAGACCCCATCCCCAGGAGAATTCATCTTCAAGGTGGAGCCCTGGCTTTACAGCAAATGCTCTCTGGAAACCTCCTGCCTCTCATGAGACTAGGGTGACCAGGGGGTATCAAGTTCACACTTGGTTTGGGTTTTCTCTCAAGTTCAGTTAGCTGGAAAATGAAGACAAGAAGCCAAATTTGGTCAGAATTCAATGGGCGTCAACCAAAGAGCCACCTCTGGCTCTGCCTCTTTTTTTGGAAACTTATAAGGGCCAAGTAGACACTGGTTCTACTTATGGAGGCAGGGCACTTTTGACCATGACTTTCATTTAGAGGTTTTCATTAGCTCAAAGGTGGGAGCCCTAAAGTGACCACCTTTATTTACCTATCACATGGGTGTAAGTTATTCACTTACGAGTACCTTCCGGATATTTTTCGCACAACCACAATGATGATCCCACCAATGAATCCAATGGCTAGTAAGACCCCAACTATGATTCCAATCAGGGTCCCTGTCGCCAAGCCATCTGAACAAGAGGGAGAAAAAGCATGAGCTCCAGATAAACAATATACCCGCAATAATACAATGTGTCATTTACACACAATGCCACTGCCCCACTGTAGATAGCAGATAATGTTTCATGTTGTTTCTTCTGTATCTAGTGAAAATTGTCTTAGGAGAGGAGAAACTTTAGGCTATTCTAATCCCATCGTATGAATAGACAAATTTCTGGGTCTCAGGATCTATCAAGCACACCATTCACATGGGTGGCTTCACTGTTAATTATTGGGTAGCGTTTGTATACGACTATTAAGTTAGCCCCCATTTTCATTCTTAGTAACAATAAATTATGATATGACATCATTCTCCATAATTGTCATTAAGTGAATAGACTCATTTGTGGTTTGCTTATTTTCAAATACAGGCAATTCCGTTTTCTCTCTTAAAAGAGGTCGGAAACCTGTTCTCAGAAGGTTCTCTATTCTGTGCTTGTTGACTACAATCCAGGAAAGAATGTAATTCATCACAAAGATTAGGTTCAAAGAAATTTTTTTTAATCCCCAAAAAATATTTTGATACCAAAATCTAGCTTACCTTTCTCAACTGTTGTCTGTGTGCCCTCTGTAAAGAGATGTAATGATATAGAATTATTAGGATTTAATAACTATAATTTAACAATTGGCAAAAGATGAATTTACCCTAAGTGGAAAGTAGCAAAACACAAGCAAAGAGGATAATTTCTTAAATAAATTGGATCAGGGGATTTTAAAGCAAGCTTTGACATGATCCTGTCTTGAAAACTATTATTATTGAATTTATGAATGCTTCTTCACGCCTATGGGTCCATAGTACTTTTGTTATATTGCTTTTCTCTCATCTACTTTAGAGAGCAGAATCAAGGAAACTGACCCACAGAGGTCCTAAATAAATGATCAAAAATTTTAGATCTTAGAGTAACAAAAGAATCCAAGGCTGATGATTCTTGGTCCAATGTCAAGATCATGGAAAACTCACACTGGGATGAGGTCTATTTTGAAAGATTTTCATTTTGGGAGCAATAGCCTCTAGTTTTAGAAGATGTGGCCAAGATCGGAATCTGTTTTGTGACATGAATTCCCTGCTTTTTCTTTCGTAGCAAAATCCACATCTTACCAGGAAACAATATGCCCAGCGCAGTTTAATGAGAGAATACACTCTGGGTTCATGCCATTGTTACTTTAGGATTTCTATTTGCAGCCAAACCTAGTCCAATAATTACAATGTGAATATTTTCACGTACCTATCACATGGGTATAAGTTATTTACTTACAAGCGTCTTGTTGTAAGTGAGTTATAAAATTGTTAGGTTCTTTCAGATAATTTTACATAGTTCCTATTTAAAAGTAAAGGTGTTTTGTTTTGTTTTTCCCATAACCAGAGTCCTTAACTCCTCTGAGTGGTATTTTTCTATCTAGTTTGCAGATGGAGAAAAAGGCAAGGTGCCTTGGCTTAATGACACAATAGAGAGAAGTAAGTAAATCAGGTCCTTCCCTAGATCCTTAGCTTACAACTAGCAGAACACCACAGATACCTAATAGCTTTCCTAATCAAAGGTGAAGCCAGCCAGCCATCATCTACAAGGTGCTTGCTTTTTCTAATGGCTGGGTATGGGCGATGCCATCCCCTTTGTGCCAAGGATCTCTTCAGAAAGACACCTTTTCAAGATGGCTCCAGGGTAGGGGTCCCCGAACCTGACTCTCCCTGCATGAGCTGAACCCACGGCTCTGGAGCATTTATACGGAGCTCAAGCTGATGGTGCTATCCTACCATAAAAAAAGCAGCTGGAAGAGTGCTGGACCTGAATCCTACCCAGAACAAAGGTGTCATCGAATCAGCTCCCAAAACGTCATCCCTGGCTGCCAACTACACACAGAAACAGGTCTGTTGTTTGCTTATCACGTCTTAACATGGCGGCTGCCATTTCCAGCCTTACATAACCCACTGTCATCACCAACACCAGTGGTTAGAAAATACTAAAAATAAAGTTTATAGAAGATTCCTTACTAAATTAGACCTCATTAGTCCTGTACTGCCTAGCTCCCTCCCAATTAATTACATGGCTGTGATCATAAAATGTGTCATACATGGTGAACATCACCAAACCTGGGCGTTTCATGGGAAAGACATCTGCTGCCCTAATAAAATTACTTCTTAAATAACCCAAGTGCTTATAATTAGATATTAACTCACATGTGAAAATTTCTTAGGATATATGAAGTAGGAATGTGCTATAAGTCACACTTTTTGTGACAGGGTGGGGCAGAGGACAGGACAGGAGAGTAACCATAAGTATTTTCTGTCAACTGAATTTTTTTTTCTGCTGCTAATTAGCTGTCAACTCATGTTACAAATGATCAATTCTTCTCTAAAAATTTGAAATGCTTTCTAATGATCAATTACAATGATGATTCTTTCCTAGCTTAGCCCTATTTGGTTTTCTCTGGTATTTAAATGTTAACCATTTCTTTAGCATCTTGGAGTGACCTTTAGGCTTTATTTTCAGTTGATGAAGCTTTTTTTCCCCCTATTGTGATGAAATACACATAACAATTACTATTTTCATCATTTTTGCATACAGTTCAGTCGTATTAAGTACATTCATACTGTTGTGCAATCATCACCACCATCTACCTCCAGAACCCTTTCATGTCAAAAAACTGACATTTTATACCCATTAAACAATAATTCCCCAAACCCTCCTCCCACCAGTCCCTGGCAACCATTCATCTACTTTCTGTCTCCATAATTTTACTACTTATCTAAGTGGATTCATACAACATTTGGGTTTTGGTGACTGGCTTTTTCCATTTAGTAAAATGTCCTCAAAGTTTATCCACATTGTAGCATGCATCAGAATGTTCTTCCTTTTAAAGGCTGAATAACATTCCCTTGTATGTATATACACATTTTGTTTATCCATCCATCCATCAAAGAATTCCACATTTTAGCTATTGTGAACAATGCTGCTATGAACATGATTGTACAAATATAAAGATTTCAGTCCTCAGAAGTGCTCTAGATTCTGTAGAATCAAATTGGCTTTTGGGTCTGGAAATGTATATTGACAATAAAGAATAACTTCCTAGGTGTTCAGATGTGCAATTGGTTTGAGGGGTCACTGCTTTAAGCAAGGTCTCAGTATTTACTTTCATTTAAAGATAGAAATACCAATCAAGGTAAAATGATTTATATAAAATTGCTCAAGTTGGCAAGCACTCATTGCAGTTATTGGAGGATTAGTTCCTTTTTTCTTTTACCTATTCTAGTCCAAATTAGGGCTTATTTTTTTTAAATCCAAACAACCGAATTTCTTTTAGGAAAGCTCTAGAAATACAAAGTTCTCTCTTTCTATGGCTGAGTTGTAATGGCAGTGACCTTCCCTCATGCTTATCAGAGATGGTCTAAACCTCATAATAATGGTGAAGACCCAAAATCTTCCTTCACAGTTTCTCTCCAAGGTGTTCTATTCACACTGCTGCAGGTGCCAACTGTGAACCACAATTACAACCCCAAATCCTGGCAAGGCTGTTTCAGAAAAGATTTTTGCTCCATGTGTACAGACATGAACTCAATAATATGATGGTAAACATTAGTACAGAATCTATTAAGATTTACATAGGTTGGCTGAGTTTTATGGGCTAGGGTGTCAACATAAAGTTCTTAATGTAGCATCATCTTAGGGTCAGCAACATGACACCAGGAGCTACTTAACTTGCCCCTGTGGGGCCATTATCACTAGTGGCCATTCAAGGTAGAGAGCTGTGTTCAGCAACCCAAGAAAGCGAATTTGATTTAGCAACCTAATACATCGAATTGTGAGCCTACCACATAAAGCTCAGTTCAGAATTTGCTTGTGGATTCCAACAGGTGTCCTATTGGTTGTTATATTTGTTCAAGGTTTACAGAACACACTGATTATGCAAACGAAGATCAATCCCTATGGGGTGACCAATTTTCTTACCGATGGAATGACTAGTGGCCACATACACGGTTGTGGTGCTCTGGCTTTCTTCCTGAGCATGGACTGTGCTTTCTGAAGTTGGCAGATCCTCTATACGAATGCTCTTTGTACTTGTGAGCACCTATTGGAGATATAAATGAGACAAAAACAGAAACAGAACAGAATGTTTTAAAAAATATCCTCTGCCTTACAACAGAAAAGAATTTAAGGTGGCATAAATATAGAAAATATATGACAACATAAATTTAAAGTGGAAATAAGAAAACAAACAACAGCGTTGACAAGAATAAAACCAAGTCTCCTCCAGAAATGAATGCCAAATGTTTACTTCCATGGGTCTTAATTGTTGCTGACTTCCTAGGATCTTAACTCTTCAAAAAATACTAGATCACTTAGCTTTAATTCTTTCTCTCCCTTGAATTTGAATGGCACTTTTTCCCCTGCAACATTTTCTGGGTACATATTATGTTGTATCACCCTTCAATGAGAATAATAGCTAGCCGTTATTGAGAGCTTATAATGTGCCAGCCCATTTAAACACTTCATTTACTACACACACACACACACACACACACACACACACACACACACACACACTACATGAAGTAGATCCCATTATTAGTCCTATAGTATGAACAAGGCTTAGAGATTAGGTAATATGCCCAAACTCACATAGCCAACGAGTGACAAGATTGGGAATGGTTCTGTTGACTCCAAAGTTTATGCCAGAGTAACGTTCAACAAATATGCCAATGAGTACAGACAACAAAAGCAAAAATAGATAAATGGGATATCAAACTTAAAAACATTATGCATCAAAAGACACAAACTATCAAAGTGAAAAGGCAACCTACAGAATAAGAGAAAATATTTGCAAATCATATACCTGGTAAGGGTATAAAGAACTCCTACAACTCAACAACAAAAAATCAAATAACCTGATTTAAAAATGGGCAAAGGACCTGACTAGACATTTATCCAAAGATACTATACAATGGCTAATAAGCATATGAAAAAGGTCTCAATATCACAAATCATCAGAGAAATGCAAATCAACACCACAATGAGAGTATTGCCTCACACCTGTTAGGAAGGGTATTACCAAAAGAACAGAAAATAACGTGTTGGCAAGAATGTGGAGAAATTGGAACCATTGTGCACTGTCGGTGGGACTGTAAAATGGTGCAGCCACTAGGGGAAACAGGGTGGCATTTCCTCAAAACAATTAAAAATAGAACTACTATATGACCCAACAATCCCACCTCTGAGTATAGCCCCAAAAGAATTGAAAGCAAGGTCTTGAAGAGATATTTGCACACCCATGTTCATAGCAGCACTATTCACAGTAGCCAAAAGTTGGAAGCAACCCAAGTGTAAATCAACACTGAATGGATAAACAAAAGCAGTATATCCATCCATACAATGGAATATTATTCAGCCTTAAAAAAGAAGGAAATCCTGTTACATGCTACAACATGGATGAACCTTGAGGACATTATGCTAAGTGAAATAAACCAGTCACCAAAAGACAAATGATGTATGATTCCACTTATATGGAGTACTTGGAGCAGTCAAAATCATAGAGGTAAAAAGTAGAATGGTAGTTACCAGGGACTGGAGTGAGGAGGAATGGGGAGTTGTTTAATGGGTATAGAAATTCAGATTTGCAAGATAAAAACATCTGGAGAACTATTTCACAACAAGATGAATATACTTACCACCACTGAACTGTACACTTAAACATGGTTAAGATGGTAAATTTTATGTCATGGGCTAATCAGTGCCTACTATGCGCTTGGCATTGTCCCAAACCCTGGGGATATACTAGAACAGAGGTTGGCACGCTTTTCTGTAGAGGGCCAAATGGTAAATATTTTCATCTTTGTAGGCCATTTGGTCTCTGCTGCAACCAACTACTCAATTCTGCTCTTATCGTATGAAAGCAGCCCCAGATAATTGTCAACTGAATAAGCATTGCTGTGTTCCAATAAAACTTTATTTACAAAAACAGGTGGTGGGCCACATCTGGTGGGTCGTTTGCTGACCTCAGGGCTAGAGAGTAACTCCTGAGGGGAAAAGAGGGTGGAGGGGACAGGATTACTTTTGACCTCTGTGAGATAACATTTGAACCTGAGAATCATGAGAAAAAGTCATCCATGGAAAGATCTGGGGAGTGAGTGTTCTAAGCAGAGGACACAAAAACCGAAGCTGGAATAAGTTCAAAAGGTCAGAAGGGTCAACATGGCTGAAATAGAGAAAGTGAGTGGGGCTGTGGTGGAATGGAGTTAGAGAGGCAGGAGGACCCTCTGTTCCATGTTACTAACTAGATTATAAACTCCTCAAGGGTGGAGGGTGTGGCTTATTTATCTCCTCAGTGCCTCCTGGGCATCTTGTCTTGCCCGTGGCAGGTGCTTAAGACATATGAATTGATTAAAATTCATTAGGTTGGGGATGTGTCCAGGGAGACTCCACATCGTCTATACCAATGTGGCCTGTGGGTGGGCTCTAGTCTGTGTCTACAATAAGACAAGAACTTGTGAATATGTATTTAGAAACTTTTATAGCAATGATGGTGCTGCAAGATCCAAGACTTTTCCTCTATTGAAAACTGGGCTGCCGCAGATTGGACATCTATAAACCTACTTCCTTACTAGTTGGAGAACCCTGGTGTGTACTCTCAAATCACCTGCAATCTGCACACCAGCTACCTGCTAGCTGGATAAAACCGGGAAGTAGCTTTTGTTACAAGCCATGTACCAATTCTGTGCACAGTGGCTTCTGTTGAATGAATATAGATCTCCTTGCATGTGACGGCATGCCTATGAAACAAATTTCTCTCTTCCTGGGATGCTCACCACAGCTGTCGAGCCAGCAGTCCCATAGGGCTCTTCACTGGCACCTGGGGTCACCGTGCTATCTTCTGCACCTGGAGTCACGATGTCATCTTCTGGTGGGAACGTGGGGGCTACAAAAGAAAGACTGAGTCAGCACTTTCGGTGCAAGTAGTATGGGCAGAATTATACCTGGTTGGCTAAAACTAGCTAATTTTTTTTCCTATTTGTTTTGGGGATTTTTTTGGTGGGGGTGAAGGCTAGGGGGAGGGGTCACCTTTCTTGCTTACCACAAACCATTCTCTTTGCCTCACCTCTGGCACATATGATGGCCTGGTTGTCTCCATTGCAAAAGACAGGAAGACGGAACCCCAAAAAAGTTGAAGTACCCAGACCCTCCCTGTATCCCACGGAGACAGGCTGAACAGAGGGATGTACACCTTCCCTTTTCAGTAATGAGCCAGGTTCTTCATGGTGCCGTTTCACACAATTAATTAATGTATTCAGGTTAATAGAATATCATTTAGACCTGGAAAAATTCTAAGTTAGAGTCACCTCGAAAGACTTCTAAAACTACCGATGTACAGGCTCTATCTCAAACCTTCTGAAGTCAGAATGTCCAAAAACAGGGTCTCCATCTTTTCAAAATCAAGCTTGCTCTCCTTTGAATTTTGAGACTGCTGCCTACCTGAATGATTAGAACCATTGGCTTGGACCACAGACCTCAGGGATCACAGAGAGCTCAGCCTCTTATTTTACAGTTGGGTTAACGTCTACAGGGGAAGGTCAGTAATATACTTAAGGCTGCCGGAGATGCCTAACAGAACGCTTAGTGCCTCAAGAGCTATATTAGTAAGAGATCTTACTGCCCCTGGTCCTGGCTTTCCTACATTAATATTGGATGAATGACCCTGCTGTGTCGAGGAGAAAGGTTTCCGGAGGAGCAGGGGATGGGTAGGGTGGGAAAGCAGGCTGAATTCCACGACCGGGCGAAGAACAGATCATCAATAGCAGCCTCTGCTTCCATCTCAGTCACAATGATCTGAACTAATCATGACCAAGCCGGGGCATCACCTCAACTCACCAAATAGCCGTTTTCACAAATTAAAAGTCTGACTCATTGGCCACAGGCTGCCTCCCCAGACTCCGAGTGGCTCTGGAAATTCCATGACTAAATACAGTTGCAAAATAAGGGAGCGCGCACATCCCAGGAGCCAGAGGGAGGAGGTGCTCGGGACTGCTTTGTGTAATTAGAGCACAGGTTTGTATGGAGGCAGTGCTGAAGTCAGCAGCCTGTCCTTGCCTTAAGATACCGAATTTCTCCCTACACTCAGATGGCCCAGCCAAAGGCACGGCTAATAAATATTTGATCACAACTTCTTTGCTGATGCATAGAGGGAAAAAGCCTCTGAAATTTGTGTATTCTCTTTGTATCTAGAGCCCTAATCCAGTGTGCCAATCAAAGGCTTTGGATGAACCGCCTAAGTATATGCATCTATTTTTCATCTGGGTGGCAAAAGGCTTTCACCAGTTAGCAATAACTGAATACCTCAGTGCGTACAAATGGTTGGCCTCTCCTCCTGGCTATTTGCTGGGGTGGGGGTAGTGATGGCTCCCACAAGGATTTATGACTCTGGTGTAGGCAAATGTTGAATGCATTTATCGAGCTCAAGGGGGAAATAACCCATTGCTGGGCAAGTAGTCCTAATTTAAAAACAAAAAAAAACAAACGAAAAACTCTAAGCATACCATTTTCTTTTCTTCCTCCCCTTCTTTGAACTCAGTGAACAAATGATCAATTTTAAAAATGTGTTCTGGAGCTGTTCAAGCAAAATCGCTTACTACAGGGCACCCTCTAACTTGAAAACAAAACAAAACCACCCTTGCTTAAAAAAAACAAAACAAAACAAGTACTGAATGAAGTTGGTTAGAATGCTTTCATAGAAAGCTCAGTTTATTGAAAGCGTAACTTGATAAAAATTCCTTCTGGTTCTTTTCTACTCTCGGCCCACAGAGCCAAGTCCTAAAATCACTCTGAATAGACAAAGGGTGTTTTAAGAATGACATCCATGATTAAGATGCACGTCCTTTGTCTCACTGCCCCGGCATTCTTTTTGCTCCATGGGAAACTTGATCTTTAACAAGAGATACTCAATTGTCCCTCTTATTATTTTGACCAAAGGCCTTCCTGGGTGAAGAGTTCCTCCAGCCCAGCTGCCGAGAGTTTCCAGCCAACATTTGCCAACCTTCTCCCTTGAACGGTGAAATTCAAATCACATATTGATGCCTTCGCTCTCTGGTCCTTTTTGTCTTCCTAAGACACGTGTGTGCACAGGTGACGCACACAACTGTTTATTTAAGTGCAGGGATGAACCTACAATAACAGTGTCAGTTCTGAAACCCTGTACCCTCATGCTCACATGAACACCTTTTCCTGCCACACCCTGCCTCACTCAGCTGTGTGTCAGAACCAATGGAAGTTTCCAAATGAAGTGGCAGCTCATCCATTTACTTTAGAATTTGTGTGTGTGTGTGTGTGTGTGTGTGTGTGTGTGTGTTATTCTTTAAAAAGCTAGGCCTAAGGTTATACTGCTTATGAGAAGACGATGTGGATAAATCGATTTTCCCTGAAGGTTCTTAAGTTTGAGGACAAATAAAAACTGAAGTGATGCTTATTCACATGAAAGTGCTAATTATGAATCATTTTTATCTTTGCAGGAAAGCCGAATGTCACTAAAGAAATTATTCTAGTTTATGTACATTTATGGGATGGCATTTCTTTAAAAATACTTTAAAATTTAGGTGCAATGTTAAATCACACTGTTATTATCACTGTATGTAATATCCCACATTCTTGATAGAAATCTTTTGAATAAGCGTTTTCAATTTTTTGGTTTTGTTTACATTTCTTTTGATTAGTGGTGGTGAGTTTTTCCATCTGTTTGTTGGCTATTAGCAATGTCTTCTTTGGTGAACATTTTTCTCTTATGGTATTCATCTTTGTTTACAGCTTTGTAAGTGTTCTTTATAATCTTAAGAATATAGTCTTTGAATAAATGCTGCAAACATTTTTTTTACTCGTTGGCATTTGCATCTCTTTTGTAAGCGACAAGTTCTGTCACTAAGCAAACTTAAGCTTGTTTTGTCCCTTTGATGTCACAATCACCAACCCTACTTTCAAAATTATATAAGACATTCACCTACGTTTTCCTTATGGTTTTTCTCTTACACTTAATATTTCTATCCGTCTCGTGTTTATTTTGAAGTATGGTGTAAAATAAGAATATAATTTGATTTCCCCCCAAAAGATTAGGCTGTCGCTCCAATAAATCCTCTTTGCCCTACTGCTTCAAAACTAGCTCTCAGGGAGACAATGTCGTCTTTCTAACTGTGTCGTGGTCATGGAGAAACCTTTTAGCACAAGGAGCGGTTTAAGTGGCCTGAGCACTGCCGACTGCCTCTGCCCCCTTACCTACTGCCCTGTCTACAGATTCTTTCCAGAGCCAATTCCTAAATCCGTGCCCCCTCACATCAGCTCCTCTTCCTCCTCGCATCAGCTGGCCACTGCCAAGTTAATTCAGTGCTATGGATGTTGCTAGAATAACATGGGACACAGTGAGCAAAAGGCTGAGTGGGCTACTAAAACAGAAGTGCACAGAGGACTTTCCAAGTGGCAGGTTCTCCTCAACACAGGAGGCACAGCTTTATAATCAGACCCTCTCTCACATTTGTTCAGCCATGGGAAGTCTACATGGTGCCTCCTGGCTGACTTTATTTCACAACGGCCCCGTGGGTGGGTTGCACTGGCATTATTTTCTCCATTTCCCAGACGAGGAAAGTAAGGTTGACACTCTCCTTGATCAGACTTGAGTTAGGCTCCTCTGAGCTCTTCTTAATGAGGCCACAACCCTGGGCTTCCATGTTCATCCTTGCATAGTCCAGTTTCAACAAGAACCCTGCTAAGTCAGTTTGGAGAGAATCTGCCTACCCTCAGGATCTGATCAACTTCCCCACGCCCCACCTTTGATGTCTAAGTCTTTGGCCTGCCTTTAGCAAGAATCCTGTTAGGCCATTTTTAGCAAGAATCCCCCCACCCCTGGTGTCTTCTCTTAGTAATTCTCTATCCACTGACCCTCAGTTCTGCTCGTTGGCTGTAAATCCCCAGCTGTCGTTTTTGTACCCAGAGTTAAGCCCTATCTCTCTCCCCTATTGCAATAGTCTTGAATCAAGTTTTCCCACTGTTTTAATAAGTGTCAGAGTAAATTTTTCTTTAACAACGTCACAAGTGAAATGATTCTCACAAACATGCAAAAGCACATTTGTGCCACCCTGGCAGCTGTGGGCTGCAAAGCCTGCTGCCCCCTCCTGGGTTCTGATATCCTTCCTCTTTGGCCCCCATCCTCCTCCTCTCATAAATTTCAATTCTGGTTGCCAGAAGCAACCGCTTACTCTGGCATCTCACCTCTTCTTATGAAACACCATCTTGTTAGAATGTTCCAATCTACTTATTTAGAGACCACCATTTCAACATCCTCAAATGAGCCCCTTTCTAAGACTATGCTTTCAAAAGTGACAGGTTAGAAAGAAGGTGTGATTTGCTTTAAAAAGGTGTACCTCTCTGAGTAGCCGTTCTCCTCTTGGCTACACAAGTTAAGGCAGCAGCGATGATCAAGAATGTGCCAAGGTTCCCCTCTATATCCCTAAACATGTACTGTGCACCTACTATGTGCTGGGCCCCATTCTAAGCACTGGAGACAGAGGAGTGAACAAGGCAAGGTCTCTACTCTTGTGGATCTGGGTGCTGTCGGGGTGGATGGGGGCTCAAAGTAGCAAACAAACCAGGAAAATCTCAAGTCAGTGTTGCGTCCTCCCTTCAGATCTCTAAGGAAAGGGTACTTTCTTGAGAGGCCTTCCCTCTTCATCCAAGTAAAACCAGTAACCCCCTCTCCCCACACTCACATGTATGCCCAAGTACTTGCCCCCCCCCCACACACACACACCAGGCTATATATTCACTAATTGCTGTCCCACAAGAACATATGCTCAGTAAGGCTGTTTTATCTCAACATCCCCATTGCCTAAAATCCTTGGCACACAGTAGGCACTCAGTAAGTGTCTGTTGAATGAATGCATGAACTAACCCCAAAGCCCAGAATGAGCTTGGGACACTGCACATTGAAGAAGCAGAGAGCGCGCAGACTGGCTGGACAATAAGAAACAAGATTGGGGAGGTGCAGAGGGCCAGTTCTGTGGAACTCTGCAAGGAAGTGATTTTGACTTCATTTAGGGTGTGAAAGGAAGCCAGCAGATGCTCTGAGTAGGGGCATGACGGAACCTGAGCCCAAGAAGCCACTTCCGAAGCCACTGTGTGAATGGAGTGTGTGTATGGGGGGTAGTGCCAGCATCTGGCTAAAACAGGGAGACCGCTTAGACTATTTCTGTTGTCCAGTCAGGGGTGGGTGGCGCTTGCACCAGGACGGTGGCAGTAGGGATGGAAAGAACTGGACAGGTAATGGCCGGGAAGCATCTGAATTCACTACCCACCAATGATCAGAAATAAATACAAAAGCTCAGAGGCAAGAATTCATTTTACCATCTGTTACAGCTTTGTTAATAACATGTAAGGTATGAATGGATGTACTAAGTTAAGTAGGATGTTCCTATAGGATGCTGAGTCCTTTACAGGACCTCACCTTGTTTTATGAGGACAGCCACAGAGCCCCATATGTAGGTTTAGGTACAGAGTCTCCACCCATTTCCATCTCTACCTGTGGAGACTCAGGTCTCCCCTGCTTTCAGCCTGCTGACCTGAAGCTTGAAAATTGGACAGCTGGAGACACAGCTTCGACTGCGTTTTATCTTGAAATGGGAAAGTTGATTTTAAAAATAAAGAAGTCGCAAGCTGAGTTGCCCTTGGAGTTTTCAAAGAAAACCTGTGGGGTTAGCCCACAGATGAAGGCATCTTTCGTGTGGCCTGCTATTCTCTAGACTCTTAAGCTGCTCTAATGTCTAAATGCACAAATAAGCCTTTGAACATGGTTGACTGCATGGCCTTGGAATGGCTTTTGTGGCCACCAAGAGCTAGAATCTCTTTTTTTTTTTTCTTACAACATCCTAGGAAGAACTGGTTTTCCCCTGTAGGAGAATTAATAAACAACCCTAGCATTCCCCCCCCCCCGCCTCCCAATTACATTTGGGAAGAAGTACTGCTTTTGGAAGGAAGGCAAAACATCTATTTGGGGAACAAAAACATTCGCCTCTGTTCCTTTGCCCAGACACAGGCGTTCGCAAATTATTTTTCTATTATGTCTCAACCTTGTGCTCAGAAACCTGAAAAAATCAATACGCCCAAAACTGGAGAAAGATGCCAACCCCCAACATTTTCCAGGACTCTGAAGACCACCTACTGTGATCACCCAGATACTCAGGTCTTTGTCTATCCCTTCATCTCAATTCCCAGCATCCCACAAGAGGCTGTGTTGGATGGTGCTCTCTTAGTTACCACGAAGTGGATTTCTATAACCGGAATAAAGGTGTCAGGACTCTGCTTTTATTTACCACATCCTTCGAGTTATGTCCCATGTCCTACAGGCTGGCCCATCTCGTCACCTTGTGTAGAAGCCTCTCTTTGAAATATTGAAAGCCATTCTCTGACCCAGGGCGGTGTGCCGGACCCTCAGCTCCTGGCAGACATGAGGTTGTGGTCGATACAATCACTGATGTGGCCAGTGGGCTTCCCCTCCACGCCCACCCTTTCCATGGCTCCTGGTAAATTGCTTACTGGATCAAAAGTTTGATCGTGGAAAAATCTAGGCAACTCCTAGACGGTGTGGCCCTGCCACTCAGTATCCCACAGAAATGGCCCACTCAATTTTCCCCCAGATATTTCCACACCGTACATATTCCCAGGACCTGGAACTGGTATTTAGCAGATGTTTACTGAGCAACTGACTGAAAGCACCAGCCAAGTAGGAAATTTCTTGTCAATGATCCTTTATATTATAAAATTCCCGCCACTGTCCACTGTGCTTAACCCAAGAGTTGTTAAATACCTTCCCCTGATGAAAGAGACAGCGTGGCTAAAAACAGAACAATCCACCTATGAGGATGAACTGGGCTGCCCTGCTGTTTGATTTTTAATGAGCAGCAGTCTGTCTGCTTGCTGTCAGGTCCTGTCAGCCCCTGCAGGATGAGGCCAACGATGAGACTTGACTGCCCAATGTCGGCACCAGGGACGTGTGTCTCTCTCATGAAATTCAAGAGAAACGTGTCAAGACTGAGGAGACCAGGTGGGTTGTTACTAGTACCTCTAGAAAAATCAGAAGAATGCTACAGGTTCAGATTTGGAGCAGCGAGCACCCCCTGATTTCAGAGCCAGGTGCTTAATACGCAGTGTCCCAAGGACGCCTTCCAGGGGGCTCCAGGTGGGGTGGCCCCTCTGATTCACCTCCCAAAGATGGAGGCAGCGTTCTGAAGGTCCCTGTAGCTGAAGATGAGCAATAAAGGAGAGGGACCAACATCAGCTGGGGACTCACTTTTTATTTCAATAGCAGGGACTCACACGAAGTCACCGGCAGTGGAAGAAGCAGGACATACAGTCCATGAGACAACACCAGGCCCCCCAACCCCATCATTCTCTCTGCCCTTCAGTGCGGAAAAAGGAACTGAGACCTATTGCAGACCCTTCACAAATCTTTGCGCTTAATTTCCATGACCATCCACGAGGCAGATGTTTTAATAATGGCTACTATTTATGGAATTGATAGGAAAATGGGCAAAACGTGGTACGAAGCACTCTCTTCCTCTCTACAAAAGCCTTGCAAACGAAGATCACCCTCCTTTTGTAGAGGAGAGTGATGAGCCTGAGAGGAACCTGCCTACGTAGGCAGAAAGTGGTGATGCAGAGATTGAACATCAGGCTCTATCAGACCCCAAAACCCCCGCTCTAACCACCACGGCACACAACCTTTGCACCTATTGGCCACTTTTCCACAGGTCCCGCTCGCATTCCTCTCTACTCCACATAGAAAAGGCTGGTTGTGGGCTTCTGGACGTCAAGGTCACCTGCAGGTTCATCTTTCAACGCCATCTAAACCCTACCTACTGTTCTACCTGGCCCAGGTAAAACGCCTCCCCCTTCAGAGCCCTCCCAGGGTGCCAGGAGAAAGCAAGCTCCTGTAAGCTAGGCTAGGACTTGATACCTTGGGCATCCACTGTTTTCTCCCTGCTGTCGTGTATAGGTTCCTGCGGGGCCACATCCCATTCCGCTGTGGGTTTATGGGCCAGCTACCGGCACAGTCTCTGAGAGCTGAATGAATGACTAGATAAATCGTCACAATTTTCAGGGTTCACGAGAGTGAATCAACTTACACGCTCACCCCCAACCACAAACCGCGCTCAGAAGTCCTCAGATGTTAAAACGAGAGGCTGTTGATTACAACCTCAACCAAGATTACTCAACCTGGGGAGACGGTTCTCTCTTGACCAAGAGCGGAATATTTTCAGGCAAAGAGGAAATGAGTTCACAGTCTCGTAGACTGGAACCAACACTTCTGTAATAACTTTTCTGGATCTAGTGGAGCCGGAGTCCTATAACGAAAGGCCACCTCATAGGAAGGATGGCTTAGTACTTGAATAATCAAATGACTAAAGCCAGCTGTAGAAGTGCTGCCCCAAGCAGGCATCTCCACGGGGTGGTGGAGTGTTTGGGAAACACTCACCATCTGCTAGGAAACTGACTCACTCGGGGCCGTCAGCTGAGCAGGCGCTGATTTTGCAAGAGTGAAAAGAGGAGCCCCTTTGGACCTGACCTCACCGTCCGCCCATGCAGCTTGCAGACAGCCCAGCTGCGAGCCCAGGAGGATGAGGGCCTGCAGGAATGTGCACAATGTGCTGTGTTTCCCTGCGCTGCCCTTGGCCTTGATCCTAAGCCTGGTTTAAGAGTTTGATGTGTGCTGCGGAGGGTAGATTTTTAATAATTGTTCTTAGCCAAGGGGGGGAGGGTGTCTCTCTGACCCTCCCTGTCATCTTTTTCCCTTTGTTCCATTGACTGGGGAATTTAGGCAGCAAACTTCATCTCCAGGGCTTATTTCTGATGTCATTTTAGTGGAGATTCTCCCCAGGTACTCATCAGATGCACAAATTAGATGTCTTACTATTACCTCGAACTCTCTGTGTCTGTAACAGACTGCATGAACAGCTGCTCCTTCTCAGCAAATGGGTTCCTAACCTCTCACCCTCCTACCTGAGTTCCATCACCTGCCTTCTTGTCATTCCTGCCAAAAGGCTTGGGTCACTGAGTTTCTCCCCTCTCCCTCCTGCCAAATGTTTACTATGTACCAACCATGGGTTCTTTTAAAGTACACAAGAAGACATGGGCCCTGCTCTCTTCTCTAAGGGGCAAGATGTACATAAATAATTAAAATACAGTGAAAAGACAAGCCAAAGCAACCTTGCAAAAGAACAAAGTAGGAGGACTCACGCTTCCCCATTTCAACCCTTACTACAAAGCTACACTAATCAGACTGTGTGGTCTTGGCATAAGGACAGATGCACAGGTCAATGGCATAGAATTGAGCATCCAGAAATAAACCCATACATGCATGGGCAATTGAGTCTGACAAAGGCACCAAGATAATTTAGTGGAGGGAAAGAATCATCTTTTCAATAAATAGTGCTGGGACAACTAGATACCCACATGCAGAAGAATGGAGTTGGATTTCTACGTCACACCACATATAAAAATTACCTCCAAATGAATCAGAGGCCTAAATGTAGGAGCTAAAACTTTGCAACTATTGGAAGAAAACATAAAGAGGAAATCTTTGTGGCCTTGGATTAAGCAATGGCTTCCTAGGTATCACACCAACACTATAGGCAACAACAACAACAACAAAATAGATAAATTGGACTTCATCAAAATTTTGAAAATTTTTGCTTCAGTGAACATTTATCAAGAGATTGAAAAGACAAGCCACAGAATGGGAATAACATTTGCAATTCACATGTAAGACAAGGGTCTAGGACTCAGAATGTATTAAAAATTCACCAATAAAAAGACAACCCAATTTTTTTTTTATTTCTTTTTTTAGCTGAGCCATCCTGCCACCTGTTGGCAGCTCAGCGGCTGCTCAGCTTGGGCCGGACTCGAACTGCTTTTGCTCAGAGCTCACACTCTTGAGCGAGCTCTTAACCAACTGAGCCACTCGGCCGGCCCAAGACAACCCAATTTTAAAAGGTAAAAAGGATATGAATAAACATTTCTCCAAAGATATACAAATGGCCAACAAGCACATGAAAAGATGCTCAACATCCTTAGTCAACAGGCAAATGCAAATCAGAACTACTAATGACAATCCATTTCATATCCATTAGGATGGCTATTATTAAAAACAAACAAACAGAAAATAACAAGTGTTGGCAAGGATGTAAAGAAACTGGAACACTTTTGCATTATTGGTGGGAATGTAACCTGGTGCATCCACTTTGGAACACAGTCTGGCAGTTCCTCAGAAAGTTAAACGCAGAGTTACCATATGACCTGGCAATTCCACTCCTAGGTATATACTTAAAATAAAAACATGTATCCGCACAAAGATTTATACATGAATATTCATAGCAGCTTTATTCATAATAGCCCCAAAGTGGAAACAACGCAAATGTCCATCAATTGGGGAATGGATAAACAAAATGTGGTCTACCCATACAATGGAATATTATTCAGCCATAAAAAAGGAATGATGCCTGCTACAACATGGATGGGCCTTGAAAGCATCATGCTAAATGAAAGGAGACAGATTCAAAAAGTCACATGTTGTAGGTTTACGTTTACCAGAAATCTCCAGAATAGGTAAATCCATAGAGACAGAAAGAAGATTCATGGTTGCCAGGGGGGGTGAGGGTAGGGACAATCAGAGAAACTGCTAATGGTTTGAGAGTTTCGGGAGAGGGGTGATGAAAACAATCTAAAATTGACAGTGGCAACGGTCGCACAACTCTGGATATACTAAAAACCACTGGATTGTTCAATTTCAAGGGGTTAATTTTATGCTTTGTGAACTACATATTCATAGAAAAAATTTCATTAGAGTGATGAGTGTTGGAAGAGATGAATAATAAGAAATCAGGAAATACTGAGTTGCAAGTCTTGCTGCCTCTTACTCCCTGAAAGCTGATCTCATCCCCTCTTCTACTGTCCCCACATTCAAGTCTCTTTACCTCCTCCCCGACACACTGGTCCCATAAACTAGACTCAATCCCCTATGGTGGCCTCATCATTAATTTTCTTCTGACAACCACTCTTCATGGCCGCCCCACTCCCATTTTCCATTATTGCCTATTGCCTACAGAAGACGGTCCGCCTGTCACACTCAACACGGACTTATCCTTCTCTGATTTCCTGCCACTTCCCAACGCAGCCGCCCTGACTCGCACCGGCCTTCACGGCCCTTCCCAGCCCTGGATACCTACACCTCTTCCCTCATAAATTCTAGATAGTTCTCACTTCCGGGCAGTCTCTCCTGCCTGCACTGCCCTTTCCTGCCACCTTATCCAATCAACCCCACCATGTTCACAGCCAAGATCAAGTTGCACCTTCCCTACAAGGCTTTTTCTGGCTCCCGTCGGCCATAGGAATCTCATCTCCAAACTCCTAGCAGCAGATAATGGCGTGTGCTGCTCAGGACATGCCACGGTATGCAGCTTCGTGTGTTCTTTTACGTAGTATGCACCACACACGCATCTGTCTTGCCTCTCTTTGCAAGCTGCGATCTCACCTTATGCTTCCTCTCTAACTCTTAAAATTCTTAATACTATGTACGCTCTGTAAATGCTTAAGGGGCCAGGGACCGCGTCCTTCAATTCGGTGCCCCTGGAGCCATCTAGTTCTTCCATCTGAATTACACATTTAACAAATAACAAGTAGCGTTGCCCTAGGAGAAGTGCTTGAACAAATCAACTGGCTGATTGTTCTGGGTGTCCTTGGCGGCCTCGTCTCCAAGCATAGCTGCTTGTTGTGCTGAATAGTTATAGGCGTAGGCTCTGGGGATGGGCTACCTACATTTAAGTCTTACCACTGCCATTTACTTGCTCTGTGTCTGTGTGGAAGTTACTGAACCTCTCTGAGCCTCTTTACTCATCTATGAAATACAAATATTGGGTTGTTGGAAAAGTCATGACGCATTTTTGCAATGAAAAACATAGAAAAAATACGTCATGGCTTTTCCAACAACCCAATATGTCCTACCTTGTAGGTCTGTGGTGCAGATTCAGTGAAGTGAGGCTTGGAGAGTGCTTGGTGTGTGCTAAGAGCTCAGTAAATGTTAGCAGTTATTACATAGTTACAGCTATTAACACCATCCATCCAGAGCCTAGTTCCCTTAGCTTTACAGGTTCAGAATTTTAATCTCATTAGGGGAAAATCCAGCTAAGATGAAAATGTTTCCCATTAGCCAAACTCACAAGAGGCCAGGAAACCAAATAGTTTATTTAGAACAGAAAATCGGTTTTTTCAATGCTTTATACACATATTTGTGATCCAGGCATGCTCTTTTCAAGAGTGAAATTCCCTGGGATGCTGTTTAGTGTTTACAGGACACGGGCAAAGGGGGAGACTGTTGAGTGGCATCATTTCCAGACTGTGATAGAACAGGCATCTCTGATTCATCAGAAAACCACCGTCACTGAGATCAGAATCCCCAAGGTCACCAGATATGACATCTTGCTTACCAGCTGCAAGCCGGCATAACATTTGCCTTGCCTGACTTGCAAAGCAGTTACTCAAGAAATATGTGTTAGGGTCAGCAGAGTGGCACGTTGGTTAAGAACTGGCTTGGGATGCCAGAGGGCCCCAGTTCGGATCCCACATATGAGGGCCAGTGACACTGCCCTCTGCAGCTAAGATGGTGAATGGCAGCTCGACCTGGGGCTGGGCTGCTATGGGACGCTGGCAACGGCGTAGGGTGCAGTCCCCTGCTGCAGTGAGCTGCCATAAGCTACCGTGTGTAGCCAGCAGCCGCAGTGAGCGGCTGTCCAGAGGCCGGCGACTGATCTGCCTCTCCCGGGAAGAGTGCAATGATGGTGCCAACTTGGGCCAGTGAAGCAACGTCCTCCACAACTAGACTGAAGAACAAAACAGCAACTTGTCTGTTCCCCTCCCCCAATTCCCCAATAAAATCTTTTAAAAAAAGAAATATGTGCTAAATAAATGAATTCCTTGGATAAACAGGTCTGACATCATCAAATCCTTGTTCCTTTGTTCCTCAGCCTGTCCAGATTCAAGGCAAACTGACTCCCACCTCCATTGGGCAGGACACTATTCCTTGGGTCGCAGCTTTGCTTATTATGTCGTTGTGTTTTATTCTCCCAGATGGAGGCACCTTGATGAATTGCAGGAAATACTCCATTCTCATCCATCGTATGTTTACACATATTCTAGCATGCCCCCCTGCCCGGCTTCCCATCCATATTCTATGTCACCGGCATTCCCCCTGCCCACTACCAACGTTAACAATGGCAATTAGTGCCCCACGGGTATTCTCTCTCTACTGCTGGCAGCACTGGCAGGTCTGCCCCTCTGCACAGAGGTCAGGAGCATAGTTTCCTCCGGAAAAGTGATGATCCTTTTGGCAGGTCTGTTATGGTGGTTTGTACTTTTGTTCCTCCCCTGCGTGAAATGGAGTGTTGCCCTAACAATTTCAGTTTGCAGGTCCTCAGACAAACAGGTGAATGGGATGACCAGGTCTGCTGGTTTCCCTCTGGACTCAGCTATTGTAGATTGCCCTCAAAGGAGAAAACCGTCCCCTCCGAGGTGAGGCAAAGGCACGGGACCAGAAGAAAAGCAGAGCCAGCCCACCTGTATGTAGAAGTTCAAGGGAGCACTTGCCCTGACTGGTCCTCTGTGAGCAGACTGGTTGGTGGCTGCTGGGTGAGACATGAGAGAAGGAAAAAGCCAGACATGTTGTCTAAGATGACCTTGGATGACCTTGGCAGCATTCATCTTGTTCCCTAACCTGGCTCCTTCTCATAACCCTCAGATAAGATGCCTTATCGGCTTTCCTCTCTTAAAGTTTTAAGAAATCAGTAGGGCAAGGATTCAAACTTCCAACCAAGAGCTGTTTTTCTCTCTTGCTCATCCCATGGGAATCCTAAGGCTTATCTCAGTAACTGTTTGCTTGGCTTGAAAAGTACCCCCCTGCCTTGTCCCCATCCCCTCAATCATTGGGTCTTCTTCCAACAAAACACTCTCACTGGCTATTTCCTTGAGAGGTGTCAGGAATGGCCAGGCTCCCATGCAGAGCCTGGCAGACAGACTCCTGTTCAGATTCCTCAAGTGAGTTTCACAAGGGGAGTCCTAGGTATTTGAGTCTTTTCTCCCTCTACTTACTCCCCTGTAATATTTCCACAAGTTCTAACCTGGCGTGCCTGTTCTTAGTGCCAGGATATGACAAATATTCAGATAAGCCGATGGAATTTAAAGCACAGGTCTGCTGCTTTGCTGGTGAAGAGTTCGGAGTGCACTTTATAATGTTAGGTGTGCCTTTCTCAAAAGTGCAGGAAAGTCGGCATCTAACATACCAAGCACTCAGGAGACGCTGAATTACCATCTGTGGAATGAATGAATGAATCCCATTGTAATGTACTGTGACAGCTTCGTTCCTAAAGGACTATTATAGTATGTATTTAATGTAAAGGACTTCTTACAGCTCTTAAAAATTTTTGTTTTCTAGCTTAAGGAGCTTAAAGTGAGGTTAACTTTTAATTTCAAGTTCAACCTTCATTTTTTGTTGTTGTTACTGTTTTAGGGTGTTTTTGGTTTTGTTTTGGTTTGGTTTGGGTTTTTTTCCAGCACTGTAAGGTAGCAAAAAGAACTTGGGTTACAGAGTTAGACCCATTTTTGAATCCCAGCTCCGGCATATTCTGAAGATAATAGCAGAATTTAAGGAGCTGGGATCACATGAGGTAACTGTGACACTCCTGGCATGTGGTGGAGAAGGGGACGGGAAGGCAGACGACTGGGCCAGACCATCCACGTGATGCCAGGGTTTGGGATCTTTATGTTTCTCGGGTATGGAGTTACTCATGGGCCACTGATTTCAGAGGCCAGAGAAAGAGACAAGGTCCAGCCGCATACCTCTGCTCAGCCGGGGTTCCTCCCTGTGTGCCATGTCCTGACTTAGCCTTCTCGTGCTTGGATACTTTTAAAAAATGAGCTTTTCTGTATTAAATGCTATTTTGGCTCTCACACACCCGTGTAATGGATAGGCCTCCCTCACGAAGGCTCTAACAGATCTGATCTTTATTAAATGCTTGATCAATGCCTTATGTGCTACACACAGTCTTAGCAACCGATGAAGATTTCAAGGCCTCCGAAACTGGCAAGCGTTTCGGGGAATCACAGGGAAGTTTGTTTGCCGCATGATTAATCCTGGGTGGATTGGTCCCGGAAAAGCACGCACTTGCGGGTTTGCAGCAAGCAGCAGCCTGCAGAATTTCACAAAACAAACGATCTAATGGAGAGGCCCGGAGGTATGTTTTGGATGGAAGTTCAGAGGGAAGGTGGGGCCTGACAATTGAGGAAAATGCCAGATGTGGGGACAACAGAGCGCCTTTGAGTCCACTCCCATCCAAAGAGACAACACATGGGACCCGGTTATAAAACTGAACCAGATTATAACCCTAGACGAGGGAAGCCCAGTCGGGGAGTGGGATCCTGTGAGAAGGATCATAAAATTCATCACCGTAATTACCTCCCCCTCCTCTCCCGCCCCCCCCCCAACAAGAGCCAACAATAGCTCAGCTCAATGAAGTTATTCATCCATATGCAAGTTGCCTCACTCATTATCCTCAGACAAAACCCCTCCTGGGCCTCAGCTCTTTGCCAGCAGGCCAGCAAATCAGTGTCCCCATACAGCCATGGCCCCCCACCCCCCACAGCCTAGGGGGCTTCCGTCTTTAGCAGTCGAGTTTCTAGTACCAAGGATGGCTATGTTTTCAGACAAGGTTTACCGCCAACCTTTTAGGAGTCCCTTTGACACTCAGGAACTGGCTTAAAGATAATTACAGCTAACCCTTCCCTGGGAGCAAACAGAGAATGCCGCCCAGCTGCCGTCTTTGCTCAGCAGGGCTGGGAGGCGTCTCGGTTTGGGGGGCCTCCCACACCTCGTCCTGGTGAGCACAAAATGGTGTCATGTGCACACTGTCTCGCCAAAAGGGAAATGTAACTGAAATGCAGAGCCGACTATATCACAATGGAAAGAGAAGTTCCAAAATAGGGCCACCACGAATAGCCCCGGGGCCCTTAGAGAGAGTAGCTCCTTCTCTCCAAAGCAGACATTATTACTATTCCCTGTATCTTTCCCTAGGGCTCGGGATTTTTTTTTTCTTTGTATGGAATTACAGAAGCCGAGGTTCCGTCCACACCTCCCTCAAGTCACTCCCTCCAAGGATTCCTCTACCAAGATATTCAGTTTGGAAAATGTAAGAGTTTACTTTTCAGAGCACAGCTCAACCAGCTCCAACTCCAAAGATCACGCGTTAGCTTCCAAGTCCTTCAGCCAATATTTAGTGAGCAACTATAATGCGCCGGGCGTTGCTTTGGCCCCAGGGATCAAGGCTAAGACACAGCTGTGTCCTTGGGAGCTTATATTCTACTGGGAAAACAGATAATAAAGTCCCAAGAAAAGAAATAAAATAATGACAAATGTTCACGGATGCCACCCACACAGCACGCTGGGCAGAAAGAGGCAAAGGGATGAGAAGAGGATGGGAGAGGAAAAGAGGGCAAGGGAACGGAAAGACGCAGATGACCGGGCAGGCATCCGATGACCCCAGCATCAGAGCCAATACATCTGAAATCTGAGGCGTCACCAACACTCATGCAGTAACTGAGATTGTTGGCCAAGCTCGACACACGGCCCCACACGGCCATCTTCCATTCCCTCGCGTTACTCAGGAACCGTCCACTTCAGTTCTTTCCACACACAGTACCCTCTCTAACAGGATACCCGGCCTGTTTCAGCCCATCCCTGTTGGTGGTGTCCTGAGCGTCCATCATGTGGGCGCACAGGGTGTAAGACCTGGCAGCCCCCAGAAGGAGACCATCGCTGCACAGGGGGACCCCTCTCCCCAACCCCAGCACTCCTGAATGTCCCTCCCCATTCCACGGACCCCATCTCTTCTGAGGCCACGGCATTCCTCCAATACATCCCTCCAATACGCGCCAGTGGGAAGCCTCCTTACTATTATCTGTCACTCTGTCTCTTGTGAGCTGAGCAGGGGACAGCAGGAGGTGGGCTGACAGGGAGGGAGGCCCCCTCTGCTCCCCATTCTTGCTGCCCGTGGGGCTCCGGGGCTACTCCACGCAATCCGCTCAGTTTTTTTTCTGTGGGACCTGGCACCGGCTAAGCCGCTGTCTCTCCTTCTCCTGGGCTCTCCAGACTCGCGTGCACTCACACTCCCCGCCCGCCCTCGGCTCTCCCAGGCAACCTCCGATCCCAGGCCCAGGCACTCCAGCAAGTCCCGGCTAGCTCGCCCCCACCAGCACCTCGCGCGGAGTCTTACCTCCTGCCACAAGCCAGAGCGATGCTCTTCCCAAAACCAACAGCAGAACTGGCACCTTCCACATCGTCTTCGTTCCCTTGTTCCCTTTGGGGTCGAGCCGCTTAGTTTTTGTGCTGCGGGAAAGAGGAAGAATCTGCAGCCACCGGCCCTCGCCTGGCAGAGCGCGAAAGTGGGGGCTGGAATGCAGGGAGCAAAAGTTCCAGCGCGGGTAGTGTCCCCAAGCTTCCCTTCGCCCGCGGCAGCTGGAGGAGCAAACTTTGCAGTTGGAAACTTTGGGAGCGGAGTCAGCATTTATCACTCCCGAGAAGGACGGGCGCGCTCCCGCTGTAAGGTGGTCTCAGCCGGGGCTCACTAGGACCGCCCTCTGCTCTGTTTGGCCAGCGCGAAAACGATGACCTCAGGCCAGGTTTAAAGTTACAGGGCTGCAGCTGTGGGGGCTGCCAGGACACGCCGAGGGCCCTGAGCGCTGGCAAAATTGGCTTTTACTCTGTTCCCCAACACGAAGGAAAGGGGGCGCATGCAGTAAGCGATTTTTTTTTTAAATTTGTTTTTAAACTTTGTTATTCTGTTTTTTTAAGCGCAAGGCTCAAGCCTAGGTTTTTTCTTGTTGTGAGAAGTAAACTGTTTGTTCCTTGTGCGGCCAGTAATTTTAGAACCAAGCATGGGATTGTTCTTGTAAACATTGAACTTGATGGCTTAAAAAAAGAGGGGGGAGGGCTCCTCATCTGGGTGGGCCAGAGGCTGCTGGTGCTGGTAAATTGCGCCCTTGTCCAGGGTGGACTGGAGCCGCCGGGCTCCCCAGTAGCTGCCTGAGAGACCTGGCAGAGAAATTGGCAGACGCTGTGGCTGTGGCAGTTTTGGAGCAAAGGCTGAGCTCAGGACTAGCCCTCCTGACTTTGGGTGCCGCGCTGCATTGCTGGGGCCCACGG
The DNA here is from genome assembly GCF_001890085.2 of Hipposideros armiger. Taxonomy (NCBI): domain Eukaryota; kingdom Metazoa; phylum Chordata; class Mammalia; order Chiroptera; family Hipposideridae; genus Hipposideros; species Hipposideros armiger. The sequence goes on from NW_017731396.1 coordinate 1,734,189, forward strand.
ATGATCACGGGCAGTCGGATGAGGTTTGCAGCCCAAGGACATCAGCAGACCCACCTGGTCCCCAAACCTGTATTCACCTCCGGTTTCAGCTCATTCTCTTTAATCCTGGAGCTTTGGCCCCATAGTCCCCACTCCACTGGTTTCAGCAACCTTGCCCTGATCTCAGGTACCCGATGCTAGCAACAAGCAGAGAACTTAGTTTGTACTTTATTTCCCTCTGAACTGTTGAAATTAAAAAAGAAAAAATATTTAAGAAGAGGAGTTGGGGAGGTGGCCTTGGACCCACTCCCAGATGCCACCAATTTTATTCAATAAGCAACCTGAAGACTAAAGTCCTAAGGCTCCACATGGGGGTGAAAATTGGTTGTTTTCAGATCTTTATCCTAGACTTGCTTATCCAAATTTACTTTCTCTTCAAAATTACCTAGGGAGGCTGCTTTAAGGGCTCAGTGTCCCTGGTGCCACCCCTATTCATTAACCAGACCCTTTGGGAATTCATATTTGAAGCCCGTGTCCCCAGAGAACTTGTCCACGGAGATGTTTAGTGTTGTTGAAGTGCAGGTGCAGCCTCTGTGGATCTGGAGGGGAGGGGAGAAGGTCCGCATTTCCAAAGATTCCCCCAGGTGATGCCTGTTCCTGGAGCTGACACCTGAGGTAAGGAGAGGAAGGGGCCGAGAGAGTCAGGGGCTGGAAAGGTAAAGAGAACACTGGAAATAGATCAAATCTGAACTGACTTGCCCATCTTGCAAATACGTTTTATTGTTATGACTGCATTTTCAGTGCAGGTATTGTCTGCTGAAACTCCTAGATGGAGAATAGATGCAAATCCACTCCAAAGTGAAGAAAGAAAAAAAAAAGACCACCTTCACTCGGAAATAGAAATGAAACGAAGCTAAGTGGGAGGACGGGCTAAGTGCCCCTAATTTAGAGGGTGCTTGGGGCTAGGTGATTATTGACAGAGAGGCCTCCTTTACCCTCTGCCCCGCCAGGGATGTGTCTAGATTCTACCAGGTTGATCACCTGACCTTCCGGGAGAGGATGGAGGAGGAGGTAACAGGGAATTGCATCCTGTTGGAGGCCATCCTGGGGACGGGGAGAGGGCCCAGGACCGGGGAGTCTAAGGACAGGGTCCTGGCGCTGTTGGTTTGAGTAACTGAGAAAAATGGCTAGGCCTACTGGGGGAACCTTCCTCAACAAGGCAAGCAGCAGAGGAGCGGGAGGGGACCCCGCTGGCCTCCGCACACCTGAGTAGCACACCTGAGTAACTCGGGGCAGGTAAAGAGGCAGCAGTGAATGTGTGGAATTCGGAAGCCTGTGACCAGCCCAGATGAGGGGGAAGACGGGAACAAATAGGGAACGCACCAGAAGATTCCTCCGTTCTTGTAAAACAACTTGTGCCCCTAAAGTGCTGACTGATTAGATAACAGTGACATTTACCCTGCACACCAGGAACTCCAGGAATCCGGCACTATCTCATTGAGCTCTCGAAACCACCCTGGGGTAAGAACGCCGATAATACTCATTTTATGACCAAGGACACCGGTTGCCAAAGCAAAGTGGTTTCCTGAGGAGTGTGCATGGATTTGCCTGGGTGGGGCCCAAGAAGTCGCATTTCTAACAAGTTTCTGGGGCCCCACTTTGAGAGGCACTGGGTTAGAGACCACACAAATCCTCTGGGAATGCGGGTGGGGTCTTCCAAAAAAAAAAAAACAAACAAACAACACGAGAGATGGAGCCACTGTCCCTCTACTGCAGGACTAGTGCTGTGTCCTGCTTAAGGAGCTGGAGGGAGAGGTCTGTAAGTTGCCTTTAGGGAGCAGGAGCCTCCGGCCCTGTCCCCAGGGGTTGGGGACCAGGTTGCAGAAGGAGAAGGAGCCCAGGCAGAGCATCGAGCGTGGGACCCTCCACGCTGAGGATGCTGGAGAGTGAATGAGGCTCTCTCATGTCCCCTGCGTTCTGGGAGCCGCGGGCCGAGCTGCCCCAGGCTGCCTGGGAAGATTTCTTAGCGTCTTCTCTGGCTTCCCAACACACCCTCCCTCAGAGCTGAGGTAGCACCTGATGGGGTCTCTGATGTCACGGGCACCTCTGTGACTCAGGAATAGATCTGCACTTGGAGGTACGAGCTGGGCCCGAAATGGGGTTCGCAGGAATGGAATGAGGCTGGGGGCAGGGAAGGAGGGTGGGGAGTGCCGCTGGGACTGAAGGAACCCAGAGCAGCTCGGTTTGCAGGGAAAAGTCTCAGTGTTTTGGAGTCAAAATCCAGCTCCCTGGTGGCCTTGGGCAACACAAGCCTCGGTTTCTGCTTCTTTAAAATGGGCATGTTATTCCTACAGCAAGGGGTGAGACTGCTGTGATTGCTATGATGACTAGGCCCTGCCTAGTCCTGCCTGGTTCTCAGCCTCTTGAGTCCTCAGGTGCCCACCTGTGCTCACCTGAACACTGGCCAGCCCCAGCCTCCAGGGCAGAGGCTCTTGACATGGACCCAATAAAACTGGTTCCTTTCGACCTTAGGAAACTCAGCTGGTCCCACACACAGGGGTTCAGCATCAACTCATCCTCTTGGCTAGTCCAACCCTCACCTTGGGCCTTATTCCTGAGAGGCCCCACCTGGGTCCTTGTCTCTCTCTCTGGGCTCAAGGTCCCCTCTGAGAATCAGATTATCTCCCAGTTCGACCCAGAAACTAGAGTTCTGTGCTGGGATCTGGAGGCTGGCTCCTGCAGTCATTGAGAGGATAGGGAACTAGATTAGAGTTCTGACTCACTGGGCTGCCAGGACACCCCATTGCTCTCCCCAATGCTGACTGACCCCTCCTATTGTCCGACTCAAACTGTCACATGCCCTGTTCCAATGGGCTGCACAGAGTTTCGCCTGCAGACCCTCAAAGAGTTTTGATAAACTAGGTACCAATTTTCGTCAAAGAGTTGAATAAGTAGATGTTTCACTACATGGAGGTAGAACATGTTCAACACTTCATAAAAAGAAATCAGATGAAGACAGACTGTAACTGGAAAATATATTTCATTGATGACTTGATAAATATTGGCTGAGCTTACATAAAAATTATAAAATTTTTATCTGTGAATTTCAGTTCATACATCTTGACTTTCTTTTGTTTGTTTTATGGATCTGGAAACCTTTCCAGTCACACTTAAAAGAGTCAGCATCACTAACAATCTTTTAAAAAATGATGTGCATTTATTCATTTTTCATTATAAAAATATACCTTTATTAAAGAAAATGTAGAAAACAGGAAAGTAGGGAAATGACCATTTGGACAGGTTACTTTGTGTGTTTGTTTACTATTTCTTTTGACATATTTGTAAATCTGCAGAAAAGTTCAAAGTGCAAGCATTTCCATATACCTTTTCTCCAGGTTCAGCAATCTGTTTGTATTTTGCCCCATTTTTTTCATCATTATCTCTCTATTGATATGCATTTGCATAGTGATCTTATTCTGAAACCCTTGAGAGTGGCGGAGATACTGTGCCCTCCAGCCTTAAATAGTTGGGTATGAATTTCCTGAGGATGGGGACATTCTCTTTGGCAGTCACAGTAGGAACTGTAAAATCACAACATTTAAGATTAAAACAACACTATTGTCTAATCCACACTCCATATTTAAATTTTGACAGTTTTCCCAGTGATGTCCTTTATCATTCTCCATCGCCACCCCCCCCCACCCCCGCCCAAAGAATCTAATCCAGGACCACACACTGCACTTGGCCTTCATGTCTCCAGAAGATACTGAAACTGTGCTTCAGCTGTTCTTTGTCCTCCTTGAACTTGATGCTTTTTGAAGGCTACGGGCCTTATGTTGTAAAACATCCCTCAGTGTAGGTTGTCTGCTCTTTGCTCATGATTAGATACAGGTATGCACTTCTGGCTGGATATTGTGATGCTGTGTTTTCTCAGTGAGTCCCCTGGGGAGGCCCAGGACATCAGTGCCCAGTGCTCATGAGTGTTAATTGGACCCCTTGGTTAAGGCGATCTTATCCTGAATTCAGAGCACCGGACTCGACCATGTTTGCAAAAAACGGTGAAAGACAATGTTTTGCAATATTTCACTCTGGGACGAAAGAGTTCCTTCACCCCAGAAAATGCTCCATCATAGGAACTTGTGATGGATAGGGAGCTGCCTTTCGTTCACAAATGGGAGAAAGCTTATTGGGAAGGTAATGCCTTCTCCCAGCAGTTTTAGAGGAAAACTTACTCAAGTTGAAGATCTGAGATGCGGATCCCTTGCCAACATGCCCCTAGGGAAATCTGTAGGCCCCCCCAGTTTGAAGTCCCCTGCCCAATCCCCCTGCCTGGCTGGACCTCCTCCCAGCATTAGGGCCCCCACACCCCATCCTTCTGTCATTAAAGGATTGAGCCCATGTACACCTGATACATTTATCTTTGTAGCCTCTGCCTCTGGTACGTGCTCTGTAAATATTTGTGAAAGGAGAGCTTGGGATTTTATCTGACCTGCTAGAAGATCCTCACCATGGAGGACCTCCCTGCCTCTACACGCCTCTCCCTTCCACTCCCCACCTCTGCCCAGCCCAGCCTAGAAATTGAGTCAATGGCACATGATGTACCACCCACCACCCTGACTATGCAAGAGACAAAACCAAAACTTGGTGGACCCCACCTGTCCCGCTGCAAACTGGCTAGTGGCTAAAGTCCCATAAACAGAGATCCATTCCTTCACTTAAAGACGGATCCCTTTTAGGGTGCAAGGATACCTGAGAAGGATGGCACTCAGCACAGTCAGTCTTGCAGTGTTTGGTGGGCATGGGTTTCTCTCCCTTCCCCAAAAGCAGGTTTTTGATAAGGTGTCCAGGGTACCGATTTCTTAGATACTGCCAAGAAGGAGAAAGCACACAAAAGAGAAAGCCCTGGGATGCTAAAGACACGTTTTGCCCATTTCATCACTGTGTTTGGTCAAGCAGCAGCCCAGGATTCATGCTGTCATCCATTTGCTATTGTAACTCATTGACTTGCTCATTCAGGAAACTCTTACTGATGGTGCCAGGCATCACAGGAGACAGCCCGGCTGGTGACATCCCCTGGGTGTGGCTGGAGCTGGTCATCCTCACGCCATCGTCTACCTGACAGACACACAGGCTCTACTCTTAGCCCTCATTTGGTAGAGGAAAGTTGAGTCTTCATTGCCAAGGCGCGGCCCTGTGGCTGTCTTAGGACAAGGAACAAGGTGTGATGTTTAGTTTCTCACTGATCTATTAAAAGCCTCAGGGCCTTCACTTGAAGCAATAAGGAAAACATTCAGCTCAGAGGATCAACAGGCTTCTGTGCGCGTTGTTGTCCTGGGGAAACGGTGCGCCTCTCTGCTGGACACAGAGTGACAGCCACAGACCCTAGAAGAACAGGGGGCTCTGGCTTGGCCGAGAATGTGAACGTACCTTTCCCTGGGAAAATGACACTACCATTTTATTTACCCTAAATCTAAAGTCTGTTCCATGTCTTTGCACCAAAAAAAAAATGCAAAAAAAACTCAACTTGGGCCACTGATAATTTTTTTTTCTCCATAATAAATTCCTTATTTACGTACTACCCTTCCCTCCCCACCAACCCCCAAAGAAAAAGTTGGCTGAATCCCACCATTTGCTTTAAAGTCAGGTACATTAGACGGTTTGGGAGAAAAAGGTCACTGATGACTTGAAGGGTTGGGAGCATAGAATCCGTTTTTTGTTTGTTTTTGTTTTTTTTTTTTTTGGATCAGCATTGAGTTTTTAATGGACAGACAAGCATTGGGAGAGGTTGATGTTTTTTACAATTCAGACCAGTATACACAGAAAGCTCCTTTCATTGGTGTGTTCAGAGAGGCCTTCATCAACAAGGCTCGGTCGGCGCTATTTGGAAAACAATCTGAATGAATGCATCTCAGTGTGGGAGACTGGGAGGTCGGGCAGGGACAGGGCTGGGAGGCCGGTGTTTATCTTACTGCTCTCTTAGAGGGTGCTGGCCTTGAAGACATCAATCCCAGCCTTTCTCTCCCTCAGTTTCCCTGGGTGGAAAGCGGGCTTGTGAAAATACTGGTGGTGAGGCCTGTGCGTGTCAGTGAGAACACCCAGCCACGAGGCGTGACTGTGTGCTGAGGGCTTGAGCCACCTCCTCCTGTATTCCGCCAGCTTCTGCCCTGTCCCACCCCCAAATGAGGGCAGTGACAGCAGAACACCACCACAGACTTCGTGCCATCCCAGCCTGGAACTCCCTGCCCAGGGCAGAGGCCCTGTCCGCCTCCCTCCATGGGGTGCAATCTCTTTGGAATAGTCTAGATTTTGTTAGTATTTTGGAATCCCTTTTGTTGAAATCGCAAATCTGTTTTAATCACCATTCAGGAATCTAATTCAAAAATTTAGACTCTAGAGTCTGCCAAGAGGTAGTGGGTTTGGCCATGATAGGAAAACAGGAAAAGGCTTAATAAACGTTATTAAACATTTATATAAACGTTAATAAAGCTGGAAGAAAACAGTTTTTATGTTAGCAGTCCAATATCCCGATCCCCACCCCTCTCCCCAGCTGTCGTCAGATAGCAACAGGACTCTCCTCGCACTGGAACATTATGGTTTCTGGATTCGGGCGAGAGGCACGGGGGAATTTCTGGGAAATGTTCTTGGAGGCGTTTAACTGTGGTCCTTAGCAGAGCTGGAGAACAGGGACATCTTTTTCTTACTGGCACACATAGCAGGAAGCTACAATGACAGATTACTGATGCTTTCATTCACCAGCTATCTATTGAACATTGAGTGTGTGCCAGGCAGTGTCCTAGGCTCCCAGGACCTGGCCCAGAACAAGGCGTGCAGGTGGCTGTTTCAGACCCTCTTACATTCTCGAGGGGAGGCAGATGACAGGTACGGAAATAAATACGGTAAGTAGAGGTTGTGCTGAGTGTTTGAGGAAAATAAAAGGGGTCAGTATTCTCCCAAGTGGGGTGCACATCACCGGAAGGCAGCATGGACCCTCCGAGGGGACACACAGGCAGGAAAGTTGACAGCGTATCACTTTTCAGATTCTCAATATGTGTCCTCTTTGCTAACATGGGTGTCACCTTCCCCCTTCACAACTGTTTCTCTTCCACTTTGCTGTAGAAAGACAAACCTCTTAATCATCTTTAATCCTACTATGGTGCTCTGGCTAAGGGATGTAAAAACCCTCTAAGGGCAGTTAAGGGACAATTCAAAATGCTGGTGTATGCAGGTCTCTTTAAGTAAAATACCATAAGCCCACAGGAGAGCTTTCCGTCTTTTCCTGGCATATGGGTATTTCATTTTTTTTTTTTAATTTTAAAGTTTTCAATTACGGTTGACATTCAATATTATATTCATTTCAGGTGTACAGCATAGTGGTTAGACATTTACATGACTTACAAAGTGACCCCACCTGATACCATACATAGTTATTAATATTCTTGACCAGGGGTCGGCAAACTGCAGCTCGCGATCCACATGTGGCTCTTTGGGGTACGTTCCATCTCAAAAGTTTGCCGACCCCTGGAAGAGCCAACCCCGTCCCTCACAACAATTTAAAAATTATTCGAGAGTCATAAAACAAATGAAATCGCCATTATGTGAATAATATCCTTTAAAAATTTTATAAATGAAACTATGATAGTTTTATTTTCATTTTCAATTTTCCTTCAGAGCCAATGTACGTACCCAAAGAGCCACATGTGGCTCATGAACCGCAGTTTGCCGACCCCTGGTCTTGACTATATTCCCTCTGCTGTACTTTACATCCCAGGTATTTCTGTGAAGTGGGAAATCTAGCTTTGGAATTGGGGTATTTTGACCCAGGTTGGGTTAGTCTGAATTCAGGTGGCGAGAGTGATGACCATTTAATTTGACGACCTGGCCTCCTCCACACCCTGGCTCTCGAACCCGATGCCTGGCTCCAAGGGAGAGCCCTGGGCAACCAAAGCAAACAGAGGACGAAGAGAAACAGTGGAAGCTGTGGCACCTTGTGGCAAACAGAAGGCAAACTCAAGGCCAAGGCTCCTGCCATGTCCATATATCCATGTTAGAATCAGAAGTCAGAAGAATCAGAAATCTCAAGAAGGGGTATAATAATATGTCGTTTTGAATTGAAAGAAAGGCAGACTCTTGACAGGAAGAAAGTCTGATTTGGCTGGCTGATTTAATAAAGAGCATTGGCTTTGAGAATTAGGCTTCATGGCGGAGATTTCCCATTAATTCAATGAGCAAAATTTACAGCTCTATGGGTTTTTGTGAAAATAAATATAAATAAATAAATAAATAAATAAATAATTTATTTATTTATAAATAAAAAACTATTTATTTATTTATTTATAAATGTGCATATTTATTCCTTATGTGATAAGGTAAAGTCAGTTCATTTAAATACATTGGCAAAGGTGTTTTGAAATGAAAAGTGTTTTTATTTTCCCAGCTGGTTTTTGAGTATGACCCATTAAACAAAGTGCAAGAATAACAGGGAAATTAGTAGTCACTTAATAAATGTTGGTAATACGTTTTGGGTGTGCCTTCCAGGAACTGAAAATGGTTCAAATGACTCGGTGACATGTATTTCTGCAAACTACTCTCATCAGAATTGTGGTTTTTAAGTACTGACAACTCCCAAAATTGGTGTCTTCAGCCAGATCTCTTAAGTTCCAGGGTCATATGTCCAGTGGTCTCTCCTCAGGAGGAAGTAATGAATGTTCTGAAGTGAGAGGGAAGAATAAAGAAGACATTCAAGAGGGGAGACCAAAGGAGAGCACATGCCACCTGTGTCCCTTGGGTTCTGCCCAAGGTCGGGGGTGACAGGAAGGAGATAGAAACACCAGACAGGCTGAGGGCACATTCCCAAGAACATACGGATTGATGTTCTGTTTCCAGAAACATCCATCATGGTGAGGAGGAGGTAGGGTGGCATGATGAGGGAGGTGTCCAGATAGGTTCCAGATAGATGATCCTGAAATGGCCCAGCTGGCTTCCCACAGTGAGAAGTCCCTCATGTCCCCCTGGGGGGAAGAAAGATGCTAAGAGGACCAGTGGTTCTGACCGAAGCACCATTCAGGACAGGGAGACCTCAGAGAGCAGTGACCTTAGGACCAGAACAAATAGCAGAGCTCAGAATCAGCAGCAACAGCAGATGTCAGTTCATGGCTTAAGAACAGGCAGGACCAATGACATCACCAGCCGATTCAGCAAGGACAGAGGCCAATGCCCAAAGGCAAGCAGGACACCCAAGGACAAAGCCAGAGCAGTCCCAACGTATTTAAGAACTATAGCCCCTCACCGCTGTGCCATGAGATGTGAAAACTTCCCCTATACCCAGATAGCATTTAGAGAGAGAAACCTTGAGACACTGAGCATTTCCCAAAAATAGAATGGATAGATGTTAGAGGACTGTTCTAAACCAGGCGGGATTGAGTTAGTGATAATGACAGTGTTTAAGTTCCTCTAATACCCAATATCTGGATCAAAGTGAGGACATCTATGCAAAATAAAGAGAACTTCCTTCTCCATATACCTCAAAGAAGTGTCTAAGTTTGTTTTTTGTTTGTTTGTTTGTTTTTAAAGATTTTATTGGGGAATTGGGGGAGGGAAACAGCACTGGGGAATCAGGGAAGGGGAACAGATAAGCTGCTGTTCTTTTGTTCTTCAGTCTAGTTGTGGAGGACGTCGCTTCACTGACCCATGTTGGCATCGTCATTGTGCTCTTCCTGGGTGAGGCAGTCGCTCACCAGCCATTTGACAGCCGCTCACGGCGGCTCACGGCAGCTCAGGCTGGCCGCCGGCCACACACGGTAGCTTATGGCAGCCCACTGCAGCAGCAGCTGCAGCCTACACCGTCGCTGGCGACTCACGGCAGCCCAGCTCCAGGTTGAGCTGTTGTTCACCATCTTAGCTGTAGAGGGCACAGCGTCACTGGCCCATGTGGGATCCCAACTGGTGCCCTGCTGCTCAGAGCTGGCGTCCCAAGCTAAGACTTAGCCAATGCGCCACTCGGCCAGCCCAAGAAGTGTCTAAGTCTTGACTTCTGTTACAAAGGGTTTTTCATTACATTGAGTAATAATTGCATAGGGAGAAAGTTATTCTCTTTTGAAAAAATTATTTAATAACTGACACATGCCAAAAAATATAACATAAGCGTAAGTTATAAAGCACCACAATGAAATGAACATCTGTGAATTCACCACATAACTGAAGAGTAAAAATATCACCAATACTATAGAATTTTCCCCCAAGCCTCTCTGCCAACCTCCACAACTAACACCATCACGAATTTTGTATTTATTCTCCCCTTGATTTTCTTAAAAAGGTTTACCACGTACGTATATATACCTCAATAATGATGTTATTTTGCTTGTTTTTGAACTTAAAAAAGTTTCCTAAATTATGTGGTTTTCTACAACTTCCTTTTTTTTTTCATTCAGAATGAGGTTGCTAATATTCATGTAGCAGAGTTCATCCATTTTCACTGCTGTGTAATATTTCATCGTGTGGAAATATCACAGCCTATTTTTCATCTCCTGTGGACGGACATTTGGGTAGGGTTTTCTGTTTTACGCTTTTAGTTTTAGTTGATGAACATTCATGTACAAGTCTCTTTGTGTCCACTTTTGTAAATGTCTCTAAACCAATCATTCTCAACATGTGGTCCTTGGATGTATATCACCATCCCCTAGGAACTGGTGAGAAATGCAGATTCTTAGGCCCCACTCCAAATCTACTGAGTCAGGAACTTTAAGAGTGGGTCCCAGTAATCTGTGTTTCAACAAGCCCTCCAGGCATCTATGACACCCACTAAAGCTTGAGAACCACTGGTATTATCAGTAGATTATAGGGAACGTGCCTATGCATTCATATGTCTTACTGCCATAGACTGTATGTTTATGTCTCCCCAAATTAATATGTTGAAACCTATTCCCTGCAACGTGATGGTGCTTGGAGGGAGGACCTTTGTGAGTTGATTAGGTCATTACTAAGATTAGTACCATTATAAAGGAGACCCCAGAGAGCTGCCTTGTCCTTCCGCCATGTCGCACAGCAAAAAGATAGCTGTCTGGCAACCAGGAAGTGGGCTCTCAGACACCACATCATGATCAAGGAAACTTGATCATGGACTTCCATCCTCCAGAATTGTGAGAAATATACTTCTGTGGTTTATAAGCCACCTAGTCTATGGTATTTTGTTATAGCAGCCAGAATGAACTAAGACACTGATTTTGCAAGATAATGCCCAGTTGTTTTCCAAAGTGCTTCATTGTTCTAATGGACACCCCTGCCTCCATCACTTCTTAATGCCAGACTTTTCAATACTACTATAGCTAATTCTTATATAGTACTTGCTATGTGTCAGGCAGTGGTCTGTATATTATACATACTAATTTTTGTGCAATCCTCACAATAACCTTATGAATTAGGTAACTACAGTAAAACCCTGCCATAATCCTATAGATGAGATCCAAAAATACCCAATTGTTTAAGATACTAGGTAGCGTTATTATAGGGTTGATGGAATGAAAACAGGGGCTGGATGGATAATGGGGGCCAATTTTTAATAAGGTTGTACTGGGTTAGTGTCCCATTTCACATAAGAAACTAGGGCATGGAAAAGTTGTTACCTTCCCAAGGCTTAGAGAGCCAGGATGGAACCCAACCAGCCTGGCTCTAGAGTCTGCGCTCTTAACTTCCACACAATGCAGATCTAGATGGTATAAAATAGTATAATTCATTAGGGTGTTATACGCAAATTAGTACCTGATTACTAATGAGGCTGATTATCAGTCCATATGCTTATCTGCCATAGGCATTTCCTCTTCTGTGGAAGGCCTGCTCATATCTTTTGCATGTATTATTATTAGATTTTTAAATCTTTTTCTTATTGATTTGTAGCAATTTAATATATACATATATTCTTTATATGTTAGCTACCCTTTGTGGTTATACATGTGCAAATATATCCCCGATTCTTGGCTTGTTTTCCTTTAAGGTGTCTTTTGATGAACAGAAATGATCAATATTAATATAGCTCAATGTGTTAAGTTTTTTTTAGAGGCTTATAAAAAAAAGTCTTTCCTTATTCTGAGGTCATAAATATTTTCTTTCATGTTTTATTCTGAAGTTGTAAACATTTGCCTTTCACATTTAAGTTGTTAATCCAATTGGAATTGATTTTGTATATGATGTGAGGTAAGGGTTTAACACTTCCCAGGTCCTAGCACCTCCCCAGGTAGATAATCAGTTTTCTCAGGATTTTTTCCATAGTCTATCTTTTATTCACAGAACTGCTATGTCTCTTCATGTATCAAGTTTGCAAATAATTGGAGGTCTGTTCTGTTGCTTGGATTAGTATGTCTGTAATTGCATCCATATCACACTATTTTAATTATTCTAACTTCATCATAAGTCTTGATATGGAACTAGGGAAATTCCTTCACCCTAAACTTCCAGCCAAACTTTCCTCACCCTAATGCCCTAAAATACTTGTTGTATGTAAAGAATTACTTCTTAACTAGGATAGTACTAGTTGCTACCATCTTTGGAAAGACAGAAAATAGTCACTAAAATCATTTTCTGTGGTTCAGAGGAGTAACTTAGTTGAAAAAAGCTCTAGATCATTTTAAGCCCATTGCTCTTCTTTCATATACATTTTAGAATCTACTTTTCAAATTTCTCAAACAAACAAACCTGTTTTATGGCATTGTGATTGAAATTCCATTGACTCTATAGATCAATTTGGAGATATCTTCATATTGTATATTTCTACCCATAATACAGTATTTATTTAGTTTAAAAATGTCTTTCAAAAAAGTTTTAAATTTTTTTCTCTATCAGCTTCTTGTTCCTCTTTTGTTATATTTATTCCTGGGTACCTCCTATTTTGTTGCTATTGTAAATCTTTTTTAAAAAATTAATATTTTCATTTGTAGCCTGTGTATAAAAATACAATTGATTTTCATACATTGATCTCATTTTCAGCCACTTTGCTAAACTCTTGTTAACTAATTCTAATAATTGGGTCTGAAAATCTTTTGGGCTATCTCTTCGCAGATAATCATGTTATCTAGTAATACTGATGCTTGTTTTCTAATCTTAAAGCTCTTGTTTCTTTTTCTTGTCTTATTACCCTGGCTAGTACCTCCAGTACAATGTTAAATAGAAACAGGGATGGTGGGCCTGCTTGTCAGGGTCTTGATTTCAAAGGGAATCCTTCTACTGTTTCTCCATTTAGAATGATGCTTGCTATAGGCAATTCCCTTTTATTCCTAATCTGCTGAAAGTTTTTAATAATGAATAGGTATTAACTTTTTCAAATGATTTTTTTTACATCTATTAAAATGACCATGTGATTCTATTCTTTAATTTCTTAAGGTAACAAATTGCACTTATGAATTTTTCTCATGTCAAACTACCCTTATATTTTTAGATTACACCCAACTTGGTCTTTTTACCTTTCTTGTAGATTATTGATCGAGTTGGTAATATTTGCTTTACAATTTTTCCATCAATGTTGCTGAATGAAATTGACCTATAATTTTACTTTCTAGCATTATTATTGTCTGGACTTAATATCAAAGCTTTGGTTTGTCTTATATAATAAATTGGGAAATGTTTCCTCCAATAATCTGTTCTTTGAAAGTTTGGTAGGATTCACTTGTAAATGTCTCTGGGACTGGTGTATTATTTTTGGGTCAATTTTAACTATTATTTCAAACTTCTATATCCTTGATAATTATATGATTGTTCAAATTTTCTATTTCTCCTTTCATCAGTTTTGCTAAGTTGTATTTTCTATTAACTTGTCTATTTCATCTATATTTTCTAATTGGCATAATATTTAGAGTACACTCTTATTGTCTTAATCTCAAGTACATCTGCAGTTTCTTCTCCTATGCCTGACCTTGTTTATTTGTGCAGTCGCTTTTTTCATTGATTCATCTTGCCAGAGGTTGTAAAATTTTATATGCCTTTTTGAAGAACCAACATTCGGCTTTGTTGATACTAATTGCCAGGCACTATTCTAAGTGCTTTACCTATATTAACTAATTTAGTTGAGTGTATATAACACTGTCTCATTATAACTGCCGTATCTTTCATATTTTCCATCTCCTTGTCTCTGTTTTGCATTCTGGGTGCTTGATTCACATCTATTCCTTACTTCACCCATTCTCCCTCTAATCTGCAGGTTAACACATCTATTGAGTTTCAATGATTATAGTTTTCGTTTCTAAAATTTCTATTTGGATGTTTTCCCAATCTACCTGGTCACGTTTTATAGTCTCTTTGTTTATTTTCAAATTACATATTTTATAAACCTTTTATACTTTATATTTTGTATCTTACCATTGCAATATTAGAAACTCACATAATTCTAAGTCTACATCTTGTTGATTCTGCTGATCTCACTCAATGAAGTTTGTTTTCTGGAGCATTTGGCAATTTTTTTATTGTGAGCTTATATTTGGTTGAACATAATCTGTAAGGATCCTGAGAGCCTAAATTGGTGATGCCTTGTTCTGGGGAGAGCTGATGTTTGCTTTTCTGAAGAGTCAGAGGCTGCCACCACACTGGACACACTTGAGCTCCATTTAGAAAATCAGGCTTTATTGAAAGAGTCTCGGGTTGAGTTTTCCTATTTTGCAGAGAGCTCAGGCATAGTGTCCTGATTCCAGGGCTGGTATGCCATCTCCCGCTGTCACATTTGCTGACTATTCCCATTCTACTGTCATTTTAGTATTCTCTCCCATTCCCCCATCAACCTTGGCAGTTGTCTTTATTTTCATACAAACCCAGCAATCATAGACATATGTTCATTGTAATCTTCCCAGGATCTAGTTATAGCGTAGTGGGAGGGGCCTTCAGAGGCACGGATTTGCCGTTCTCCCACATGAGGAATTCAGTTCATTTTTAATCTTTGGGTTATAGCCAGGAGAAAGTCCGAATTAAATGTCCCTGTATCTTTAACACCCCTGTAAAGCATGTTAAAAGTCAGAAACTTCCCCAGCAATAGTATCTAGCTAGAATTTAATACCGTTGTTTTGTTTCATTATTTTTATCTTATGGTTACATTCTAGGATGGAAAGTGATACTGGAGTTCCATTTACTGAAGTTATACAACATTTCCTTTAAGGAGGAATTAATTTATATATGAAAAATGATTCAATTTCAGGATGTTAAATAAACAATAGTGTAGGCTGTAGCCAGCTGTTGCAAAAATCATGAGAGAATGAGGGTTGGAAGACACTAGACTGTATCTTCCCAATTTCTCAGACCCCACGTCCCCTCTAAAAGCTTCCTCCCTCAGCCCAGCCCCAAGTGCTGTCTTTGTCCTCTGAGTGACTAAAAAGCCCTGTGGCCAGTGCCTCTCAGACTCTCTCCTGCTAATCACCTCTTTATTCTGTGCCCTGCCCCCTAACTCACCCTAGGACTGAAGCAAGCTCCATGAAGACAAATAAAAACCTAACCAACTCCCCACAGGGTAAGTGATCCCTTACCCCTCCATGTCCCCCACGAGACCTTGTCTCCTCATGTTTCCTCATCAGACCTTGTCTTACCACGTCCCCCAGGTCTCTCATATTTCTCCATGAGACCTTGTCTCCCCATGTCTCCCCATGAGAGACCTTATCTCCCTTTGTCTCCCCTTAAGCCTTACCCTGCGTGTCAGACATAATTAGTGTTCTTGTGGCAGTTGTTGAAGTCTTGTTGGGTTTGGACATTAAAATGAGTTGACATAACCAGAGGGACACAGTTCGCAGAGGGGGTCACATAAGCATTAGGCAAGACACAGGTGGGTAACAGTAAATGGGCTGTTACCCCCAGGCACACCAACAACTTGAGTAGAAGTACTAAGACCCTAAGTATCTTGTCTCTTGGCCTTGCATTTGTCTCATAAACAAACTCTGGGCGTCCGTTTCTTGGGAACCGCAGTATGGACCCATCTGCATTTCCTGGTGCTCAAAGCCAACAAGCTATCTACAGTGACCACTGATGTGCTGGCCTCCAGTGGACAATTAGGAGAGCAAAGTTCCTAATTGTTTTGCTGAGGTCTCACGGACAGCCCTCGTTTTAACCATGGAGGCAGCATCTACAGAAGTGAATGGGAGTGAGAAGAAGCAACTCAACACTGAAAAAAAAAGGCCACTTCCTGGCCCATGCTTCTGCATTTTGCAAGATGTCGTTCCTTTTCTCAACCTTAACTTTATTCCTGAGACCTGGACAAAGCACTGTGGGGATTGGATTTTTCTCTAGAACTTGCTATGGCCCAACAACTTTATTTATTTAGGCTTGCTTTCCTTTTTTTAAGTCAATAGGTCTTTTTGCATTCATCTATTTCAACAAATATTTACTGAGAAGCATCTCTGGCATGGGGTTTCAGAGCACAGCTGTGGAGTCAGACTGGCTGGCTTCAAATTCCACCTCTGTCACCTGCTAACTGTGTGACCGTGGCCACATTAACTTTTCTGTGGCTGACTTGCCTCCTCCATTAAATGGAGATCATACCTGCTGCAGAGGGTTATGGTGATGGAACGAGGCCTTTCCTGTGAAGGTTTTAGTGCACGGCATGCTAGATACTCAACGATAGATGATGGTGGTGGTGGTGGTGGTGGTGGTATTGGCACACCATGTGGGTTTCTGCAGACACTGACATCAATGAGAAACATCCCTTGACTCCAGGATGTAGTCCTGCAAAGCATCCACTAGATGTAATGCGCAGTGATGGAACAGAGCTGATGGGACCAGGGATGGCGTTAGTGAAAAACCCATTCCCTGGTCATATGTGCATAAGAAGACGAGTCTCCTAGAGGAGACTCCCAGCCTCCTGGGAGAGGGAAATGGCGTGGGGTAAGCTGTTAGGAGATGTTACTGAGCCTGCCCAGCTCAGCCCATTCTCTTTTCAGAGTGTCTTACTCTCAGAAAGTCTATGTGTTAAGCCTACCTGACCTGCTGTGAGATGTGGTTCCCCAGCCCCTCCTGTGACCAGGTGGCTAAGCGTGTCTATTTCAGGGATGAAGTATTTAAAAAGTCCCTGTGGCCACATCCTTTGATGCAATTTTTACAGTTTTAAGGCCATCGTTTTGTTCTCCCTCTTTCTAACTTCTCTTTCTACGTGGTAGGCAGCCTCCAAGATGGTGCTCAGTAATCCTTACCTCCTGCTATACCCTCCCGGTATAATGCCATATTGGACCATTAGTATATGGCAAAAATGACTCTGAAGGAAACCAGCAACCATATCATGAGCACCCCTAGGCAGAAGCGCACATGGCAAGAAATGAGCCTTCCTGCCAACACCAAGTGAGTGAGCTCAGAAGCAAATCCTCCAGCCTCAATCGAGCTTTGAACTGGCCACAGCCTGCAACCTCATAAAAAGACACCCTCCCTCGTAAGCACCCAGCTAATCCCCTCCCAGATTCCTCAGAAACTGAGACTGTAAATGTTTATTGTTTTGAAATGCTGCTAAATTGTGGGATAATTGTTTTGCACAGCAACAGATAACAAATACAGTCTCAATTGTTGTGTGTTCCAAAGGGGAGGCAAGGGAGTTACTGATTGGCTCCTTATAATTTCAACAGATGACAGGGCCTGAGGTGTGTCACCTGGGAGACTCCACTCTACTTTGGGAGAAAATAAAACCGGGTGCTTGAGCGCCTGTCAGGCAATCTGGGGTTTGAATCCTGGCTCTGCAATTACTTCCTCATGCTTGGTCATGGGCAAGTCATTTAACCACTTGAAACCTCACCGCTTATTTAGTACATGGAGGTAATGATATTTATCTAGTGAAGTTGCTGTGAGAATTAAATGAATTCATGCATGTAAAGAGCATACGGATAAACATGCCCTCATTTGCTAGCTATGAATGTGAATTTGTGCCATCTCTTTTCTTATCATGGACTTGCCCGAAGTGCCAAGGAACAAGCCCCTTCATGGCCTTCACCCCACGTACCAGTCACTCTGCCGTGGAGTGGGGACAAGAAGGCAGCCTCGGCTTTGAAAGCTAAGTGAGATGTGTTTATAAAACAGCAAATACATACTTGCCTTTTGGAAATCACCCCAAACCTCACTTCAATGTGTGCAAACCACAAAAGAATCCCACACATGGAACACGAATGCACACGGGCAATCAGCTCTACTCTCCGATTTGGTTGGAGGACGTTTGGGACAACTGGTCCCCTTCAAAGCGGGTCCTTTTTTTTTTTTTCTAGGGAGGATAGAGTCTGATTATTTTATCAAGAGTCCTTCCCAAGTGAGGCCTCCCGAACAGACACCCAGGCGCTTGAAAGCAAGCATAATGCCCGGTATTACGTTTACTGGCTAATTTTAAATCTCTGGGCATCCGTCATGTACTTAGCTCCAAATTATATGGTGGACCTGGGTTTTTCTTAGCCCTCATCCATGCTGCAGGTAAATAAAGCATCCCTGTGAAGGACCATAAAATGCCATGTAAAAGCTCAATGTCTCTGTTCTCCTTGTCCAGGAGCGCTTTCATCCAACTCCTGGGCAGTTTGGCAATCCTGGGATTGTGGGACGATCCAGGACAAATAACAGCCTAGGTTAATGGAGGCCACTAGCCCAAGAGGCCCTCAGCTCCCCAGCCTCTCTAGCAGCTCACCCCTCCTTCTGACTAAATCCTTCAGAGTCCAAACCATCCCGGTCTTCCTTCCTCCAGTTTTTGGAAAAATATCTTCGGGGAACATGCAATATCCATCCTGGCCACTAGAGGGCAGGGCAGAACAGGGCAACATTCCTCCAGGGGTGCTGCCGCCGGAAGGGACGTTTTGGCATGTTTCTTCCAGTCCCCCAGGATGACGCCTGGAGACAGGACAAATATAGCATAAACAATAGTCAGAGGGTGCAATTTGGGTGCCACAGCCTCCGATGCCAGCTTCTTCTCTTTCTTTTTTTGACTTTTTTTTTAAACATCTAATGAGAGGGAAACATGCTGAGTTTGGAAATAGAAGCCTCCTTCTTCGGGTCAAGGTCTAGGCTCAGATTTGCCTGGTTGGAGGAGGGCCCTGTTTCTTCTAACATGGATTAATACATTCACTCACTCACTGGACAACTAGTTATGGAGCACGAGCCACCATGTGTCGGGAAACACAAAGGATTTCGCTGTCCAGCTGGGGAGTTGGGTGCTATCTAGGGGCGGGTGCCAGCCTGCGGGCCGGGCTTCATGGAGGGGGTGGCTTTTGCAGTGGAGTTACATGATGACTATGGGTATTCAAGGTGTTCAAGGCAGAGGCCCTGAGGACGCAAGGCACGTGGCCATTTCAGACAGAGGGGAGGGGATGAGTGAAGACCCTCAGATAGGACTGACAACACTGTGGTCCATGTGGGCCCGTCCATCCTGCCACCACCATCTCTGCCTTCTAACCTGGCTCCCTGCTTCTCCTCAGACCCCACTACACACCAGCCTCTACCCAGTGGCCAGTCAGGTCTTTACAAAGATTCATCAGATCAAGAACCTCCCTCGTGCAAAGTCCCCATCGCACCTCTCTCATGGGTGCCCAAACCTGTCAGGTCCACATCCCCTACACACGCATCTCCCTGACCGCCTCTCATGGCCTCTGCCCTACAGGCACACTGGCTTTCTTTCTAAATCTGGAAATTTCCAAGCCTTCGGGCTCTCAGACTGACCCTCCTACCAGGACTCGCTTCTTGAGCATAGACGCATGCAGTCAGCCAGGGCCCTGGACTTCCAGGGGCCCCACATTTGGTTTAAAGCTCTGTTCTCACCATGGTGACATTTTTAATAGGTATGAAGGAGGCCCCACATTTTCATTTTGCCCAGGACCCCGTGAATCCTGTGCTCAGTCCTGCCTCTGCCTAGAACATTCTGCCCTTGGCACATCTGGCTCCTTCAGTCATCCAGGTCTTCTTGGCTCAAATGTCACCTCCTCAGAGGGGCCTTCCCTGGCCACCTGTCCAAAGGAGCCCCACCTGGTCGTCCTCGGTCATGGAGCTGTTTAATTTTCCTCACAACACCGTCTCTGGCTGAAATGACTTGATCATTGAGTTCTGTCCATGTTTGTTGTCTGTCTCCTCTTGCTCATGCCTCCTGCCCTG
Organism: Hipposideros armiger; assembly: GCF_001890085.2. Lineage (NCBI taxonomy): Eukaryota > Metazoa > Chordata > Mammalia > Chiroptera > Hipposideridae > Hipposideros > Hipposideros armiger. The sequence goes on from NW_017731396.1 coordinate 1,754,226, forward strand.
CTCAGAGCACAGAGCTGGCCCCCTGGGCACCCTGTGACTGTGCAGGAGTTGGCAGGAGGGTGGGTGAGTGTGAGCCCGGTGGGGCAGGGCAGGAGGCGGGCACAGGAACTGGAGGCTTAGTCTCTTTTCTTCTAAATCTTTGCTCAACACTCGGGTGCAGGCCCAGCCAAGGCAGCTCCCCTCTGCCACACCAGCACTCCCCCGTCTGTGTGCACAACGTGGCACAGTCTTTCCTGGGGGATGAGCTGTGAAATTCTAGACCAGAACAGGGGGAGTGAATTCCCCTCTGACGTCAGCAGTTGATCCAGTCTGCATCCAGAAGGCTTTCAGATACAATCCCGGAGGCAGGGGGAGGGCTGAGCAGCCAGGCAGGGCTGTTTATAGCTTCTGGGCGCTTGGCAGCTTGATTCGACTTAAGTCAGGCTTAAGCTATTGACTAAATGTTTGCATGTCCGTCTTCAGGTTAGAATTATCCCGAGCCCTCCAACGGGCACCTGGAAACACGTAGCTGCTGCCTCTCAGTCTGTATTTTGCCAACACATGAGGTTTCTTTCCTTCTGAGATTTCTCCAGTGTGGAAAAAAACGACTGAGTTGAGGCTGTGGTTTGTGAGACCAAGGTTCAAGTTGTCCAGTATGCTTTGTAGTGTTCAGTTTCAAGTGTGGCTTTATCATCGTCATCATCATTATTGTTGTTGTTGGTTGTTGATTTACGGAGACTTTCATTCCATTAATTCAACGTGGAGTATCAGCTCTGCAACCAGCAGGGGATGGGGCTCGCCTGGGGGAACCAGTGATAATAACAGCAATTGCTGCTGTTTGGGTGCAGACAGTGAAGTAGCTACACTACATGTGTGTGAACTCGCTGTAACCTCCAGCCACTCCGCGGTGGGGAGGGGGTGCTACTCTTAATCCCATTTGGCAGATGAGGAATCTGAGTCCCGGAGGGAGGTGAAGCCATGTGCTGAGTCGCCCCGTTAACAACAGGGACAGTTGGGAATGGACTTGTCTGTGCCACACCAGGGCCCAAGGTCATGACCACCACCCCGACATGCCTCGCAGGTGCTTTCCTGAGACAGGAAGAAAGAGAATGACCTAAATCCTTGGGCTTTGCCTGTAACCTCAAGATAAGTCTGCCAGCCCCAGTGAAAAGGAGTCACCTTACCACCCTCCCCGAACCCCTGTCTGTAATCTTTGGAGGAATTGCCCCATGTGTTCTGTCCAACAGAAAAACCTGGCCTCTGGCACAGTGCTGGCAGGGCTGCCACATGGAGCTCTGCAGGCTGTATACCTCTAGGGGACATGGCTCTCGTAAACTGCTGTCCCCTGCACTTGCTCAATGGCTAATTGCACTCTCATATTCAGTGGGCCTGAGTTGAGCTTTAATGCCTTAAGGAAGTTATTCAAAATAAAGAGGGTGAAGGGGTAAACTGAGCTGGGAGAAAGAGGAGAGGAATTGTCCGGGACAGGTACAACCTGGCCAGGTAGGGCTTCATGTCAACACCGGGGAAGCTTTGAAAAGAAAACAACTTGTATTCATGTTTTATTTCTGCAAAACAAATGACCCCCAAACTTAGCTTAAAACAACAAATGTTTATTATCTCACAGGTTCTGTGGGCCTGGACCCCGGGAGTGGCTTAGCTGGGTGGTTCTAGCTCACGATCTCTCTGAAGTTACAGTCGAGCTGTCACATGGCCTGCAGTCACATGGGGCTGGAGAATCTGCTTTCAAGCTCCCTCACGTGGTTGTTGATAGGAGACCCCAGCTCTTTGCTATAGGAGCTTCTCTATGCCCGAGTGCCCTCACCACGTGGCAGCTGGCTTCCCCCAGAAAGAGTGTGTGGAGAGAGAGACAGCAGGAGTGATGTCTGAGATGGAAGTGGTGGCCTTCACATAATCTAGTGTCAGAACTTACTCCTCAGAAACTAGCTATTGGTCATGGGAACCACAGGATGTGAATATCAGGAAGGGGACAATTGGGGACCAACTTGGAGGCCGGCCACTGCACCACTGCTGCACCCACCAGCTTGGGCTCCCCTACCCTGCAGGCCTTGGGGGGTTTTCAGGGGTTGAGCCCTCTCACTATGGATATGTGGTTCATAGACGTGACCCCTCCTTGTTTCTTTCCAGTTGGGCTTTGAGTGGCAGGGTCTTTGTCTTATCACCCGTTCAGCCTCACGCAAGCTGTTATGAAAGCCAACAGATTTCATACATGGTTTGGACTTGAGATCTAAACCCTGAACGGGAGCGAAATATGCCACCCCAAATATGCCACTTTGACATATTGATTGTTTTGAATTAAAGGTACTTAAGAAACAGCAGGTGCAAAAAAGGGCACTCTGACCCTCCTTTATCCCCTGGAAGTAGGAAATAAATCTCCCAGGTGAAAGTACTTCCCTGTGCTGGGAGGGGAGAAGGCATCCCCATCACCAGACACAGGGAATTCGGGGCTGAGAAGGCTGCATAAACGAAGCTTGTGTTCTTCACCAATGAGCTACTCCAAGCCCAAACCCCTTGTTTTGTCAATTGTTCCCAAATTTACTATTTCTTTGTTTAAAAGGTATAAAAACTGCCTGTGTTTCTCACTTTTTTGAGCCCCATATCTTTGGGGTTCCCGTACATATGAAATAAAATTTGATTTTCTCCTGTTAATCTGTCTTATGTTCATTTAATTGTCAGACCTACCAAAAAATCTAGATGGGAAGAAGGAAAAATGTTTCTCTCCCCCTACGTGAGCAAAAGGTATGACTACTTTGTCACCCTACTAAAGGACTCTTGAGAAAGGAGCCTGTTAGAACCTGGGGTTGTGTTCTGTTTCGTTTAGCAGCTGAGGTTGTTGTTGTCCTTATTGTTTATTTGGTTTCTTACTTTAGACCTTTAAACCAGGTGGAGGGGAAAGTATACCAAACCTAGGGTCATCCAGACCTGGTTTGAATTCCAGCTTTGCCACTTCCAATTCATGAACATGGGGTAAGCTACTTAATTTCCTTAAACTTTATTATTGCATCAGAAATGGAAATAATAATATCTAGCTCACAGGATTGTTGTGGGAATTAAATTAGACACCAGGTAAAAATGCCTTGCCGGGCGCCCCAAACTTACAAACTACCCAGGAAATGGTGGCTGACGTTGAAACTGTTGTACCGTGTAGAGAAATAACCCTAGCTATTTTATTTCATGTTTTTCAGCTTTTTTTGAAATGGAATGTTCTTAATGTAAGAAAATGGCCAATTCCAGCTATAAAAGTGATCATGTTAAAAGGCTTGCTGCAGTCGCAGCCGTGGTTTTATTACATTCAATAGCTTACGAATATTCTGAGGATCCGTTTTTGCAAGAAGGGTAATGGGGGGAAAAAAGTGATTTAGGCTCTAAAAATTCCAATTTGCAGTAAACTTTTCAGGAACACCTCTGTTCCCTAAAGTGAGGGACATGTGTATCCCAGATGAGACGAGAAGTTCCCCTTGTCCCCTTTCTGTTCCTTCGTTTCTTCATAATCAGAAAATGAGTTTGGCAAAATAGCTGCCTGTCTATAGATACAATTTTTTTCAGAAGTAATCACCTCAAAACTTCTTTCTCTGAGAGTCTCATCTACAAGGTGCTTTCTCATCAAAGATATATGCATTCCTATTTTCGAGGCAGCAATTTTCCTTTTTGTTTTTTTCAATATGCATTGTCATTCAGCACAGAGGACTCCGTTCCTAGGTTCTATACTTGAGGATATTGAAAGTCACCACCACGCCAAGGCAGGTGTCACCCATCCACAGCTCCTGAATAACTAATCGGGAGTGGGAAGTGGAGCATCACAACGCAGAACTTACTTTCTGCTCTTACAGGGCTTGCGATGAAGCTGAGAAAAAGGCCTTGATTCGCCGTGTGTGTGTGTGTGTGTGTGTGTGTGTGTGCAGCCTTGCATTTGGGGCTGAAGGGTAGACCAGATGCCCAGAGGGACTTTGCCTGTAGGGCCTGGAAACAGGATGGGAAATTGGTAATTAGGTGTCATTTCCTATGAAGCACTCCCTCTCACCTCTTCCCATCCTTTCAGGTGATGAAATCCACCCTCTACTGAGGTCATTTGCTCCCTAAAGAATCAGACGGCTGGCCTCTGAATAGATACTGGCGAGTTTCCAAGCTCAGCATCACCAGTCTGATTTGAGTGGCCCTGCCGAAGTCCTTCCCCTTTGAATCCAGTGGTGATTAAGGGTATTTCGATGATGAGCTAGCCATGTGAAGAGTAGAGCTGAATGACAGCTGAGAACCAAGGACCCAGGCCTGGGGCTCAGAAACGTTCCTCGCGTTGCCCTCCTCTCTTCCTGAGCGCCTGGTCCAGGGCTGGCTTAGGGCTCTTCGTGTACACAGGAGGTGCTCAATAAACGCTTACTGACTGACATGGTCTTTACATACATAATTAGCTCATTTAGCTTCATCTTTTCCTTTCCTGGAGTAATTTCAGGTTTATCTGTGTCTGTTCACCTTTCCATTCTGCCACCTGGTCACTTCCGAGACCTGCTCCACCCCATTCGTCAAGAAGCCCAAATGCACCTCGTCTGTAGATTGCTAGGAAGAGGGCTAGTGGGATGTCCACAGGAGAAGCCACGAATCACCACTCCTCCCAAACTCTGATAAGCGTATCTGCTGCAAAGACGGGCCGGGAAAGAGTCTGGCATGTGGCAGATGATGGGGGCTTGTGGGGGAAACAAAGTACCATTGACACCCAAACAAAGCTTTGTTTCGTTAAGTCATCTCAGCAATGCTTCTTCTTTTTTTTTTTTTTTAAAGATTTTATTGGGGAAGGGGAACAGCCAAGTTATTGTCCTTCAGTCTTAGTAGTGGAGGGCGCATCTAGCTCAGCTCCAAGTCCAGTCGTCATCTGGTTGCCCGTCGGCAGCTTGCGGCCGCTCAGCTCAAGGTCATATCCTCAAGATTGCCGTGTTCAATCTTAGTTGTGGAGTTGCGGGTGGGCATAGCCCGCCATCCCAAGCAGGAGTCAAACCAGCAACCTTGTTGTTAGGAGCACGTGCTCTCACCAGCTGAGCCATCCTGCCACCTGTTGGCACCTCAGTGGCAGCTCAGCTCAGGCGCAGCTCACTGGCCCATGTGGGAATCGAACCAGCAACCCTATTGCTCAGAGCATGCACTCTTAACCACCTGAGCCACTCGGCCAGCCCCTCAGCAATGCTTCCTAAGGCATGTGTTGTCCCCACTGTACAGAGGAGGGAGGGGGAACATGGGGAGGGTGGGTTGCTCAAGTCACAGGAGGTGGAGGCAGGAATGAGAACCAGGTGTGCTTCACTCCACAAACGTGAGAAACCAGCCACTTCGGGACCTTGGGGTATGTTCACCTCGGTGCTCTCTGGGGAAGGAAAACCAGAGGCGGGTGAGCTTCTTGCAACATCCTTGAGTTCAGTTTCTGATATCCCAAGATTGTAAACTGCCAGCTATTCGTTTTATGTTTCCTTGGTTAATTGTACCAAGAATTACGAATCAACGAGGGTAAAGATTGCATCTTATAGCTCTGGTGTGTTTCCTCTGACACCAAACAATTCTCCAATTTTTTGGACACCAATTGCATGCTCAACAATTCAATTCAATTCTGATGCTATCTACCTGGAGTTAGTATCAGACCCCATAGTTTAAAGGGCTCCGTCCAACAAGACACGCCCCCCCATCCCCCTCCAGACACCAGCTGTCAGTCTCAGGCCACAGGAACTTCAGACTGACTGGCTAGAAGACAGGGGTCCAATGGCTCCCTCCTCAGGCTTGATAATTTTCTGGAACAGCTCACAGAACTTAGAAAAATGTGTGACTTCTGCTTACCAGTTTGTTATAAAGGACATAACTCAGAAATAACCAAATGGAAGAGATGCACAGGGAGAGGCATGGGGGGGGGGTGAGGGGGGGAGAGTGTGCAGAGTTTCCACACATTCTCTGGGAGTCCCCTCCCCTCCTCTCCCCTCCCCCTGCACCTCCATGTCCTCACCAACCCAGAAGGTCTCTGACTCAAACGCCTCAAAAGTTTTTGTAGAACTCAATTCCAGCATCTCGCTCCTCCCTGGGGGGTCAGGGTTTAGGGCTCAAAATTCTTACCCTCTAATCACTTGGTGTTTTCTGGTGACCAGCCCCATTCTGAGGCTGTCTAGGGCCCCCACACGGAGTCCTGGCATTAGTGCAAACTCAGGTATGATCTCAAGTGCAAACTCAGGTATGATCTCAAGGGGCTCGTTATGAATAACAAAAGACACCCCTATCACTCAAGAAACTCCAAGCGTTTTAAGACCTCTGTGCTAGGAGTGGGGACAAAGACCCAAAATAGTTTTTATTATAGGGCAGTATCCAAAGGGGATCTTCAGGCCGTCCATCAATGCATCTTTCACTGGGGGTGGTTTTTCTAAGTGTTCCCACAGTTTTTCCCCAAGACTTCTTCTAATCAAAGGCACTGACAACTGGCCTGAGGTTGAAACAATCGTGAAGCTGCTGGCTCCCAGGGATGCGGTATCCATCGTTTGCTGCTGCTGCTGCTGTTTTCCAAGTTGCATGAGACAAAAAACCCAACTCAGACTTCACATTGGCTCAAGCACAAAGCAGGACTCTATTGGCTCATGTCACTGAGAGGTCTGGAGAGATGGCACAGCTTCTCACTGGCCCTCCACTCTGCTTCTCATCAGTTTGTCCACAGGCTCCACACTGGTTCAGGGCCCTGCGTGCACACAGGAGGTGCAATAAATGCTTACTGTGGTCACAAAAGGGTCCCAGCAGCTTCAAGCACCACACCCTCATAGCATAGCAGCGCTCCAGCTAAACAGCTGCTGGCATCTTATTGGAGCCACTGAGTCACGTGTTCAGCCTGAACCAATCACCTGGAGATGGGGTGGAGTCTGTTAAATTATTCATGACACTTGTTAAAACAACGGTAAGGCAGACTTTATTCAGGACTACAGCACTAGGTATGGGGACGACTCCACTGGCGTTTTGCAGTAGGAGAGAGAAATTGGGCTTAACCCCTAATACAACAAGAAAAAATGGGAATTTATAGCAAACGAGCAGGATGGGGAGTCAGTGGATGGAAAATTACTAAGAGGAAACATCAGAGTTAAGGGGATTCTAGCTAAACTGACCTAACAGGGCTCCTGCTGAAGGCAGGCCAGGGGGGTCAGACATCCCCTGGGGGATGGCGGGGATGAGGAATGTGGCCAGATATTGAGGGCGGGGGGCTCTGGTAGCAGGATTCTTGCTAACTTTGGGCTCTTGAGGATATGACCAAGGATGGGTCTAGTGGAAAAAGAGTTCAGAGGAGCCTGATTAGAGTCTGGTCAAGGATAGAGTCTTCATCAGATCAGCACCAAAAACACAAGGCTGAGAAGGAGGAAGCGCTGAATTCAACAGGAGACTCACTGGGAAGAGAAGAGAAGAAAGGATGGTGGGGTGACAATCAAAACATTCCACTACAGGATGGACCCTAACCTCACAAAGAATGATGTTCAGTCCCTTGCAGTGCTGGAGGGCAGGTAAATGTGGATTCATTTCATCTGTTTCCCCAACATGGCCCCTAATTAGGAGAAGGTACCCCAGGAAGCAACATTAGACATCATCTGGCCCAAGAACCTTCTTTTAGATGAGACGGAGTACGAGAGAACTTAAGGTGAGTCAAAGGCTGTGCTGACCCCTCTTTCATGTTGGGAATCAGGCCAGGTTGCATTGTCACTGTATCCCAATGTTTGAGTCCATTTCTAAGGTACTCAGTCGATATTATTGGATGAATGCATGGGCATAGCAGCTCTGTGACCAGAGCTTTTAAAATGCTGGTACGACATCCAGGGACTGGTCCACCAGACCATGGGACAGCTGCAAAGGAAGGTAAAAAACTAGCATGCACTAGGAGTCAGGAGACCAGGGTTACTCTCCAGCATTGATTTTAGAGGTTTAGTGAGCCTTTCTGAAACATTCATGGCCAAATTCTGAAGCATTTCATAAGACTTCTGTGTCTTCCTGTACATAGTTCTTTTCTCTGAAACATAGTTTCTTTCTCTGGAGCAGATTCCCCACTTGCTTGTAGAACTCCTATTCATCCTTCAAAACCTTGGTCAGCCATCACCTCTTCTGTGATACCTAGTCTGATCCCTCCAATCCAGGTAGAATTATTATTCCCTTCCTCCTCTGCAGCACTGTATATTGTACACACTTTGAACATTGTATGTTTTACAAATTATTTGCTTATATGTCTGCATACTATACTAAGCTACCTATTAAGGTATCTGAGGGAACCACATCCCATTTCATTTGATCCCAGTTCCTTGGCACATAGAAGTTCAATACATTTTATATTCTAACTGGAATGAACACTCTTAAGCCTCCAGTTCCCCATTGTCAAGGGAGGGACACCGATACTTGCCCTCGCTACCTTAAAGGATTTTTAAAATGAGAATGAAATGACTAATAAAAATACCTTGCTAGAAGGCATGAAATGAAGGTCAAGTCCAGTAAACTCTTGCTAGGTCAGAGCACCTGATTACTCAGCTGGACGTGAATTGACCTTATTTGGTTTAGGAAGGTCTTAGGGCTCTCCTAAGCCTTCAGCATACGAGTAGTCACCGTGAACATGGGTATGGTTGGGGTCAGTTAAGGACAGTGATTAAGAACTCATGACTGTCTAAAAATGTGACTGAGTCACCCTCCAGCCCCTACCCCTGCTTTGTTTTTCTTCATTGCACTTATGGCTCTCTGACATCATCCCATCTAGTTGCTTGCTCAGTGAATATCATTCTGTCGCAGAGACTGGTTGCCTAACCAGAGTCATTCTCCCTAATTCCTTGGCCCTGGCCAGACCCCATTCCGTAGCCCCTCTTGATGCTGGATGTGGCTGCAGGACTAGGTTTCACTCACAGAAAGGACATAGAAATGACGGTTGCCTCTCCCCACAGGCCTGGGCGTTAGCACACCAGGGGTGGCCCCTCTGTGCCCCGTCTACGTTCCTGCTGGCTACCCGAGGACATGGCAGCAGCCCAGGTTCATCCAAGCAGCAAAGACAATGTCCTAGGTACTTAGCAGAGCAAAGGCTTGGAAGGAACCTGAGTTCTCCCCAATGACCACGTGGAGCAGGTCACAACTTCTTTGTTCTTTCATACATTTTGGGGTCTCTTTGTTCCAGAAACCCAGCCTTACCCTAACTAATGCCCATGAATGCTTTGTGACAGCTGGCACTTTGTCTTTTTTGTTCACTGCTGTGTCCCCAGTGCCTAGAACACTGTCTGGCTCATAGTAGGTGCTCAGATGACTATTTGCTGCATAAACGAATGGAACTAGATTGCCCATGTTTGAATCACTGACAAGCCATGTGACTTTACGCCCATGGACCTCGGTGTCCTCACCTGTAAAATGGGGATAGTAATTGGACCCACTTTTTGGGTTGTTGAGGAGATTTAGATTATATTTACAGCTCATAGAGCAGTGCTTAACACATAGTAAGCACTCAGTGTTAGATATTGTTGTTATTATTATTGCATATGGTGTTTTCTGCAGCTTTGAGGTCTTCTTCCATAATACTGAAGATGATTTCATATTAAATTAGAAGAAACTTCAGGGGAAAAGAAGCCATGATAGTTTGCATAGTAGATGTGTCTACTTTGCAATTGGCTGGCACAGATGAAGTGGGTTCACCTTTAATTGTTTCATGAACTCAGTGTGATGGCTTTGGGAAATACATGCAAATGTATGCAAATCACATACAAATTCACATAAAAATAGCCTCCTGTGTGCCTCCGCAATTACTAGAAAGAATTCTGGTGGCTTTAAACTGCTCCTTCAGGTTATGTCAGCTTTCCCATCTGCCCTCCAGAAAGACCCGCACCTGGAAGGAGGGGCGGTGCGCACATGGAGGTGCACACGTGGGGGTACACGCGTGTCTGCAGTATGGTTTGGGGGAGGGCAGAGGAGGCTAGTGAGGACAGCTTAAGTACTGCTCTGAGATCACATGTGAGTGGCTGGTCCAAAATAAACTTGAAAGTTCCAGGCTCTGAGGCCCTACATCCATCTAGTAGTCCATCCAATCAGTAGCCATCTAACCACCTACCATTATCACATGACAGCACATCTGAGCCCAGAAAAGCTGCAAAAGGAGCACAGGAAACGTGTGCCTGGGTTTGAAGTGTCGAAACTCCCTGCAGCTCACCAGTCATCAGTGAGCTAGCTGAGTCTCACTCGGCTGCTGTAAAATGAACACCATGACCCATGGCCGGCCCACCTGACAACTGCTTTGAGGAACCACTGAAATGATGGGTATAAAGGGGCTTCACAGTCTTGTAAGCAGCTAACGAACAGAGCATTCAGATGCCATCAGTATTCTTGGGGGGGGGGTATGAGCAAGGAGAGAAAGCCCCCCGGGGGGGAGCCACCGAGGAGAGTGTAGGATTTGTGGGGTTGAACAAATAGTGCTGAAGCATAATTACAGAGCTTTCCAACACAATTCCAACTTCAATTACTTTGTCCAGTGATCATTCCACATGGCAGCATCATTCATTCATACATGCACGTACTCACTCATTCCTTCGGCAATGACGTTGAGCACCTGCCTCCGGCAGGGCCCTGTGCTGGGTTCCAAGATTTAAAGATGCAAAAGACACAATCTTTGCTCACAAGGACTTTTTCCTGCTGTTGTTGTTCACAGAGACCTCTTTCTTATCACACCAGAGCTCACTAACGATCCAGCAGGGGAGACAAACTTGTCATCAATAAATGCCATGCCACATGCAAAGGACAGTAATAGAAGCCCGGAGAGTGAGAGATGCAAAGGAGGCAATATTTGGCTGCACCTGGGAAGGTCAAAGCCACCTGGGGAAATGCATGGTGTCTCGAAGGGGGGGTGGGGAGGGCGTGAGCTTGACAGGTGGACCTGCAGAGGGAACACTGTGTGCCAGGGTACAGAAGCATGAAGGCACATGGCCATTTGCTCCGAAGTCTGATTAGGAAAATATGGTGAATGGTGCCAAGATGTACCTTTCCCTAGTCACGCCAGCCCGGGCATCCTTGACTCCTCCAAATGCCAGTGACATTAATGAACCCACAAGACTGGCTTGGCAGTTATCGTATACAGCGAGTGCTTTGCTTATTTGTTGTCTGCCGCTGCTGTGTTCCATCTCATCAAGGAGATTGTGAGTCACTGAGAACTGAGGCTGTCTATTCTATCTTTGTCTCCCCAGGACTCAGTTCAATGCCCTTCTTGTGAATATTAAGCAGACATCAGACGTTTGTTGCCGGAGGTGTCCAAACGGATGACAGCATCAGGATGCTACTATTTATTGAGCGCCCCCTCAGACGTTGGGCCACAGGCTAATTTGCACATTATCTCTTTTAATCCTCACAATAACCCTATGGGGTGGATAGTATGAGTCCCCACTTTACAGATGAAGCAACGGAGGCTCAGACAGACTACCTCAATTGCAAGAGAGACGCGGCCTAGAAGTGATGGAACTAGGATTTGAATGCAAGCTAACTCGTCCCACGGCAGATGCATTCAGCGCTGACTCTACCCAAGTTTACTGCCCCTATTTCAGTGCACTTAAAAAAACAGTATGAGGGTCGGCCGAGTGGCGCGTTGGTTAAGAACTGGCTTGGGATGCCAGAGGGCCCCAGTTCGGATCCCACATATGAGGGCCAGTGACACTGCCCTCCACAGCTAAGATGCTGAA
>NW_017731396.1:1767175-1772942 GCF_001890085.2 Hipposideros armiger
CAATGATGGTGCCAACTTGGGCCAGTGAAGCGATGTCCTCTACAACTAGATTGAAGAACAAAAGGACAGCAACTTGTCTGTTCCCCTTCCCCTAATTCCCCAGCACTGTTCCCATCCCCCCAATTCCCCAATTAAAAAAAAAAGTTGCCCTTTAGTGGTGGAAGGTACAGTGAATCAGTAAACTAACAATCGAGGTAATGTCAGGTGGTAATATATGCTTTGAAGAAAGTAAAACAGAGGGGTAGCATAGAGAGTGACTGGGGCGAGAGGAAGTCAGTGAAGGCCAGTCTGAGGAGGTGACGTTTGGGCTGAGAAAACCTAAATGACCAAATGGCACCAACCATGCCAAGAGCTGGGGCAGTGTTTCAGCCAGGGGATGCAGCACAGGCAAAGGTCCTGGGGTGAGAACAAATGCGATGAATTAGATAGATGTACAAAAGGACCAGAGTGGCTGGAGGGTGGTGGGGCAAGAGGAGAGTGATCCTAAATGGGGTGGGAGGGGCATGTGGGGCCAGACCACTCGGGGTCTGGTGGGATTTTATCCCAAGTGCCCCGGTGTATCAGCTAGGTATTGCTGTGTAACAAATTACCCCCAAATGTAGCAGTTTGAAACAACACCCGTTTTTAATCTTACAGTTTCTGTGGGTCAGGAGTCTGGGCATGCCTTTGCTGCATCCTCTACTTTGGGCCTCTTACAGGGGGCAGTCAAGATGGCGGCTGAGCTGTGGTCATCTCGGGGTTGCACTGGGAAGGATCCGGTTCAAGTTCACATGGCTGTTGTCAGGATTCATTTCCTCAAGGGCTGTCGATCTGAGGCCATCCCCAATTTCTCACATGGGGGCCTCTACAATACAGCAGCTTACTTCATCAAAGCCCACAAGCCAGAGAGGCAAGAGACAGCATCCGATAGCAAGGTGAAAGTCACCGTCTTTGTAACCTAATTGTGAAATGGCATCTGTCATGTTGGCCAGATTCTATTCATCAGAAGCAAGTCACAGGTCCTGTCCCCACTAAAGGAATACCAGCAGGTGGGGGTCATTCGAGGGTCATCTTAGAAGAAGTCTCCCTGCCACACACAGGAAGCCATCGGAGGTGTCTGAGCAGGGAGAGGATGTGATCTGAGATATATTTTCAAAGGATCACTTTAGCTTTCTTGGGCATCAGGAGTGTGAGTGGGGGATGGGCTAGAGTGGACCTAGGAAGGCCAGTGGAGACATCTATAAAAGATGATGCCAGCTGGGACTAAGGAGGTAACAGTGGAAAGGCAGAGAAGAAGGACCGAGGGCCTTACCAATGGATAGGAGGAGGGGGCCAGCGAATTGGAAGCAGGGTGACTTCTGAGCATGCTGTGACATGTGCATCCTGCCTGCCTGGGATGACAGTGCTTTTGAATCTCAGGATGCGTGCTCTGTGTTTTTCTCCTCCTGGGAGAGACAGGGAGGCACTATCCCCATCCTCTTCCGGCCTTACCCAAGGTCACACATTTGCTGGATGGCTGGCCAGCATTAGAAGCCCTGGCCGTGAGCAGAGAACAGATGTCTTCTTGGGCAGGGCTGAGGGACTGACCCCACGTCCTGGGTCTTATTAGTCTGCCCACACTCAGACCAACCAAGCCAGCGAGCTGGGGGCGGGGGGTTGGGGGGCTGGCACTCACCTATAACTGCTCACAAAGTCAGCCAGAGCTGGAGACAGCTAAGAGGTGTGTGTGTCTGTGTGTCTTTCTATCTCAGGTGGACCACAGTTGGAGTGGGGAATACGGGGGCAGGGAGAGTAAACTTGGCCCCAGAGTGTGAGGGTATCCCTGACAAATAAATTCCAGAGAGGCAAACACAAATTCTTTACCAGAAGAATACTACCTCCATGAAATCTTTACCTGCTATAGGGGAAAAGATACAGACATAGATAATTACGTGGCCACCATTTATTGTGTCAGTCTCGCTGATAAACACTTCATAGATATCTCATTTAATGCTTATAACAACACAGTGAAGTAGGCACTAGTATACCCTATTTCACAGATGGGAAAACTGAGGCTTAAAAAAGTTAAGCAACTTGCCCAAGGTGACAGCCAGTGAACGGGAGAGCCAGGATTTGACCCAGGTCTGTCTGACTCCAAACCCGTGTTCCTAAGCGGACCCCCACCCTGCCTCCTAGCTAGTTGGTTGAAGACTCATCTCCTGGTTCTTCTAAGACAGGGGTCCAGGCTTTCCAGGGAGGAGCAAAACAGAAGCATATTTTACTGCTACTCTCACCCCTCCTTCCCGCCCCACCCCAGACCTAGTGGGGAGGAGATGCAGCTGCTGCCCTAAGGCGTCAGTTCTTACCCAAGCAGACAACAGATGGTGCCCCCTGGCGGTGGTAGCTAGGAAGGGCAGTGGGTGGGAACACGGAGGAGCCTGGGATTCACCAGTTTGGGGAGACAGAGACACAGCAGTGTCCGTGGAGCAGACAGCTGGGTCCATCAAGTCACGCTGCCCCAGGCAAAGGTCCAGGGCACGTCTCCTTTCCTGGGGCCCATGGGGTGTCCTCATGCCTCCTACACAGGTCGGCCAGGTGCTCGTCAGAGGTGATAAACACCAGTAACCCAAATAACATCACCACACAGCGGCCACACTCTTATCCCTCCAGCCTAGCGCCTGCATCTAAAATCAGACTCCTGCAAAAACCGTACTGGCATCGTCTTGTTTATCATGTAGGGCCTAGAATTTTGGCTAATTTAGAGGTCAGTCTAGTCTGGCAACCAAAGGAGAAAAATCTCATTACTGGGTTGTTTTCGCTTGCAGAGGCCAGGACCCAAATGGGAGATGGCCTGGTGTACTGCTGTCCACATAGCTCCCCAAGGCCTCACGGGGAGTCAGACATGGGCCCCTCAGAAGACAAGACAAGAAGGGCTGCGTCACTCCAGGGGCACAGACCAGGGGTGAGAATTCAGCTTGGCCAGCTGGCGGAGGCATGAGTCACCTAGAAAACATCAGGGTACCTTGGGTATTTACCACACCCCTGTTAGGAGCCTCTTGAATAGGAATCACAAAGTGCGTTGACTCTGAAAACAAATGCAGAAACGGAGCTGACAAGCTGAGTCTCTGAAGGTCTCTCCATGTCACCTACCTGGTTCCTCCTCAGGCTGTAAGGGGCCCCCTTCCTAGGGAGGGAGAGGGGTGAGTGGAGCAGCTGGGGGATCAGGATGCCTGTGTTCTATTTCCAGTAACTATCACTGACTCACGGTGTGACCTTGCTGAGGTCACAGCTATGCTTTCCTTGCTGAGGGAAAAATCAGAGGTGGCAAAGCTTCCATTTTCTCAAGGGATGGAAGTCCTAGAATGTGGGGACCACTCTGTTCCTCACAATCCTCAGCCATGGCTGGTCCTGCTGATATGAACGATTAAAAAAAATGCTTAGATTTGGATTCAAGGGACTTTGGGGGACACTTAAAGCAAGAAGCAAGAAGTTCCTGCCATGGCAAGACTTATGGCCACTTTCATATGCAGTGTGTTCCAAATATTTTTCAGATCACGTTCCATACCAGTGGTTCCCCGCGTGGGCCTCACGCCGTCTGTGGAAGGGGAAAGACAAGGTATTTTCTCTCTCGTTTCAAGATGAGAAAATCAAGACCAAGGGTGGCATTTCTTAACACTTTTGTTACCAGGGACCCCTTTCATTGTTTTACTACCATGCATCCCCCTGTTTGCAAGCCCTTGCTAAGTGCTCTGCATTTATTAAGTATAATAGAAATTCATCTCTGTCTTTATTAATCAAAGTCACCCATGAGTGCCAGTTTCTGCTCAGAACAAAAGAACTAGGGCGTTTTTTGCAGCATTTATTCGGTGACCTCCTCATAGGGAAAGGCCCATTTTCACCAGATTTTGTGAAGTCCTGCAAAGACTTTTATCTTTAAGGGGCCCAGGGGCCCAAAGCTGGGAAGCACTTCGCTAGGCAGACCCAGTGGCCTGTCAAAGGTGCTATGGTTCATGGTGGGGCCAGAACCAGGTCCAGGGGCCTGACTCCCAGGCCAGGGCTCCAGCCAATCAGGTCATTGGGCAGGGAGGGCTGGTGCACGCTCGGACACACAGGCACTCGAGTGTACATGTGCAAGACGGCAGCCAAATGAAATGCAGATGGCATGAAGCAAGGATGCTGAGCCTCGCCCCAGTAATAAGCAGGCTCCCCTAGTGCTGGAGTGAGCAGCCAGAACCAAGTGTGAGGCTGGAAAGGTAGAGGGTGGAACAGGTTGTTCCAGGGTGTTCATGGACAGTTAGTTGCAACAAACAAGGGGGACTTGTTAATTCTGTCACCTGCCTGCGCTTGGTCTGACACTTCCTTAATGCATCATCATGTATGCAGCCTGGGTACTGTCGCCCACTCTCGGGGGGATTCAGGCAATGCCCCCAGGACCTGCCTCTTCAAGGTGATAGGGGCTGAGTCCCTGCAGCTGGGGGCTTCAAAGGCAAACTGGGGACTCTGGGAGAGTGGCGGCCTGGAGTGTAGACCGGGAAAGAGCTGCAGGACCCCAAGCGCCTCAGAGCTCTCCTCTCCCCAGGACTCCTGAGAACTAACTGGTCATCTGTTGAGCTGCTGGCACAGTCCCAGAGGCTCAGGTTTTTGATCCATTGGAAGGCGTCAAGGCTCCATGTACCTTTGGAAAAAGGCTGGGGCTTAGCTTTGTAGTTTAGAATCTGAGCCTCTACCAATGTGCATCAGGCCAGGGGACAGGGCAGGGTCTCTGAGGGCCTGCTGCCCAGCAGCTGTTCCCTGGGTTATTTTGGTCCAGCTTATCAATTCCAGGGTATTTGGACCAAAATAGCCAGCAGCAGGACAATCTTAGTGGCTCTGTGGGGACCGCTCCTTAGCAAAGTTTCTTAAATGGGGTTGAGAGGAGGAGTTTGGCTTGGGGGATGGTAAGGAGGGAAAATCTGCTTGTGTCTGAGGGTGAACTGACCAGGCCTTGCTGTCCTCTCAGCCTTGGCACCTCCCTTGGGGACCAAAGCTGGGAGTTTGGTGAGGAGAGAGTGGAAGTTAAGTTGAAAGAGATAATGTTTTAACTTTGTTTCTTGACTGAGTGGCTCTTCCCCAAAGCTGGTGACATACATATTACCTTTTCCCATTTTACAGGTGGGGCGCACGGGGGTCCCTAGAGGTGAAGGCACGGGTACTGAGGCCACACAACTTGGAACCCAGGCCTCCTGTCCCTAGGCCACGGTGCCTGTCGGTTGGTAGACCGGCAGCCGATTCATGCTGGCGGCTGCCAATTCCCCAACAAGTTTGGGGCCAACATGGAAAGTGCTGACTGGCCCTGGCCTTTCTTTGGACCACAGCGGGTGTCCTGGCAGCTGCTCGCCTCGCTGAGCCGGTCTACCTCACAGAGATGGGTCGATGGCGGTGGGGGGAGAGAGAGGAGGGAGGATGAGCCAACCCGGGGCTCGCCGGAGCCCGCTGGAGCACCGCCCCACTCCGGTCAGCAGCCCCCGGCGCGGCCCCTGAGAGCCCACGGGGATTGCCCCGGGCGCAAAGCCACAGTGACCCGGGTTGCGCTCCCTTTGGCAACGGGGGTGGCGCGCGAGGAGCGTGCTTTGGCACCAGGCGGGCGCGGGTGTACGGGGCACGCGCCCCTGACACGCCCTCTGGGAACTGCCGCGGGTGGAGGGGGCGCTCCGTCACTGAACCTAGTCGTCGAGGGGTCCTGGCTCAGTGCACACGACAGGTCTCAGCGGGTCTCGGAAAAAGGCTGCCCGGGTGGGGCCTCGTTTGGCGACGGCCACTCGGCCTCCCC
>NW_017731396.1:1781237-1787184 GCF_001890085.2 Hipposideros armiger
TCGGGCCACTGGATGATCACACAGCAAGAACCACAGCAAGAACAGCTGCGGGGCAGCCAGCAGGCTCTTACCCACCTGATGGAGCACAGGGGAGAAGGGCAGTGGGCCAGGTCACAGGAATTGCTCAATGGAGAAAACCGTGGCTTTAGTGTTCATTTGTGGGGTGGGAACAAAGAGGAGAGGTGATGAGGAGATGAAGAGTTCCTCCAGCCGTGCAGCACAGCAGGGAGGCTGGGAAAGCAAATGGACGGCAGACGTGGGAGCCTCCGGTGGTCAGGAGACAGAAGTGAGTCCCACAGAAAAATGACCGGAAGGATATGCGTCTAAGTGCCAATGGTGATTTGATTTGATTTGATTTGATTCGTAATTCATAGACTTTATTTTCTAGAGCAGTTTTAGGTTTATGGAAAATGGAGCAGACAGTACAGAGTTCCTGTATCTCTCCTCCCCCAGTCGTGACCTCAGAGCCCCTATTATTAACCTCTTATATTAGCCGTGGTCCATTTGTTATACCTGATGAGCCAATATTGATACATTATTATGAACTAAAGTCCCTAGTTTACATTAAGTTTGCTCTTTGTGATGTACATTCTATGGGTTTTGTGAAATGGGTACCATCACGTGTCACCATCACAGTGCCATACAGAAGAGATGTACTGCCTTAAAAATGTCCTGTTTCGGGCCAGCCGAGCGGCGCGTTGGTTAAGAGCTGGCTTGGGATGCAAGAGGACCCCGGTTCAGATCCCACATATGAGGGCCAGTGAAACTGCCCTCCACAGCTAAGATGCTGAACAACAGCTCAACCTGGAGCTGGGCTGCAGTGAGTCGCCAGCAACGGTATAGGCTGCAGCCCCTGCTGCAGTGGGTTGCCATGGGCTACCATGTGTAGCCAGCAGCCAGCGTGAGCGGCCAGCAGCCGCAGTGAGTGGCTGTCTAGAAGCTGGCGACTGATCTGCCTCGCCCGGGAAGAGCGCAATGATGGTGCCAACTTGGGCCAGTGAAGCAACATCCTCCACAACTAGACTGAAGAACAANCAAAGTAAAAATCTCTGTTTTAAACCTCTGGACACCTTTTTGCCCATTTGCACCCGAGACAGCGGGCACCATTGGCCATAGAGAGTACCTGTGTCACCATACCTTTCCCGGTTTTTTGTATTATTAGTTTTAAACATGTTTTCCAATTTGATTGGCAGAAGAATGACATCTCCTCATTGCTTTCGCTTGCATTATGTGTTTGATCACCAGCTGAGTGAATGTTTTGTGTGTGTTTACACACCTGAGAATCATATTCCTGGCAGAGTCTGACTGAGGCCTCACTCCCTCCTGCCTTTGACAGGTCTGGACATGTCCTGTGTCCCCCAAGCTACTGGCTTTTTAACTTGACTCTTAATTAGAGCTGAGTCCCCGGGTGTCACCTTTCTCACAATTACTTGTGTCCAGGGCCAGGTGTCAGCTTTTAGGGGCAGCCGAGTCTGAGTTCCCGTGGGGAGTCAACTGCACACGTGACCTGAGGTAACCTTGCCCTGTCTTGTTTGCTCCCTGGAGAGTCTGCTCCCAGGGTCCTTATTGCTGGGCAACAGGGGACAGTGGACCTACCTCCCTGTCCATCTTGGACAGCTCTGCAGCATGAAGTTGGGGATTTGCTCTGGACAGGCCAGTACCACTGTTAGCTGAAGCTGACCACTCGCCAGCTGAATACCCAGGGGGTTAAGCCCTTTCAGCCAAGTGGCCATCCGGTGCCCGCTGACACAGAATCCTGTGGTCTCTAATGTACTTTGGAATTAGGTGCTTGGCAGGCTCTGTCCCCTTTGGCCTGGAAGTGCGCTGGTGGCACAGCAGGGCCCCCCACATCATGTGGCTTGCTGTGAGTACCTGGATTGGGCGCATTCATGGTCTCATAAGCCAAGTCACCAAATCGCATCCTGAACATGGTCGCCGTCCAATCGAGACAGAATGCACGAGTCCAGTCCTGGGGAACGTCCTGGACTCTGGCCTGCAGGTCTTTGCCCAAGCTGTTACAGGTCCCGGATTATGCCCGCCCACCCACCTGCCCGCCCCATTCTCACCTTTACTTCTCTACCTATCTGGTTCCTACTTAGCTCCTAGCCTCCACCCCCCTGGGTCCCTGAAGTTGGGTTGGGAGCCTGTCCTGTGTGATCTCATTGGATCCTGTGCTACCGCTGTGACCACTGCCTGACATTGCCAGTTCACAGGTCTGGCCCGTTTTGAGGACAAAATGTGTCTTGTTCCTCCTTGAAGCCCCAGAAGCTAATACAGCTTAAGGCATGTNGTGCCTGACCCCTTTCCCCTGGACGTGCGCAAGCTGCTGGTGGCGGGCAATCGCATCCAGCGCATCCCCGAGGACTTCTTCATCTTCTACGGCGACCTGGTCTACCTGGACTTCAGGAACAACTCGCTACGCTCGCTGGAAGAGGGCACTTTCAGCGGCTCCGCCAAGCTCGCCTTCCTCGACCTCAGCTACAATAACCTGACCCAGCTGGGCGCCGGCGCCTTCCGCTCGGCGGGGAGGCTGGTCAAGCTGAGCCTGGCCAACAACCACCTGGCGGGCGTGCACGAGGCGGCCTTCGAGACCCTGGAGTCGCTGCAGGTGCTGGAGCTCAACGACAACAACCTGCACAGCCTCAACGTGGCTGTCCTGGCCGCGCTGCCCGCGCTGCGCACCCTGCGCCTGGACGGGAACCCCTGGCTTTGCGACTGCGATTTCGCCCACCTCTTCTCCTGGATCCAGGAGAACGCGTCCAAGCTGCCCAAAGGTGAGCCCTCCAGGCTGGGCTGGGGGAGGGAAGGAGGGGACAGGGAGAGGCCACCACGGCCCAGGAGCTCCGGGCCGGGGGCCTCAGTGGAGCCTGTTAAGAGGAGGCTTGGGTGCTGGTGCGCAACAGCTGTGGATGAGAATTGCTCCTGATGTAACCCTCGCACGTTCCCAGCCCGAACTTTTCCCAGGACTCTGCTGGGGAAAGGGACACAGCTGAATTCCCCAGAGTTTCTGGGCCCTGATGCTGTACTTCTCTCCATTTCTCCAACAACCCGCTTTCTGAAGTTAGGGATCTGCCATTTCTCGGTCACTCATTACCGAGGTCATCTCATGGGCCTCTGGGTCCTAGTACTGGTGGGTGGGGGTTATTTAACAGCACTCCCCTAAGTGGAATTCACCCTGTCCTGTAGAAAACAGCTCAGCGCCATTCTCACTACCCTGACCGGGAGAGAGAGCCAGCCAGGTCTAAGAACTCTCCAGCAGCTACCTGAGTAGGTTTCAACTTCAGCTCCCAGTTTGCTCATCTGGCTAAAAGGAGTGAGGCTATTCCTGGTGAGGAATAATGTCAGCCTGCTAAGAGCCAGTGATGCAGTCAAGATTTGTAGCTCTGTGGCTTTTCAGCCCAGATGTGAAAGCACTGAGCAAAACCACCGTGGGCTGGTGGATCCTTCGCTTCTCTGGTGCACTTTGCCAGTGGTGATGCACATACCCACCTGGCAGATGGGAACACAAGGGCGCAGCAGTGAAGGGGCCCCGTGGAGGCCAGCAGGAAGGAAGAAAGGCAGAGCTGAGGAGGGGACCTCAGCATCCACAGGGGTGACTCCCAGACGGGGAGCGGGCAGACTGTCCTTATCCTCAGGGACCCCAGCCTTCCACTGGCGAGCGTGTGAGCGTGTGGGCCCAGCAGCAACCTGCAGAGCCGGACTCCACCTCCGCCTGTCCCCAAGGCTTTGGCAGAATAGGAACCAGGGCTGTGCGGAATGCATTAGAAAAGGAGACACAGATACAGATTTAGCGTTCATATATCTAATTTTCCATGTACTGAGAAGTCCAGGATGTTGCTCAGCTAAGCCCTGAATTCCTGTGCTCACTTACTCATTCCATACTTGACTAAGCACAAACCCCAGGCAGGGACAATCGCTCCTCAGCAGATGCAGGCTGTCTGAGCTGTCACTTTAAGCCCAGGCAGGCTCTCCCATGTGAGCAAGCCCTAAAAAGAGCTGGCCTGCAAGAGCAGAGACCCACAACTTTATACTTCACCTTCATACCTGCCTTCATTACCTGCCTGGCTGCCCAGACCCTCCCCCGCAGAAGCTGACCTGGAGACAGGCGTGTCCGCCTGAGTCCTCTCTGTGTGCCTTGGTTCAGGCTGCTCCTTCCTCTGCTTCTTGGTGGAGTTGGCACCCTGAACTCCCATTGTTAGTTATGTTGGTGTAATTGGCTCCCAGGGCCACCCCCATGAGGGCTAGGCGTTAGGAGCTGTGGGTTTCAGTCTCAGCTCTGCTGTGAGTGGCTGTGACCTTGAACAGACCACCTTATGCTGTCGAGCCTCAGTTTCCTCATTTCTAAAGTACTTTGGTTGACTTCTGAGGTCTCTACAGAGCCCTGGAGTTGGAGTCTAAAGACAGAGGTTGGAGTCCTGGCTTAAAAAAAAAAAATGAGTGACTCTGGATGGGTCACTTAACTTTTTGGAGCCTCCTTTTCTTCCTGTTTGACACTGAGACGCAGGAATGCTGTGTAGTCCGTCTGACCTGATGGTTGTCAGGATCAAAACCAGATAATATGGGTGAAAGGGAGGAACAGCCTGAGTGTAAAATGTCATTTCTCCCACTGTCTATAATGTGGGGGAGAAAGGGGACACCAGATGGGATGTGTGGCTGGGGGGCAGGACGGACAGGTTCAGAGCAAGGAACAGTGTCCAGGCCTTGGGGGAGGCTTGGTCCCATCAGCAGGGAGAATATGGAGGCTGGGAGGGAGGGCAGCATGGAGGCTCCTGGCACCTCCTGCGGGGAAGAGCCAAGAACAGCTCCGCTCTCACTGCAGGCTGCCCGCGCTGGACGTCCAGAGCAGTGGATCTGCTGCCCAGCAGTGTGGCCAGAACGGTGAACCAGAGGCATGGTGGGTAGCGGAGGGCCTAGCACAGGCCTGATGTGAGAGAGCCGAGGGCTCGTCTAGACTCAGGTTTATAATCTTAGGCACGTCCCTGACCTCTCCGAGCCTCAGTTTCCCTGTCCCTAACTTCAGAATCCAGCAACAGAACCCCACACCAAATTTGCTGTGAGGCTCGAACAAGGTTTGAACGAGATCGGCTCTGTCAAGGGCAGAGTAATGCTTAGCGCAGACTAGGGGCTCAAGAGACGTCAGCTGCCCCTTCTGCGTTTGTGCTGCTGATCTCATCACAAAGACATCAGGGCGAAGTGACCGAGAGCCCAGAATCCGGCACTGAGCTGCTTGGTTCAAATCCCACCTCTATTTCTTAGTAGTTGTATGACCTTTCATACCCCAGTTTCCTCATCTGTAAAATAGGGGTGATACTAGTACCCACCTCATAGGGTTGTTGTGAGAATTAAAAGGGTATCAGAGCAGTGAGAACAGTGCCTGACATATAGTCAGTACTCATAAGCGTGGGTGCTGTTGTTATTCTCCTGTCTTCACTAGAAGGCCCAGAGAAGTGATGGGAGTGACTTGCCCAAAATCACGAGAGAGTTCAAAACAGCCGGGGGATACAGCAGGACCTCCTAGCCCCCAGGCCCCTGCCATGCTCACCACTGTCTTCCTGCCAAAGGAACTCAGGCCCAAGCTCCAGGGCTTTCGGCTGGTGCCCTGCCTCTCCCAGGGGAAGGAATTCAGAGGAAGAAACAAATGGGGCTGTGTCCACATTGACTTTCCCTCGCCTCCCCTGAGGCCACAGGGTGAAAGGCCATGTAGCCGGCAGGCAAGAGGCTATGTCTGTGCTTCAGAGGTCCGAGAGGACACAACCCATGACAAACCCTGAGACTGCATCCTAGGAAAGGCCCATGCAGCTCCCTGGGGGAGGCTAAATAGCTGAGACACTTCTTTCACTTCCCTGTCTAGCCACGGCCACGCGGGGCCTTGACTCATAGCCCACAGTACTAGGGAAATGCGGTGAGCTGGTTCTCATGCCTTAGTGACCTTGGCACATGGAGCTGT
>NW_017731396.1:1794582-1848220 GCF_001890085.2 Hipposideros armiger
TTTTTTTTTTTTACTGTATAGTTTGGCCTTTCTGGAATGGCATATCATTTTTAATTTCTTTTTGCTTCTGCGCCCTTTCCCGTGTTGACACAATGGACAAGTATGGTGTCTGCCCCTCCCCCACACACACACACACAGCTTTATTTTAGTACAGCACACACAGAGACAGGTGCACGCGCCTGCCATTAGCCTTGTGGACCCTCACGGTGCTGACGCCCGTTTCCATCATCGCCTCTTTCTCTGACTCCCCTACCTCCCTTTTATAAGGACCCTGTGATTCCATTGAACCCACCTGGAAAATCTGCCCATCTCAAGGTCCTCAGCTTAATCACATCTGCACGGTCCCTTTTGCCATGTAAGGTTGATCACATTCACAGATTCTGTGGCTAGGATGTCGACACTTTTGGGTGGAGTGCATTATTCTGCCAACCACAGGGAAGTATGTCAGCCACTTCACTTCTGCAGGCCTGTTCCCCACCTGTGAAAGTCGAGGGTCAGATGACGGTGAGGTTCTTTCCACCTGCACAGACTGTTTGTTCCTATGACCCCCGCCCCCAAATGCCTCAGTCTGCACTCATTTCCCAACAACCTGTAACTCTGGCCCCAGTGACAGCAGTTGCCACAGTGCCAGGACCCACTGAGCACCACGAGGTGAAGGCGTCTGCTGGATCACAAGCCTACCCTTGGCCCCAGCTGCCAGCAGAATTATAAACATAATGAAAAACGAACCTGGTTCCCAACTTCCCAGGAAAATAAAAATTTCTTTTGTTGGTAAATGATTTTGGAGTTGTTTGGGGCATGGAGAGAACTTTATGGACTGAGGAGGAAATGCCAGCACTCACAGGGAGATGTCGTGGAGTGACTGGCACAAGCGACACAATTGGGGGATCCCCAGCCTTGGGGATGAAGGGGCCACTAGGGAGCCCCAGGGAGAGGCAGGCCTCACATGTGAGCGGGAAGGATGGACAGAGTCCATAGAAGAGAGGAAAGGTGGCGTCGCTCAGCAGAGACAGGGGACACACACAGTCGAGTTTCATGGTTGGATGAAGTTGGTCACTGAGGAGAGATCGAGTGAAGTTCCCCAGATGACCAATATCTGAGGGAGCCCCGTCAATATTAAGGGCAGCTTGGTGTCTTGGGGCGAGAATGGGCTTTGGTGACAGGCCTGCCTTTAAATCAAGACCCTCACAAATGAGTTGTATGACTTTGGGCAAGCCGCAAAGCTTCTCCGAGCCCTGGCCTCCGTATCTAAAAAACACCCCCTGTTTGTGCCCCCCATGTTGTTCATAGCAGCGTTACTTACAATTGCCAAAGGTGGAAACAACCCAAGTGTCCATTAACAGATAACTGGATGAGCAAAATGGGGCCCATCCACACAGTGAGTATTATTTAGCCCTAAAGGAAAGGAAATCCTGACACGTGCTACAATATGGAGGAACCTTGAGGCCACTATGTTAAGTGAAATAAACTATTCACAAAAGGACAAATACTGTATGATTCCACTAGTCTGAGGCACCTTAAAGTAGTCAAATTCATAGAGACAAAAAGTAGAATGGTGGTCGCCAGGTGCCATGGGAGGGGAAAATGGGGAGTTAGTGTTTAATGGGGACAGAGTTTCAGTTTTGCAAGATGAAAAGAGTTCTGGAGATGGGTGGTGGTGACGGTTGCACAACACTGTGAATGTATCGGGTTGTCGGAAAAGTCATGACGCATTTTTGCAACCAAAAACATAGAAAAAATACGTCACGGCTTTTCCGACAACCCAGTGCTTAATGCCACTAAACTGTACCCTTAAAAACGGTTTAAGATGGTAAATGTTATGTTATTTATGTTGTGTTATTTTACCACAATTTTAAAAAAAACCACATTTTTTTTAATGGGAGTAAAAAAATACCTTAATGCAGGGCATCTCAGCCTTGGCACTATTGACATTGTGGGCTGGCTTTCATCATCGTGGGGGCTGTCCTGTACACTGTAGGATGTGTGGCAGCATTCCTGACCTCTACCCATTAGGTACCAGTAGCACCCCACCCAGTAGTGACAACCAAAAATATCTCGAGACATCACCAAATGCCCGCCGAGGGGCAAAGTCACCCCCTGTTGAGAACCACTGCTCTACAGGGCTTTTGAGAAAGAGGATTAAATAAGATGATAATGGTGACACACTTATCATAGTTCCCGGTAAATAGTAGGAGTTTCAATAAATAGTACTTCCCTATAGAACGTGTAATCATGGTCAACGGTGTAATTGGAGGGGACCCCCTAATACGTATACCCCTTCTCACCTCCAAGACATTCATGTGACTTATTCCAGCGGACCAGAAAGCCCACCATTAGAGATCAACTTGGGACACGTAGTTAGGGAGCTCAGAAGGGGAGGTTCAGGGAGGGAGCCACAGTGGGAGTCTCTGAGCACCCAGAGGCAACATGATCTATGGGAGGTACCAGACTCATGGGGCCAGTCTTAGACTTCCTCACACTGGTCTTGGCAGAAGGCTCTCTCTAACCAGATCATCAATAACAGACACAGGTTGGCATCCCCAGTACTCGGCCCGGGGCCCCACTCATAGCAAATGTCTGTTACTGATGATTCAAAGTGATGGTGGTGGTGGTGGTGGTGGTGGTAGGAATGATGGAGGGGGGCTTTTTGGTGGACATCATGGAGATGGTAGACATGGGGAACATGGGGAGATGGGCATCATGGTGGAGATGGTAGAGATGGGGGACATGGGAGAGGTGGGCATCATGGTGGAGATGGTGGACATGGTGGACATGGGGAAGGTGGGCATCATGGTGGGGATGGTGGAGATGGCAGACACGGGGAAGGTGGTGGAAGTAGCAGTGGCAGTGATGGTCAAGATGGTGGCAGTGATGGAGATGCTGGTGGAGGAAGTGGAAATGCATGCATGCCACCCAGAGAATAAAAATTTAAGCCTTCAGTGATCATCTCTGTTCATCTTACTGGGGGAGGGCAGGATGGGGAAACTGCATTGTGGGTCAGTCAATTTTCCATGCTTGTGTGTGAGACTGATGGTGTCCTGAGGTTCAGGGGTAGGAGATGGGCTGGAGTGTCAGATAGCAGACACAAGTCCCAGTCCTGGTGCAGTAACCACTCTTCTGTGCTGCCCTCCTACAGACATGCTCTATGGAGCCAGGACTAAGCAGGAGCCTTTGACCCGATGCTGCTGGTAACCTTCTTCTAATAGAAATCAGCTGATTACTTAATCAGAAGTGTCTGCTGGCTGAGACAGGGAGGACAGTTGGGAATTTTCCCTTATGTGGCACCTGATATTTAATGAAAGTGGTGGTGGGGAACAGAGGTCAGCACTATCAGGAATTAGAGCTGGTGTCCCGCAGCACCCCACCCTTCCAAAGCAGGAGTGAGCCTGGCGTACCTCACATGCCCCCTGCGCAGTCTTCTTTTGCAGCACCAAGCGGCTGCAGCAGGGGCCATGGGACCTACACCTTCTCCAGGTGATCCTAGTCAGCTGAGACCCCGAGGCCCAGAAAGAGCACCTAAGCAAGCAGCCAGGAGACCTGGGGTCCATCTAGACTTCATTGTGACCTGACACAAGTTGCCTAACTTCCCTGGGCCCCTCCTCTGTAAAATACAGGGGTCAGGGTGGTGGGGAGGGGGACTAACAGATGTCAAAGGTTCCTTCAGATCCATGATGCTGTGAAGCCAGGAGACCCTGGCTGAAAGTCTGCCTGCGTGCGTGAAAGGACCAAAGCTGCTGTTTCTTGGTCCTTTGGGTTTGTAGTTCGGGAGGCTCTCACAGGGGCCTGGCAAGGTGTTCACTGGCCCAGGCTGAGCCCTCTTACTCCAGGGAGCAGAGAGGAGAGTGATGGGAGTGGTGAGCTCTGGCGAGAGCAGCAGGAACAATGCCTGGGGGTCCCTTTATATTGATCCTCCCTCCAGGGTGTGAGAGGGGGTGCTCCCATCCCCAGGAATTGTAACTCCAGCAATGTGTTGAGTGAATGGATTAGCCACCCTCTCCCTGACGCTCCTTGTCACTAGGGCCTTCTCACACCTTGAGCAGACCTGGAAGCACTATCACAGGTCTTGGCCAGACAGTTCACAAAAGAACAATCCATATGGCCAATGAGCGCGCCATACAACCTTCAGCTGGCTCTACTGGTCATCAGAGAGATGCACATCAAATCAACAATATGCTGTTTTATGGCTTATCAGACTGGCAAAGATGAAAAAGTTACAAAAGCCCTTGTTGGCATGAGTTTGGGGACTGTCACACAATCTTCAGCTTGGAGGACTGTGTGTCATGGGAAATCATTAAAAATGTGTACACGGACGCTCATAGCAGCTTTTGCTTCTAGTAAGAAAAACACTCGAGACGTCCTGAGTTCCGGTCAGTAAGTCACAGTTCATCTACACAATAAAATACCCATTAGCCACTACAACTGGTGTTTGATCATTATACTGGCTGAATAGAAAGAGCTTCCTGGTATGGTTAGCCGACAGAGTGGCGGCATATTTCTACTTGAAAGATTTATGTACACGTACCCATAGAAAAATCTAGTAAGGTTTTAGTATATTCACAAGTTTGTGCAATTACGTGTTAGACATGGATTTATGGGTTCTTTTATCCTCCATTTTATTTCTATTGCTTCAGTGTGTACACAGGCTTTGTATGTTAAACGGAATTAGGAAAACAAAAATACATTTTTAGTGACAAAAGGGACTTAGGAGAGGCTGTCATTGATCTGGGCTAGGCAGTTCCCCGGAGGCCAGACCAGGGAAAGGCCCCAAGAGATTCTCTGGCTATAGGCCTGTGTGTTGGTAAGGGACGGGAGACTAATCTCAGTCTACCTTCCACTGTGTCACCATCTATTTCTGGACAGTGGCAGCTTTTCACCCTCTCCAGCTCAGGTGTCAGCTGCTGGGGAGAAGTCATCAGTCAAGGGGAGAGAGGCTGGAGGGGCGGCAGCAGGCAGGGTGCGGAGCCACAGGAAGGTGGCCTGTCTCTTCTGAGCGTGCCTTGGTGGGGGAAGGAAGAGGCGATTATGAAGGCGAGGAGCAGTGGGCCCCATCTGGCTAGGCCAGAATGAGCTGGAACCCACTTTGTTTTGGGGATGGGAGATGTGGATTAGAGGAAAACCCATAACAGGACAAGAGGTAGGAACTCGGCTTCCCAGGATTCAGTTGTGCCCACTCACTGAGTTTTCTCCTTTGGAGACAAGGTGAGCTGTGCTGAACCGTACCCCCTTTCTCAAGACACTGGAGCCACCAGCATGTGGTTTTATAGTGACAGCTGGCAGAGTGAGATGATTTGTGGCTGTGGGGCAGAGGCTGACAGAACAGGTGTCCAGCCCATCCTTGAACTTCATTTTCCTACAATCCATTGCTTGGACCTCTTGAGCATAAACAACAGGAGGGAGGGACTTATTACAGGGATGTCAGGTAACTCACACTTTGAAGAGAAGGCTCGGGACACAGGCTCAGGAAAGAATGAGGCAGCTCTGGAATCTAGAAAGCAGAAACCAAATGACGATTTCTCCAGGCAGGGCTGCAGGACTGAGTGGGCTCTGGCCATCTTTTTTGGTCAATCCACCCAAGATTCAGTATACGAGAACAGAGAGACTCCGGCCCGATGTGGGTCATGTGCTGACCTCCTGGCCAAGGAAAGGCTGTGCATTTTAAGAAAGTGGCACCAAAACGAACCCAAGAAGTGAGAGGCGATTGCCCGCACTGAAAACTGGGAGCAGCCTCCAAATAAGGAGAGATGGAGGGGGAGAAGCCAAGGGTCAACAAGTGACTGCCACACACGAGACCCCTATAGTGAGTTGACTTGCATCCCCCCAGAAGGACATGTCCATGTCCTAACCCCTGGAACCTGTGAATGTGGCCTTATCTGGAGTCTTTGCAGATATAATTAAGCTAAGGACCTTGAGATGAGATTGTCCTGGATTTAGGGTGGGCCCTGAGTCCAATGATTGGTGTCGTTGTAAGGTAGAACATTGACAGGTAAAGATGGGGAGATTTGAAAGACAGACAGTGACTGGAGTGACGCGGCCGGAAACCAAAGAGCTCCTGCAGCCTCGAGAACCTGGAAGAGGCAAAAAGCGTTCTCCCCTGGAGCCCTCAGAGGGAGCCTGGCCCTGCTGGTGCTTCAGTTTCAGACTTGTGGTTTTCAGAACAGCGAGAGAATAAATTTGTTGTAAGCCGTCCACTTGTGGTCATTTATTACGACCGCCCTAAGAAACTAATACAACACCCAAACCCTTTAGAATGACCTTTTACGTTCTTTCCACTGAGTACTCTGGGCTTGGGCCACCCTTGGAGGGAATATGGGTTCCAGACCGGGCTTATGAGTTCACTGTGCAGCTTTGGTGTAATATGACCCAACAGGTCTGAGTATCCCCTGCAGTAACGTGTGCAAGTGTTTTTAAGGCAATAGGGGAGGGGAATGGCTAACAGCACACGCTCTGGACTCAGGCGGGCTGACTCCAGATCCCAGCTCCGCTGTTCCTTAGCTGAACCACCTCCAGCAGGTCACATAATTGCTCAGTTTCCTTATCTGCAAACCAGGGTCATCGCAGCACCCTTTTAGGCCTTGTGAGTCATACAGTCTCTTGCCATTACTCAAGCCTGCCGTCGTGGTGCCAGCGCAGCCCTAGATAATGTGCAGACCACTGTTCCTGGCTGTGTTCTAATAAGACTTTATTGACATAAACATATGGGGGAGGCAGGGGCGTTTGGCCTGGGAGCTGTGGCTTGTGGACCTCTGGTTTTGAGGAATAAGGAGGCGATCCCAGACAGTCGTTCCAGGTGGAGTGGAGAGTAGAGATAAGATGCTGGTTCCCAAATGGGGCCCCGGCCAAGTCGCCATCCTGTCCTTTGCACAATGAGAACATGAGGGCCTTGTGGTGAGTTTTTCCTAAAACCAAATGTATTTATGGCTGTTTAATGTTATCCTGCCCTTCTTAACTTTATTTTATTTTTGATTTATTTATTTTTTTTAGCTGAGCCATCCTGCCACCTGTTGGCAGCTCAGCTCAGGCCGGGCATCGAACCGCTGTTGCTCAGAGCTCACACTCTTGAGCGAGCTCTTAACCAACTGAGCCACTCGGCCGGCCCTTGTCCTTCTTAACTTTAACGGTGTACAAATGTTCTCTCTTTTATAAAATGATGGTGTGTGAGTGTAATGGCCTAATTGGGTAGGATTATAAACTGCAGTCCTATGTCAGTCTCCTCTCCTTTTATTTTTAAAATTTTTTTACCACTATGTAAAATTCAAAAGCCTGAGGACCACAGCTCTGGACTCTAGGCTCCGAGAGATCTGTCATACAGCTAATGGTCGTTTCCTCAACTCCTGTCCATTCCTTTCACTCATCTGCCCCTGGGACAGGTGACAGGCCCACTGCCCCAGGGGGCTGCAAACTCAAATGCTCGTGACATGAGTGCATGACCAGGCCCCCGGCAGTGTCCTGACTCATGGCAGCAGCCCGACAATTGACTCCGTGTGACAACATTGTCTTATCTCCCCATTTAAATGTGTTTTTAGATTCTTAGAATAAAAGACCACCATTGTTGCAATGCCCAACAAAAGCATGCTACAGCCTGAGCGTGGCTCCTGGCTGCCACTTTTCACCTCTTAATCCAAATCTCAATTCCTGGCAGTGATTCTCCAGCTGCACATGCAAGGGGGCCTCCTCCACGCCTGCATTTCAGAACGTCCACGGAGCCCTTCTCCTGACAAGGGCGTCCAGAGACTCTGCTGGCAGCGCGAATGTTCCAGCCTGTCCAGGCCAGAGCCTGGGACCAGGAGGGTTGCTGGAGAGTTCAAGGGCATCTTTCTAGGGCATCACTCTGCTTGGAGGGAATTTGTTCGGAGGCACCAGGCCGAGCTGCTGCTGCCTTGGGTCTCCCCTGCCCTACCCTGGGGAAAGGGTGGGACGGTGTAGTGGCTACGGTCAGTCTCAGCTCTGTCATTTCCTGGACAAGTCATTTGATGTCTCTGTGCCTCAGTTTGACCATCTGTGAAATGGGGATGATTACAGTAGGTTCCAAATTAGGTTGGCATGAGGATTAAATGGGCTAATACGTGTAAAACCCTAGGAGCAGCAGCCGGCACACAGGAAGTGCCACATAAGTACTGGCTTTTGTTCACTCTTTTTGTTCACTCTTCTTAACTCAGATGCTGAGGAGATGGGGTCAGGGAAGTGGGGAGAACTTCCAAATCAAGTAGGGAGGTCATAGGGGGTGGCCCCTCCTCCCGTCCCATGCCCGCCCATCCTTTCTCTGCCCTCTGCTCCCCCGCCCAACACACACACACACACCTGAGGCCTCTGCTCTCACCTCTCAACTCCTCTGGGCTTTCCCTGGACCTATTGTGCGATTTCTCACTTTCTCTCTTAAAATATGATTTGTGCACGTGTCCTGATGCCCCTCCCACTAGGCTTAAGTCTCTCTCTTCTTCCTCTTCTTTCCCTCCCTCTTCTCCTCCCTTCCTTCCTTTCCTCTTCCCTTTTCTCTTTCAGCGTTGTTTTTCCTTTGTGTCTAGCATGAAGCCTCACCCGTTTTGTTTCGTGCATGAATCAAGGAAGCTGTTTAATAACTAAAGGTTTGTTTAGTAACTAAGAGTAGCCCCGCCTTCGGAGATGACGTACTCAGCCAAGCATTCTCAACTGGGGGATTCTGTCTCCTTCCCCAGCCCCTTCCTGGGGACATGTGGCCCTGTCTGCAGACATTTTTGATTGTCACAGTGGGAGGAGACATGTTACCGGCCTCCAGTGGGTAGAGGACAGGGGTAACGACATATATATCATGCAGTGCAGAGGACAGCCCCCCCATCATAGAGTTATCCAGCCCCAAATGTCAACAGTGCGGAGACTAAGAAACCCCTGGTCTAAAGTAAGATCCTGCAGGAGAAAAGAGGGAACCCCAAAGTCCGATGACCCCAACTCCTGAGTTCTGCAGTTGGCCTCAACTGCGTCTTTAGAGAACCTTGGCAGTGAGGCCCTGCCCCCTCGGTGGGCCTGGCCGGGCTGATTCTCTTTGTGGAACTATTATTCCCCAGCCCTTTGTGAGCTATGGAAACCCATTAAGTCAGTGTATCTTATCACGATGGCGCGTTCGAGCGTGTTCCAGCCTCTCCCGCCCCGAGTGGGCTTGTGTGCAGCACTCTTTCAAACAAGTCTGTCTCTTCTCGCCACAGAGAAATATGCGAGGTGGTATTTCCTAAAAGCGTGCCTTTGTAAACATGCCAAACCTAATCTCAGGGCACAAAGACCATCGTAGAAATCAGAATCAACTTGGAGAGCCGGGGCCAGCAAAGGCTGGATTTAAACGGCAGGGTCTGTAGGCTGGTGTTTTGTTGTGGTTGTTTTCCAGTTCACACAGCTCATTAAAGAAGGACTTCTAGAATGTTTCTGTAGGTAATAATGACCTCTTACAGGTCTGAAGATGGCAGACATTATCTGGGCTTTAGAAATTGCCTATTTGATGAAGTTCATTGGTATCCGTCTTGTTTATTTTCATACCATCTTTGGCTGGGGGTGGGGTGGATGTTAAGAAGAGACAGGTCAGTTGATTTTCCCGCTTTTCCGTTGAAGAAAACAGTGTCTGTAAGGAAATCCCTATGTGACTCTGTCTTAAAGCTCTCCTGTTCAAATGCATTTAAAACGCTCAGAACAAGTAGACAAGTTTGGCTTCTTTAAGAAGAGAAACAGTCAAAAACTGTAGTCAAAGTGAAAAGTGGAGATACTTGCAGAACTCTGGTCCAGCTGATTCCTTGGGCGGAGAAGGTAGGCATTGATCCTGGGAGAGGTGGGACTGTGAGCCTGGTTGCTAGGCAGTGGTTCCCATGGGGATGAGAGCATCAGGGTTGGCTATCAGCATGTTAAAGATGAGCCAGGACAGAAGGAAGAAGGGAGCTCAGCCACTCTTCCTCCCACTTCTGTTTCTTAGCTGGAGGATGAAATATATGCAAATAAAGACCCAAAGGGGGGGGGGGTTGCAGGTTTGCTGTACAATTAGCAGGGCCGCTCTTTGCAGGACAGAAATGAGCGAATCAGTGTGATGTGAAGAAATCATCCTGACTTTCAGATAATGCTGGAGATGGGTTGAGGGCCAGCTTTCTGAAACCGAGAAGCACTGAAAAAGAGGGCAATTGAAAGCTTTCCTGAACTTTGAAAGGAAGTCAAAGGCAAGTAGAGATTGCTGGCAGTTGAGCTTAATGTCAAAATGGCGTCCTTCCATCTCTGTGACGCTGTGTGGCTAAAGGCTATCTATGTAAACTCTCTGTGCTTTCGTTTTCTTACCCATAGATGGGCATAATAATAGTACCCACCTCAGAAGATTGTTGTGAGAGTTAAGAGTTCATATGGATGTGGCACTTAGAACAGTGCTTGCACTTAGTAAGCGTAATGAGTGTTAGTTACTTCTGCTTGTTTTTCTCTCTTCTTCCAGATCAGAAACAGATGATCTGAGCTCTTTATGCATTTGAATTTCATGCATTTTCTTATATCTGATGTCTGTAAAATCATGGCAGGAACTTGACTTTGTATATATTTCATATCGTGTATCAGGACGGTGACAAACACTGACACAGCCCCCATCCTACTGCATCTGCCCTGCCCGCCTCCCCTCTCCCTGCCCCTGAACCTGGGTATTACCAGTCTGACTTAGGGTCTACGGAAGTCCTAAACCCTAAAAAGATGGCGCTGCCCTTCTACCACCACTGTGAGTGATTCAAAGTCAGAGGAGCACCACGCCTTAGAGTAGGTTGAGGAAGACGATACTTCCTGATTTCTGCTATTGCGGTTCCCCTGAGGCTTTTTTTTTTATTTTTATTGGGGAACCGTGTATTTTTCCAAGACCCATCAGCTCCAAGTCAAGTAGTTGTTTTCAATCTAGTTGTGGAGGGTGCACCTCACTGGCCCATGTGAGGATCGAACTGGCAAACCTTGGTGTTATGAGCCTGCGCTCCAACCAACTGAGCTAACCATCCGCCCCTACCCTGAAGTTTTTGTTTGTTTGTTTGTTTTAAGGATTTTATTGGGGAATCAGAGAAGGGGAACAGACAAGTAGTTGTCCTTTTGTTCTTCAGTCTAGTTGTGGAGGACATTGCTTCACTGGCCCATGTTGGTATTATGATCATTGTGCTCTTCCCGGCTGCAGCAGTCAGTCACTGGCCAAGGACAGCCACTCACAGCGGCTCATAGCAGCCCCACTGAAGCCTATGCCGTTGCTGGCCACTCATGGTAGCCCAGCTCCAGGTCGACGTGTTGTTCACAATCTTAGCTGTAGAGGGCGCAGCATCACTGGCCCATGTGGGAACCGAAGCAGCGGCCCTGCTGCTCAGAGCTTGCACTCCCAAGCCAACTCCTAACCAACTGAGCCACTTGGCTGACCCTCTGAGGCTTTCTGAAAAGCTTACATTTCATTCCAATCAGCTCCCCCCCCCTCCCCCGCTTTTGTGTTTGGGGGGCTGCTCCTGCTTTGCACTTTGTAAGCGCTCGCCTTACCACCCTTTTGCTCTGCAATCCGGTGCTATAGCCTAAAGCTCTCTCTCGTTCTGCCCGCCCTCTCCCAGGCCTTGACGAAATCCAGTGCTCCCTGCCCATGGAGAACAGGAGAATTTTCCTGCACGAGTTGTCAGAGGCCAGCTTCAATGAGTGTAAGTTCAGCCTCTCGCTCACAGACCTGTTCATCATCATCTTCTCCGGCGTGGCCGTGTCCATCGCCGCCATCATCTCCAGCTTCTTTCTGGCCACCGTGGTGCAGTGCTTCCAGAGATGCACCCCCAACAAAGACTCCGAGGACGAAGATGATGATGAAGACGACTGAGCCGCCCCTCCCAGACCTCGTTTTCCAGAACCCATGCTGGTGGCTCCCCTTTGAAAAGAGAGGGAAATGCTGAAAGCAGAAAAGAAACCAACCACCGTCAGTGCCCAGAGCACCCAACAGCACCTGCTCCACGCCTGGCACCCTGGGCGTACCTGGTGGGACCTCCGATCTCAGAGTTGAGAATTCACAGAGCGTGGAGCTCAGGAAGGATTCCCGGAGGAGAGCCTGCCTCTCAGTTTGAGGTGTGTGTGTGGGGAGAAGATGGCCGAGTCAGGCTTCATGGCTGATGACTGGAAGCCAACCTAGGGGATATGAGCCCACAGAGATGATTTTGTGACGTCCGTACGGGGAGACCATGCAGTATCTCCTTCCTCTCAAGAGGCAGCAGTTTAGACAGTGGGGATTCGGGTTCAGGTCCCTCTTCCTGGACTTCTGTTCTTCCCGAGATACGCTTCGGCAAACATGGGATTTACTCAAAGAACAAACCCACAGTTGACTACCATGGCACCGAGGAGAAAACCTAGAACTGGCCAAAGGGTGTTTGTTGTTATATTTTGGTGAGTGGGTCAGGAAAACATTTGTCAACACAACTCAAACCCTGATCCTTATCCTTGGATTTAGCAACTAGAAGGGGAAGGATAGTCGTTTTGTACAATTGTGATAGCCTCTGCTCAGAGCCACTCTTCCCTCTGAAGTTATTTCCCTTCCCAGTTCCCACATCCTGCCCCGTGAGTCCCTCCTCAGCCAAATAACATCTGGCCATTCTCTGTGCTGGCACCTCGCCAGATGTGTCATCTCCAAAACTTGGAGTAAACTTTCCCGGAGGCTAGGCTTTCAGAAGGCAGGTTGCATCGGACCAAGAAAATAGTAACAAAACAAAACAAACACACTGGGACTTGGTCTCTGAAAAACCTCCATCAGTAGCCCTAGCGGGGGTGTGACATTTCTTTGGCGCATAGGCTGTGACAGGCAGTGTTTTTCCGGATGTGGGATGCAACACTTGGTTCAAAGACAGTATAAAACAATGTCATGGACCCAGTAGGTTCATGCAAGATGACGTGTGTCACCAGCCCTGGACCTTGCTGGGGACTGACCTTCAGACGAGGGGCTCCCGAGAAACTCCAGGAATATTTCTGAGAATCACCTGTCCTTTGTCTGCCTCCCCTGCCCCCTTCCATCTTTGCTTCCACAAGGAATTACTGAGTGTTTGCTAAGCGTCAGGCACTGTGGAGACGCAATGCATAAGAAAGACAGGCCCCTGTTCACGTGGGTCTCATCTTATCACAGGTGGAACTTAAAACAAGCAAGTAAACAAAACTAATTGCAAGTAGTGATAAGGGCCATGAAGGAAATAAATGAGGTCTTCTGACAGAGTACTGGTAGAAACCTCTCAAGAGTGGGTAGTTGGGTATATTAGCCAGGGTTTTCCAGAGACACAGAACCAACAGGAGATGTGGGTATTCTATCTATCTATCTATCTATCTATCTATCTATGAATGATAAGGAATTGGCTCACATGACTATGGAGGTGAAAGATCTCAGAACCTGTAGCTGGCCAGCTGGAGACCCAAGGAGAGCCAGTGGTGTAGTTCCGGTCTGAGTCCAAAGGCCTGACGACCAGGAGAACCAATGGTTAAGTTTTAGTTTGAGGGAAGGAGAAGACCCAGGTCAAGCAGTCAGAGAGAGAGAGAGTGAATTCTCCTTTCCTCCACCTTTCTGTTGTATTCAGGTCCTTGGCAGGTTGGATGGGGCCCACCCACACTGGGGAGGGCAGTCTGCTTTATACAGTCTATAGAGCCTAATGCTAATCTCATCCAGAAACATCCTCAAGACACACTCAGAAACAACATTTAACCAAATATCTGGGCACTCTGTGACCCAGTCAAGGTGACGCATACAGTTAACCATCACATTGGGGAAGGGCTCTGCTCGGGTGGCTTGGAGCCGAATCCTGCCTCCTCTCACCTCCTTGACCCCCCTTCTCCCTTCTGCTCTCTTTCTCTACCCTTCTTCCCCTCTCCCCATCCTTGGTCACTCCTTCTAGCCCCCAGCATTCTTGGCTGCAGTGGAGGAGACCCCTGGCACAGAAGGGCTGTCTTCCCATAGAGTCACTGGGCAGCGGGGAAGAGGGCAGCATCTTTCTAGACTCCATGGCAACCTCAGCACATTGAGCCACCTCTGTGGCCTCCACCCTCAGTGCAGGCGACGCTGCCATTGAGGAAACAATATAAGAAAACTGAAATTGGTCATCACGAACAATTAGGTGCTGCTTGAATTCCAGTCTAAAGGTTCCAGCCATCATTGACATCTTTGTGAATGAAGGTTCCTTGAAAAGGTTTTCAATAAGGAGAGTGGTGCACTCCACTGACATTGGGCCACTGGAGGGAAGATGAAAGATCACGGGGGGCGGGGGGTGCAAGGGTTTAAAGGCTGGGAGTTTGAGACACAAGACAATCTATTGTCAGCACCTCCCCGGCCTGGCCACAGATTCAGCTGAGACTTGTGTGAGGTTTGAATTACTGCCTGTCATCCCAGTCTCCAGTCCCTATCCCCAGGAGCACCCTACCACAGGCACATTTTAAAGGTCCTGGGCCCAGCTGGGGCCCTGCCAAAGTCACAATATGTTTCTCTCAGAGTCCTGGGGAGACGGTGTCCCAAGCTGTGGAAATAACACCAGCCCCTTGTCCTAATAGGTTCCGGTGGATGCAGTCCCACATAATGAGTGTGTTTTATTGCTCAGTCTGCCTCAAGTGGTTCATTCTGGTCAGTGGGCATAAGCCCTGCAAACCATAGGGGCCACTGGTTATTTTCCAAATGAAGGCGTGAGCCAAGGAGGGGCGACCTGGGGCTCGCTGGGCACCAGTCAGCCATCATGTCTGCTGACTGCACCCCAGTTTTGGAATGATCACGATTCTGGGGAAGAAGAGCTTTAAAATGTTGCCAGTTGAAATAGTCACTGCTCAGGTATAAAGTTCCTGAGGATCGCTGGGGACGCTGGGGCCATGAGGGACATCTGTGGTCAAGCCCAAGAAAATATGCTGAACAGGAGCCACGACTTAACTGGGGAAAGGCCTTTTGAGAAGTGACATTGCACAAACAACACGCAATGATTTAGTGTTCCCTGACTTGCCGTAGGGTTTTATCATTATCAACAGCAATAACAGTGTTACATCCCAACTGAGGGCCTCCAGGGCACCAGAAATGCCCCTCTCCCAGATCTCCATTTGGAGTGTCATTTGGGTCTCGTGTGTCACCTTCCCCAGACTCACTCTCATCGCTTCATATCATTTTCTGCACAGCACAGACTGTGGTGTGACATTATCCTACTTGTTTATGTGTTTATTGTCTAACTCTCTGGTCTAGAACCTGAGCTCGCCAAGGGCGGGAACTTGAGCCATTTGTGTCCCCAGCATTTAGAACAGCAAGTACCTGGCACATAGCAGTGGCACAATATAATATTGGTTGAAAGAGCAAACAGATGCGTTCCAGGCACTATACTATTGTAGAACTTCTGCAAACATGAGCTCCGCGAGTGTCCTCACAACTCCACATGAGAGCTGCCATTACCCTAAGTTTATGAGGAAGCTGAGGCTCAGAGAAGGTGGGTAGGTTACAGTCATGGAGTGGGTTTTGGCCACTGCTCTGACCATTGCGCCGCCTCGCTCCGTCCAACTGCATTCCCTTCTCAGGCCAGCAGGAGCAGGCCTGGCAGGGACGGTGTGGAGTGGCACATTCCTTGGGGCTGTGTGCTGGGCTCCAGGGAAAGCAGCATGCACTTGCTAGGTGCACCCAGAATGAGTTTATTTTGAGCCTCAAATCCAACATCTCAGACCTGTTCAGGAAAGCCAAAACCACCAAAATATCTTGTCTCACAGTCTAGGTCTCCTCAAGATCTGATGGCCAGGGGATTCTGGTGGCATCACAGATGAATTCATCTTATTGCGATGACAGCCGATAGCACAAATGCATCCCTTTGACCTGGGCAAGGGCCCCTATCTTGGGTCCAGAGCTGTAGAGGGCCCTGCTCTGACTCCCCTCCAGCTGTGCCCTTGGGGTGAATAATTTGTGGGACCAAGGGCACACACCCACCCAGAACCAGTGTCCTCTTCTAGAACATTCTCTGGGTACTAAGGACCCCAGAATTGCCCCCCCACAAGCAACCCCAAGCTTGGGGGTAGGCCTCTTCCCAGCATCCACACTCCGAGGTGAACTGAGTGGCCAAGCAGTAGATATTGGTGGGGGGTGTGAATAGAGGTTGGATGTACAGCCTGTGGTGCAGAAGACCCCCTAGAGGCACAGGATGAAGTCAGGGCTAGAAAAATAAAGGGGGTGGGGGGTTAGATGGCTCAGCTCTCCGCACGCTGCCATATTCTGGTGCAGATGTCCAGGAATTCCAGAATCATCCTTTAAACCTAGTCTTCCAAGCCATTCACAAGGTATTTTTGTTAAGGTAGCTGGGTAGAACGTTTTCTTTGCCAGTTTATCGCCATGTAGGACTTGTGACTGTTTAGATATGGGTGTGTGGAAGGTACTTGTACTCTTGTTCTGGCTGCACAGATGGTACAGGTGGGCCTGGGTACCACACCAGGGACCACCCTGGCTGCGGCCCTAGGACCAGATACCGCTTCTGCCTTGTGGGACTGGTCAAAATGGGCCTTGACACAGAAAGGCTGAAAACCGAATGCACACCAATCGCTTTCACCAGTGACAGAGAAGGGTTAGTATTGAACGCCCACACTTCCCTCCTCCCCCTTCTTCTCCCCCTTTTCCTCCCTCCCGCCCCCCACCATGTCCCTACAGGCTCAGACGGCCAACACTGCAGGCATGAGTTCTAGGTGCCATCAGTGGCTGGGGGCGGGTGCCTTCTCCAATTCTATCAAATTTAACTGGACCCTGGACCCTCCATTCCCTTAACATCCCACCACCAACATTGAGCTAGTCGCTAACCCTGGACATTGGCCATAAGTTCCTTTTTGTGGCTTCTGGTAACCTTGAGAGTGAAAGTCATTTATTATTTGCTAAGTGGTCTAGCCGTACCCTGTTCAGTAAAACCTCCCCGAAGCAGACCCCTGTGGGTTTTATTTGCCCGCCACCAGCAAGGTATCTTTTTTTCTCTAAGACTCCAGGCCAATAAACACACATCCAAACTTGACATTGTTTTTCCACGTAAAAGATTTCTTAAACACAAAAAAAGAACACAACACTGTTCTCCACTAATTGCAAATGTGATCCACTTTTTGAAAACATGCCTTTTCAGGCTGTGCGTTATTGTATTTTTGGCCTTGGACGAAATACAGTGTGCTTTTTTGGTAAAACCTCACACCCGTCTTCAGGACTGTTAGTCATGAACCCATTTGCTCGCCAGAGTTCCACTGGAACCGGAGCTGGGCGTTGGTTTTCCAAGAATCCTCCTTTCAGGGTTTGCCACTCAGCACAGAACCCCCACCCCCATTTGAGCCTCTGTGAATAATCAGAGTGAAGCAACCATGTGTTACCCAGCCTCAAGAGGAGCCCTCCAGAATGGAGGGTCCACACTTCAGTGGAGTGTCCACTCTGTCCTCGTAGCTGGACACCAGTGGCTGTGCCCTGGACCCTTTCAGAACCACGTATAAGTGGACCCACGCAGTTCAAAGCCGTGTTGTCCAAGGAGCCACAGCAGGGTAGGAAGAGGCCACACTGCCCAGGACAAGGGGGGAACCCTCAGTAGACATAATGGATGCGTGGTGGATGCCAGTTCAGTCTGGGTTTTAAGCCCAAGAGAGACTCCATCCCCAGAAACACACTTGATCCTTGAACAACACGAGTTTGAACTGCGTGGGTCCACTTATACGCAGACTTTTTTTCAATAAATATGTAGTCAGCCTTCTGTATCCCCGGTTTCATCTGCAGATTCAACTAACTACAAAACCATCCCTGCCCTGCCTGGGTGTTGAATCCCAAACTGCCATCCCTAGAGATCTCAGAAGGTGACCTTCCTTTCAGCCCTCACTCACTTGGCAGAGCCACAGTGTGTTTCTTATGGAAATGGGGACAATGCCCCCTCTGTGGCCTCAGATGAGTCCCTTAGGCCGGGCTTAGCGCCACACCTCCTATGATCGTCCCAATTTCCCCGTTTCTCTGAACAGCAAAACTGTTCTTTTGTCAGGATTCCTTCCACTCAGGTTTGTCAATGTGTCACCACCCGCCGTCATGGCAACCAGCCAGTTTCCAAACGAGATCAGGCTCAGGTGGGACAGGAAGGAAAGTGGGCCTCGAAGCCATCCAGCAGCTGCGTCCCTTCCTGATTGATGGGAGAGGCTGCAGGGTTCTGCTGAGACCGTGGGAAGTCATGGGCTCCACACACTTTTATGAGCTGCCTGGGGAGGCAAGAGGTTCCAGGGCAGGGTATCCCCACCGTGGGGCTCTGAGCTGGCACCATGGACATCTCCCCACCCCCCACTCCCATGGGACCCTCTGTCCCCAGAGGCATCCTCTAGACTGTAAGCTCCATGAGGTCGGCGCCAGTGGGCCTTCCATCACTAAACACCAGGCCTGGCAGACAGGAGCCCTCAATTGTTGGAGCACATCCACTTCTCCAACTGAAGAGGGCCACACCATGCGGCCTCCCTCCCTTAGGAAAGGAAGTCCAAGCGGGAGAGGAGGCAGGCAGAGTCCAGGATGAGGGTCAAGCCAGGTGACTGCAAGTGACTCGTGACCACTGGAATGGTTCTAACAGAATATTTAGGAGTAGTATTACTGGAGTATTAAAATAGCAGAGTAATAAAATATCCAAGCCAAGTACCAGAGCATTCACATTCTACCTGAGTATGTGGAGGGGAACGGAGCTGGGCCTGCTGCTCACCTGGCTGGCCCTTAGGCTGTGTGATGCTGCCGTGAGTGGTACCGGACTTTACCAACCTGCTCCTATCCCTGTCCCCAATACTCAGGCCCATTAGCCCCTTGGCACTCTTTCTGTTCCCCAGACAGGCCTCGCTTGTTCCGGCCCGAGGGCCCTTGACCTGGCTGTCCCCTATCCCTGGAATTTTCTTCCCCTAGATCTTTGCTCCTTCTCATCATTCAGGTCTCAGCTCAAAGGTCACCTTCTCAGAGAGGTCTTCCCTGCCCATCCCAGCTGAAGAGACCCTCACCTGTCTCCCTCTAATGCCTCATCACCCTGTTTCATTCTCTTCGCAGCACTCATGGCTGTGTGGGCTTCTTGGGTATGGTTTGCTTGCTTGTAAACTGTTTCCCCCTCTTTAGATTGAAAACTGTGAGAGCAAGGTCCATGCTTGTCTTGTTTATCCTGTATACCCAGAGCCTAGACCTGATAAATATTTATGAGGTTAATGAGTGAGGTAGGTGGGTGGGTGGATAGAAGGATGGGTGGGTTCATAGATGGTGGATAGGTGGATGGATGGATGGATGGATGGTGGGTGGGTGAATAGGTGAGTAGGTGAATGGATGGTGGGTGGATGGATGGATGAGGGAGTAGGTGGGTGGGTAGATGAACGGGCGTTAGATGGAAAATTTTCTACCCTTTCCACAGACTTGAAAACCACATATAAACTGAGACGAATGTACCCAAGGGAGGGTTTACAAGACATCCTGAGCGTATTAAAGGAAAATGCTTTTTCTCTTTGCAGGGGGCACAGCCCTGAGCCCAGGGCTGAAGTGATGTCAGGAACCACTGGGGGTG
Source organism: Hipposideros armiger (assembly GCF_001890085.2). Classification (NCBI taxonomy): domain Eukaryota; kingdom Metazoa; phylum Chordata; class Mammalia; order Chiroptera; family Hipposideridae; genus Hipposideros; species Hipposideros armiger. The sequence continues at coordinate 1,814,067 of NW_017731396.1, forward strand.
TTTCCTTCCTTGGCAGTTGCCCATCTTTGTTGTAGCGCAGAAGCCTTCCCCATGGCCCTAGTGTGGACTGATGATGGCAGATGACCCCCAGGCTTCGCACCCTGCCTTTCATCTGAGAGCCCCAGAGAGCAAGCCCCCTGGGCTGCCATGTCCTGTGAGGCAGTGACGGCCGCCTCCTCTCCTCTCCTTGGCACTGCCAGCCTTGGCATTGGCGGCTGGGTACTGAGTGATTTCCATTAGTGACCATCTGACCCTTAATTACTTCCGTTAATTACTTGGACAGGCTTTCCCTGCAGAAAGGGCTGAAATCCCAGGGACGACGAGAAGGGACTGTCCTCCACCTGTCCTTGTCCACCACCTGCCTCTAACAGGAGGACATAGTGCACCATTCAGGTTATTCAATTTTCCAAAGACCTGCTCTCAGTGGAGGTCAGCCTGTCACTTTGAGGAGTTCCCTCAAAGAGCTTATTCTCTTGCTAATCCTGAGTCTTCTAAAGAGCCTGATTGCTTGTTGGGAGAAACAAGTGTGATAGCAGGAGGGGGGTGGGGGTGGGGGGCAGGCGCTCCTTATCTGTGCAACGTGGGATTCACTGCCTCAGTGATTTCCAGTCCCAGTGACTCCTACACATGGAGCCGCCCAGCCCGCGGCACGTTAAGTCCAGACAGGGCATAACCGCCTGCAGCTCCCCCATCCCTCAAACCCCCATCTGATACATCACCTGAGACATCTTCAGCCCCGTCCTCCCGGGCTCCAGGGAGAGTGGAACAGGCTGCCAGGATATCTGGGTTTGCAATTTCCCTCTTCTCCCTCCGTTTGTCCTGCCTAAATCCTCCTTATCCCGGATGCTTCTCACTTGGGACTCATTCATTCATTCATTCACTCATTCATTCTTCAGTAGATATTAACTATTTACCCCCTGGCCAGGCACGGGTCACACAGCAGCACAGGACAAACACAGACTCTGACCACAAGCAGCCATGCCTTTGAAATGTCACCATCAGGGAGCTAGGGCCTCTGTCTCCCAGTCTCTGTGACAGGACAAAGTCCTAACCTCCATAACTGCCAGCGAGCAGACCCCGGCCAAATCTCTGTGATGTGATTTTTCACTTCTCTGACTCTACTGGGCCCCCGTTCTCCCCCCTCCTTCATTCTCCCTTTAAAATACCCAGTCACCCCTGCGCAAATAGGAATGATGCTCTGATCTTTCCCCACTGTCAGTAGTCATTGAATAAAATTTTCTTCAGCACTTTAACATGTGACACCGGGGAAGGGACATTTAAGCTGAAGCTGGAAAGTTGGGCATAGTTAGCCAGGCTAAGTGGGTGGGTATGGGGCAAGGAGGTGGGGAGAGGACGTTCTTGGTAAAGAATAAGGGAGAAACCGAAAGAGGCTTCGAGGGGCTGGAAATGGAAAGGGGGACAAGGTGTTGGTTCATACCAGCACAAGGCCATCCCGGCCCTTCGCAGGCACAGGCTGTCCATTCATCCCCAGTGAACGCCTTGGGCACCAACTCAAGTTTCTCCCGCACCGTTCAGCCTCCATCCCTCTTCCTGGTCAGATTTGCCCAGCTGGCACTCAGCCTGTCCTGCCACCTCCCTGTTGGGTTGGTTTGGGGCTGCCCGGCCCCCACTGCGGACCAAGAGGATGCTGCTGCCCCATGGCTTTCTTTTCTCCCATTTAAAAAAAATCAGGATATAACATACCACAAAGTTCACCCTTTTAGAGTACACAATCAATGGTTTTAGTATATTCACAAGGTTGTGCAATCGTCACTGCTATCTAATGCCAGAACATTACTTCACCACAAAGAGAAAACCCCCCCACCCATTAGCAGTCACTCCCGCATTTTCCCCTTCCCCAGCCCCTGCAACCACTAATCTCTCTGTGTCTATGGGTTTGCCCATTCTGGACATTGCAGATGCATGGAATCATGCCATATGTGGCCTCTGGTGTCTGGCTTACGTCACTTAGCTTAATGTTTTCAAGGTTCATCCGTGTTGTAGCATATGTCAATATCAGTATTTCTTTTTATGGCTGAATAATATTCCACTGTGTAGATATATCACAATTTGTTCATTCATTTATCAGTTGATGGACATTTCGATTATTTCCACCCTTGGCTATTGTGAATAACGCTGCTATGAACATTCGTGTACATAGTCTTTTATGAACGTGAGTTTTCTATTCTTTGGGGTGTGTCCACAGGAGTGGACTTGCTGGGTCACATGGTAACTCTGTTTAACTTTTTGAGGAAATGCCTGTTTTCTAAAGTGAATGCACCATTTTCCATCCCTCCAGCCATGTAGGAGGGTTCCAATGTCTCCACATCTTCGCCAACACTTGTTATTGTGTCCGTCGGATGGCACCCACTCTTGAGGGTGTGAAGTGGCACGTGGCTTCTCACCCCATCCCTCCACTCTCCCCTTCCCCGCTGTGGCTTTGCCTACAGAGTGGGGCCAGACTCCTTTCTAGTTCCCCTGGGGGCTGGTGAGAAACCCTCACAGGTTAGTGAGAACACCATGCACCCGGGGACTCTGATTGTAACTGCTGCTGTTTTCTGTGTCTCCATGGAGAAACCCCTCGCCTGGGCAGGTAGCCGACAGCAGCCTGTCCCACGTGTGAGGCTGTGAGCCCGGGTCCTTCCACATCGAGCCTCGTGCTCCGTGAGGCTTAGCGGAAGAACTTCCCAGCTGCAGAATTTTCAGTCCTTGTTGTCCTGTCTCTCTGGAAACTGAGTCCACAGCCTGCGGAAAGGAAGGAAAGCTCTCAGAATACCTGATCTGACCCATCTGGGGTGAAGGTGGATTGTTGTCAGGAGGGCAGGGCTTGGGGCAAGGAGCAGGCTGATGCAGCCTGGGGGCCTGTGGACGCCAAGCCATCCAGAACCTGGCTGGGCTCCCCCTCTCACCAGATAGCAGAGCCTCCTGCTAGAATGTCACCCCAACTGCCGGAGTTGGAGCAAACGTTCGCTCTGATTCACAACCCTGCTAGAAAGGTGTGCACATGCCTCCCTAAAGGGCAGCTGTGTCACTTGGCAAAAGAAGACTCTCCGTCATTGAAATGACGGGGGCAGGGGTGTATGCTGGGCGGAACTGAGCTGGGCGGAACCGAGCTGGGCAGCTAGGATGCACGTTCCAGTTGGGCTTTGTTCACCCCCACACACACACCCACTCCTGCAGGGGCTCCCCCTGGCAGCAACCTGAGAGTTACACAGAGCTCCCCCCTGGGGTGTGCTGGGACAATGGTTCACCAAATAAAAGTCCCTGATTTGTAGCATTTGCTGATTTCTGTGGTGTAAATATTCATCCTTTGGCCATTTTCAAGCTAGCAACTTGATGTCGCTGAACATGGATTTGGGAAGAGCTGTGCACAGTGGTCTCAGCAGCTCATAGGAACCGGTCACAGCACACGCTGACCTCGTCTCCACAGTCCCCCAGGCCAATGGCCAGTGACTGATAGGGAACTTAGTCAGGGGTACAAGGCCCCCCTTTGCCTCAAGGTGGGACAGACCTTGGGGATAGTCACGTGCCAGGGCTCCCTGTGGATCGCACTAGAGCTAGATTTCTCCTGGAACCAGTCTTGTGTTCTTCCTCCTTCCTTCTCACTCCCTTACTTCTTCTAGGGGACCAGACCCAAGACAGGCCTCTGTGCCAAGCGGTGGACCCGAACAGGTTCCGTCCTGAGGTCAGCCAAGGGGTTGCCCCACCCACTGTGGGTTTCCTGGCAGAGGTGGGGAAGGGGGGCCTGACCACCACCCTGACATCTGTGGGGTGGTCAGAACAGCCCTATCCTAGGAAGAAGGGAATGTGGGTCCTGACTCTACCACTGACCCTGAACAAGTCCCCTGTACTCGGTCTTACCAACTGTCACCAAAAGGATGGGTGTGACTCCATCACCTCCAGAAGCTCTGAAGTTCTCGGCCAGGCCTCATTCCTGGACACTCGGGTTTATTATGAGGAGGTTGGGGTGCTTCTTATCTAACAAGCACCTCAGGAGAGCCTGTTGATCAGGTGCGTGTGGTCCTAAGATAAGCACTTCAACCTCAGCGCTACTGACATAGGGGCTGGGTCATTCTCTGTCGTGGGGGCCGTCCTGGGCCTGGTGGGACGTTGAGCAGCACCCTGGCCTCTACCCACTCGATGCTAATAGCACCCTCCCCAGGTGTGGCAACCAAAAATATCTCCAGAGCTCACCACATGTCCCCTGGGGAGGCAAAATTATTGTCCCCCTCTCCACTCTCCAATTCAGGATCTATGTCTATGAATCTTGAAACGTCATGGCCACACATCAAACTATGATAAGGAGGCCGTATGGACTGGACCCCCCCACACACACAAACCTCTTTATACTTAAAAAATAATCTGTTTACGTTACATTTTTCAATTGTATTTGCATAGAAGTATACAAATATACTTCCTCTTATTTTTCTTAAATGTATCATTATTATTACTATTCTTATTTTAAGTGTACCCCAATTCTTCATGGGGGTACACTAGTTTTGCTTTACCTCCTTCCGTTCCTAACTGCGTCCCCTGTCAACCACCATCTTTAGACGGAGGCAGTCCCCTCTGAGTCCCTCTGTTTGTCCTCACTGCTGTAAGCAGAAGTTCCTGCAAGATCTAGGAAGATTTGGGGACCCAGGAGAGATGTAGGGGTGTGGGAAACACACTCGGCAGAGGTAATAGGGATGTGGGAGGGGGAGGCAAACCCCAGAGCCAGGGAACCCTCCAAAGGTGGCCGTTGTAAGCAGTGGCTTTACATCCCAGTAGAGTCCCTGAAAGCCAGACGGAGGAGCCTGGGCCTAGCGAGCCATTGAAACTTCTTGGGCAAGGGCATGGTAACGCTGGGGTGACATTCCGCAAAGCAGGAAGGATCCTGACATTTGCTGAACGCCCAGCTGTCTGATGCCTCTCCAGCTTCCAGCAAGCTGCCTGACAAGGATGGGAGGATAACTAAGGAGAAAGAGGCCCCAGGCTGTCCATCATTTAGACAGAAATAGTCGTGGAGCCAGTTCCTGGGAATTCCCTGGATGTCACATTCCTATTGTAAATTCCTTCCCCATCCAGGGCAGGCAGAGTTGAGGGGAGCAGGGTGCTTTCGGCAATGGGGTGCTAAAGGAGCAGGCAGCTTGTTACAGGTACACATGCTGTCTGGACTACAGCAGGTTGGCTGAGCCCCAGCATTGGCTTTGCAGCCTGTGCTGACATTCCAACCAGCACCCTCTAAGCCCTTTGATAAATGGGGCCGAGGGATTCCTCTTGCGAAAGGGGAGGAGCTTTTGCAGATTAACCCAAAAGAGACAGGCGTAAAGGGCTCTCCCGATGAGGCTTTTGGAAGGAAACCTCTGCCTTCCCTAGTCAGAGTATCAATTCTACTGAATCCTTTTGAGTGATGGGGACGTTTCTTCAAACTCTCTTGAGGTGAAAGATTAATGAGGACGCTGAACAAAGAATGCAACTCCGTGGACTGCCCGTTTCTTTCCTTTTGCTTTCCCCATAACCTGCATTTCTAAATCCAAACAAAGATGGTCAAGTGCAACCTAGGCCCTCCCAGGAGGGGCTTATACAAGTCCACAGACCTGAGCCACTGGGTTTCTCTTTTTAAATCAGTCATTCAAAGAGGTACCACTCCCAGCCCGATGTGCCACCCACTTCAGAAATATGAGATGGACCTGCCTTACCCATCGCCAGAGGGTGAACTCACAACCTTTAAATGAGCTCATTTCAGGCTGGCACCAACCCACTCCCAGCACACAGCCGCCTGAAAATGGGCATGAGGTCTCCTTGGGAATGACAAAACGAAAAGCGATAGGGACAATGATTTTACCACATAGTGAATGTGCTAAATGCTATTGAGTTGTTTACTTTAAGTGATTAATTTTATGTAATGTGTACTTCACCTAAAGTGGGGGAAAAAAAAAAAAAGGCCGGGCAAGATACACTTGACTGAGGTCATTATGCAGCCCCCCGCCCAGCCCTTCCTCTCCTCCTGTTTGGCCCCAAACTGAGCTCCTCAATCTTACTTCTCTGACTCCAAACTCAAAGGTCCTTATTTTTTAAACCCAGCTCTGCTTCTGACTTCTTCAACATATGACGCATTCGTTGTTCCCCAGAAATGTGACCTTGCTCTCCAGTGCTGTTTCAGCTTTGACCTGCACCCCACATCTTGTCATCTCCTGTCTAGGTGGGAGTTCTAGGGTCCACTCCAAGTCCGCTGAGGGCCCTGGGGTCCCCATCTGACAGGGTGTTCTCGAATATAATACCTCATTAGAGTTCTTGGCGAAGACGGAATTAAAAAGCAAACAGGGAGTTGAGGGTGCCACCTAATCGTGACTCCGAGCTGTTTGCCCTTCTCTCTGACGCGTGTCTGTCCATCTTATTGACTTGTTTACTTGTAAACTGTTGGATAAAGACAGCGAGAACAGCAGGGAGACAGAATTCGAAGATGACCCCCAAGATTCCTGCCCCCTGGTGCCCAGACCTTGTACAACCCTTTCCTCCTTGAGTGTGTGGGCGGCACTGAGAAAATGATGATGGGATTTTGCCAGCGTGATTAGGTTATACTGTAAAGCCCAAAGTGAAGGGATATTGCAGCTGTTGACCTTGGGAAACCAAAAGGGAGATTGTCTTGGGTGAGCTCGCTAAAGGAGAATCTTGAAGAAAGAGACTGCCCCCTGCTGGCCTGGAAGAAGCAAGTCGCCATGCAGCGACATGAATTCTGCTGCATGAGCTCAGAATAGGACCACCCGGCCTCAGGTGAGGCCCCCAACCCCAAGTGACACTTTGATTGAAGCCCTGTGAGACCCTGAGCAGAGGACCAGCTCGTGCCCAAACTCCCGCCCCACAGAAATCCGAAGAAGATAAATGAGTATTGTTTTAAGCTGCTGAATTTGTGGTAATTTGTTATTCTTTATAGCACATTAATATATAGTGACTTGGGAGGAGAAAGACATCCTGGTCGGAAACCAATAAATATCAAAAGATTGAAATCAAATTCTAAGTCTGCTATCTGAATGCTATTTTTAGGGGGTAGATCATGGAACAGGGTTGTTTTTTTATTTGTTTCGTTTTTAACAACTTTATTGATGTCACTGACATATAATCAACTGCACGTTTAAAGAACATACTTTGATAAGTGTTTATCTATTGATCAATCAATTGACCTATCTATCTATCCCCATGAAATCATCATCACAGTCAAGATCACAAACAGCGTCTTCATCCCAACGGGTTTCCTCCTCACCTCTGTCATCCCGCTTACCACCCCCACACAACCTCAGGCAACCATGGATCTGCTTTGTCACTATAGATGTATTTGCATTTTCTAAAGTTTTTTCTAAATGGGACCATAGAGTAGGAATTCTTTTTGGTTGGACTTCTTTCACTCAGCACAACTATTTTGAGATTCATCCATGTGGCTGCGTGTATCAGCAGGTCATTCCTTCTCATGGCTGAGTAGTCCTGACGCCCTTTGATCTTAAGCAGGTCACTCAATGTCTCTGGGCCAGTTTCTTCTGTGGGTAAACAGACACCAGATGCCCCTGGGAACGACTACATGGCTAACTTCACATCTTCCCTTCTAGGATTCAGGACACAAGTACCTTCTTGCCTGTGAACTGGATGCCTGGGGTTTCTCCATGCATGGCCACTGCCTCTGCCTCTGAAAAATCTGTCTCTCTTAGCTCTTCATTTGTGGAAAAGAAAACAGTGTCGGGACCCCGAGAATCTAGGGACCCTCTGTGACATTGAGTGACCTCACAGACAACAGACCCTGCTTGTGGACTGGCCTGAGCAGCCACAGGCTCTGCAAGGAGAATTCTGCTCCGGCATTGCAGACACAGGATCATTCGAAATCCAGGGCCGATTTGCTGCCAGCCCTGCACTCCCTTCTGCTGGGATCCTGGGTGAGGAATATAAATAGTGCAGTGGAGGATTAGGGAGGCAGCAGGGTACAGCCCCTGCCCTAGAAAAGAAATTAAATATGTTTGAAAACAATCAAGGAATGAAAAAGAGAAAACAAACAAAAACAAAGAACACCTTTGGATCTCCTTGGCTGACCTGACCTCAAATCCCGCTTCCGCCAGTCCTGCATGGAAATGGAAGACAGCAGGCAGCTTACCTCTCTGAAAAGCGTTCACCAAGTCTTAGATCAAACATTGTTTTTTTACAAAAGATAACATCTGGAACTTCCAGAACAGAGGGAATATCTATCTATCTATCTATCTATCTATCTATCTATCTATCTATCTATCTAATCTATCTATCTGTAATGGCACCTCTTGAGTCTAGGCCCACGTGGGCAAAGATGCCCTTACCTTGATCTGAAATTCCATCTTTTGGGGGCCACATCGTTCCCCCTGCCAGGAAGCCTCATGTGTCCCTGGGACTAAGGGCATTGACTGGGCTATACTTTTAGAGCTCATTTTTCTAGGGGTCCCAGACTGCCCTCTTCTGGACATCTCTGCCTGTGGTGAGTTGGAGCCACCTTTGGTTTTCTTGCTTAAGAAACCCCTGCTTCCACAACTTATGTGTCCCCTATCCTGGTTCCTCAGGCTGGGCAAGAACAGTGGCTTCCTTGGCCAGAACCAGGCTGTCATCCTTCTGGTTGGTTGGCCTTTCTGATCACATGCTGACACTGCCTCCTGGCATGGGTTCCTTTGGTCATTTGTTCACGTCACGTACATTGAGCATCCTCTCATGTTCTCTGTGGCCGATTGGCACCGGGTAGCATCACGGGGGCATCTCCATGACAACCACATCTCCCCTTCCATCTACCTTAGGAAAATGTGTTCTATGGAAGGCTTATGTTTCAGACTGGTTACGATCAGAGATTTTTAGAATGAGAAAGGTCTTTGATTTCTACTGATTTATTTCCCCACCAATTTGCTGAGGTGACTATGAAGGCATGACCACAGTAAAGTTGTAGAGCTGGTTAATGGCAAGGCAGGATTAGAACCCTCCTGTATCGCTTAAGATTGGTTTTGGCTAAACATAATAATAAACAAGCACACAACAGCAACAACAACAACAACAACAAACAGGGAACAGTAATGTAAACAAGAGAGCAATTATTTCTCTCTCAGATCAGGTGGTCAGCCAAGGACTTGCTGTCTGCTCCATCATTCCAGGAACCAAAGGGTCCTTCTCACTGTCACTCTGCCATCTGCTTGAGCTCCAGCCATCACTTCCACATCCTAGCAAGCAAGCGCGGGGAACAATGGGGAATGACACTGCACTCTTAAGGGGACTTCCTAGAAGTTCCACTCAACATTTCTGCTTATTTCTTATTTGTTTAAACTTGGTCACTAGGCCATAACTAAGGGAGTCTGGGAAATGAAGTCATTTAGCTGAAAGAGGCTGGGGGTGGGGTGGTAAGAGGGGCGTCACGTGACCAGATAAAATGTTGTTGCATTATTCACTAGGGAAGAAATGGAGAATGGGTATTGAGAGACAACTAGAAATTTCATATCTACGAGTTATATATGTGTATCTGGAAAGTTCTCCCTCTGCCCCCACCAACCTTAGTCTCAGGTGTGACCTGGGCCTGGGGCCCTGAGCCAGGAATGCGTATGTTCAGTTGATCTGTATTTTCTAATTTTCCTGCACTCTAAAATTTATTTGTCACCCCAAAATAAATATTCTCAGCACTTTAGTCACTCACAGACATCCCTATGCTCAGAGTGCAAAATTGGAGCCACCAGACGTGCACAGTCCCAGCAGACATCAGACAAGGTGACGCTCTGCCCTCTTGTTTTGGCTCTCATACCTCAAACAACCTTTGCACCGTCTATATTTTTTTTGCATTTTTGCACATTTGGTTGGTGATCTTGCTACCTAAAATGGCACTCAAGGGTGTGCTTAAGGGCTCTCTAGTGTTCCTCAGCATAAGAGGGCCGTGATGTAACTTATGGAGAAAATATGTGTGTTAGATAAGCTTTGTTCAGGCTTGAGTTACAGTGCTATAGGCTGTGAGTTCAATGTTATAAACCATTATCACAATATATATCAAAGGAGATGTCCTTAAGCAGAAACACACATAAAACAAGGTTATGCATTGATGGGTTGACAACCCTGTATTTTGCCTGGGGGCAATATTCAGTATTCGCGAATTCAGCATTTCTGCAATTTTTTGGAATGTAACTACTGTGAATAACAAGAACTGAACACACACACACACACACACACACACACACACACACACACACACCTCATATAATCCTTCCAAACTCCTGAAAATGAGGGAACCATTAAGCTCATTTGACAGAAGGGAAAACCAACTCAGAGAGGTTGGGTGGCTCCCCCAATACTACACAGCCAGCAAGTGGGCTCGATCTCAGTTCGGCCAACCCAAGTTCTCCCACCCAGGCTGAAGAGAGAGAGAGTTGGGATAAATTCAGAAACCAGGATGGAGGTGGCACAGTAGAGAATTTATGCTCAGAGGTGTCAATTTTCCAGGTCTGCTGAGCAGAGGAGCCCAGAGCCCCCTCTCCCACCCTCTATGACCCCACCCTCTTCTGAGGGGCCTCAGGGAAAGAGAGCGGGGCTGCCCGGGGCTGAGCTGTGGAGCGGGCAGTTGGCACAGGGCTGGCTCCCCTGCAGGCAGACGGTAGACAGTTATATATAACTGAGGATTGATTGCTGCTGTCTCCCTTCCCTGTGTCTGCCACTCTGAGGACTACAATCCTTTATCTTTACCCAAAGCTGGCAGCTGGCAGCCTCCCCCACCCCTCAGCCCCAGGAGTTGGCTAGTGAGTCCCTTCACAAGCAATCCCCCCCAATGAAAATAACAGAAGGACAAGGAAGAGATAAAAACAGCAGACAACAAATACAAGAGCTTATGTTGTTTCGTGTGGAAAAGAAGACTTGGGGAGGAAACATAGAGATAGAAGTAAAATTCTAGCAGCTGTGGGCTAAAAGCCCCAAGTAGAAAATGATGGATCTCAGTGATTCTAAGTATCTCTAATCCTTGGAATGTCACCTCCCACCTGGAAGGGGCCGCTTGCCCGGTGGATTTCCCGAGGGGCTTGGCCATCAGTGATTGGCCATGTGTTCCTTGCTGGAGCACCTAGCACCACCTTCCCTCAGGGCCCATTCTAATTGGTAGAAATCACTAAGGAGGGGCGGGGTCAAAGACTGAGAATTCACACCCCTCTGATCTCTTCCAACCCTGGATTCTTCAAGTCAAATGGCTATAAAGATATGTCCTGGTTGATACTGGCCTTGGAGAGGATGAAAAGAATCATCATCATAATTAGTTTTTGCGTTTCTACCATGTACTTTACATATATTTTCCAAACCTCCATACTAGACAGATCACATTATCCCCGTTTTCCCCTGGGGGACGTTGAGGCTCAGATCGGAAGCCATGTGCCCGGTGAGACAGGCAATCAGTGGCCATGTCTCTCTCATTATGTCATGGCCATTCCACCAACACCCAGAACCACCGGGAGCCAAGTGGCTCTGGATGGGATGGGCAGGAAGCGCGAGTCCTCCATAACGGCGCTTGTTAGCAACAGTTCCTCGGGCTTCCTGGGACGAAAGGGGACCATGGCATCTCTACCAAAGATTTCCAACTGTATCTATTTTTAGAAAAAAAAATTATTAAAAATAATCTTCAAATAAGACCTGATGCGAAATGCTTTATGCAAGAAGGACATTAAGCAGCCGGACAGTATGGGACATGTCCTGTGATCGGCCACTTGGGGGACACCTGAGAGGGCACCTCACTGTAAGATCAGTAAGATCCAGGAAAGGGAGCAGAAAACCGAAAGTGGTACTGCCTCCTCCAATGAAACCTAGGGGAAATGAACGAATGAATGAACGAACGAACGAACGAACGAATGAATGAATGAATGAATAAATGACGTGATCGGCCTAGGCCTCTCCTGAAACCCAATCAGGACAAGAGTAAGGCTGACCAAAGGCTTCCAACCCCAGGTTCCACACGAGGGAGCGCCATAAAGAATTGCTGACTTGAAAGTCCATGAATGATCACATGGTTGGCCACTTATTAGGGTTGATGGGAGAGACCCCGGAGGTCGGGGGCGACCACCTTCTCTCCACTGCTCTGGCTTCCTGGAGGAGGGAGGGCATTGGCTCTCCACACACACTGGCGTTCCACACACTCGGTTCCCACTTTCCCCCTTTCTCCTGCCCCTCCACGCCTTCTCTTCCTCAAAGCCTGACGCTCAACCTGGGTGGGTCAGTTCGAGTAGGGGTGGGGGACTTAGAATACCTGTTTCGCCTCAGATCCAAGCCACAGTCTCTGGTCCTAGCGTTACTGAAACAGGGTCGACATCTAGACCTACCCTCGACTAATTCCTGCATCTTGTCTCTCGGTTCTAAATATGGAGACAAGGAAAAGAGGACTGACCAGTTATTACTTCTCAGTTATTACACGGGGTCACTGCTGGGTCAACATGGATGAATAAAATGGTCGAGGCCTTATGCCCTCCCGGAGCTGGGCATCGAGAAGAAAACAAGAATGCACACCATTGCAAATTGTGATATGTTTGTTCTGTGGTGGAAACCAGCAGGGTGAATGATGAGGAACAGTGGAGGTGGTCAGGGAGGGCTTCTCTGAGGAGGTGACATAAAAGTGGAAACCTGGAGGAGAAGGAGCCCGTCTAGTAGAAACTGATGAGGGTGGGGCTGGGGTAGGGAGAGTATTACTGGCCTGTTTCCTTCCACCCCAGAGCCAAGGTTATGCAGCCAATTGCAACTCCTGCACCAACTCCCACCCTAGCCTCCAGCAGTGGGACATTTTACCCCAAGAGAAAAAGGCCACCTCTGTCTTGTTTGAAGGCGAGTTAATGTCCCCTGCAATGTGCTGCTGCAGAAGGTGACAGCTCTTTGATTTATCTCTTGCTGACACTCCTGCCAGTCGGAGTCTAGGCAGCACCTAAACAGACCTGAAGTGCATTTGACCAAGCCAGCCCGCATGCATATTCACTCAGGAGGCAGGAGCTGCTCTGGACAAAGAAGAAACTATTTGAGAGCAAAAAAGAATTGTGGAGAAACTGAAAGGGTTTTGACCAAATCCATGTACAGAGGATGGGGGAGGGGAGCGGGGGCAAGCAGTGGCTTAATTACCTTATTTATCACACTGACCAGATCCTCTTCCAGACGCTCCAGTGAATCACAACATGCAAAATCAATTTTGAGCTTCTCTGGAAAAAAAATAAAAACAAGAAAAAACACCATTGACTAGTTTTTTTATAATGTTTCTTGAACTTCCAGTGGCATCTAAATTAGGCAAAAGAAAGTCTTTTTTTAAATCCTGGTTATATCGAGTACCAGACTACAATTCTGAAGTGTCTATGGTTTTGACCCTTCTCTCTCTCTCTTTTTTTTTTCTTAAATTGGGGTGACATTGGTTAGTGAAGTTGTATAGGTTTCAAACGTACATTTCTCCGACCTTGGAAATAGACTTGCTTCCCCCAGGCCTTTTCCTTTTACTTCTCTGGACGAACCTGGCAGATAAAATCCCTTTATCTCATTTCTTTCCCTTCTGTGTCTTGCTCAGTGTCTCTGATTCACGTCTTTGTCCTAAACAGAGACAAATCGCCCCCCAAAAATCGAGGATTCAAACCAGAAAAGGTGAATATGTAGGTTATGCTCTGTGAGAACCAAAGGATTAAAAATAACGCACGCCTGCCTCGCTGAAGAGCAAAGGGACAAAAGGTAGCAAATCTTCATAACGCCCTGTTCTTTTGTTGTCATTGCTTCTTTCTGAGGAATAAGGGGTCTCATGAGGGTGAACACTTTGCAGAGGGCTCCGGCAGGAAGAAGCCATCAGTACACTGAGCCTGAGTCTGCGCTAACTATCTTCCTCCAGGGACCAAGGAGGGATTTGAATTTTCAAGGAGGTTGAGTCCTCTGTTTGTAACCACATCAAAGTGGGTCACGGACCTGCTCTAACAGATTCCACTGTCAAATAGGAAGCTGGCGCCAGGCCCAGCCCCTGATGGAAAGTTAATGGAACGTTTTTCATCCGGGGCTTTTGGAGTGCTTTGTGGAGATGCTGGGGACAGGAAGGCAAGCCACAGTGTTAAGTGGAAGAAAAAAAACTGCCACGTTTTGACAGTGGGTTAACTTGCAGACAACCTCTCCCCTTGCCCCATCAGAAATATGTATATGATCAAAGAGCCATTGAGTGATAAGTGATCACATCCAGCACATTTGGGGTGGGGGGGGGGATGTCTTAAAGTATCCTCTTGAAACCCTGTCTCCCTTTTGCACTTTGCAGCTTTCTCCAATGGGCTGAGTGCCCAGGTCCTGAATTCCTGGAGCAACCTTGGCTGTTGGCATTGTTATCATAGTCTTTTTCCTGACAACCTGGTGTGCATCTCTCAGTCACTCAGCAGTGACCACAGAACTATCCCTTCAGCCAGAAACAGGTTTGACTAGGCATAGCGGAGTCAAGAGCCGCTCTACTGGGCACGCCCATCTCCAGCTGCTGTGTTGATAGCTAATGACTCCCAGCTCCTGCTGCTTCTAGAGAATCACCCTCCCACCCTCCGCCCCCGCAGAAGTGAAGGCCCCTTGTCAGCCCTGCCCCAGGCATCCCACTAAAGCAGCCCCCTGGCCTCCAGGTGGGACCCACACTCTACGCTCCAGAGCCCCCCCGTGGAGTCAGGCTGAAGCTGGCTACAGCTGCTTATTCTGTTACTCATCCTGATATACTGATTCCAAAACAGGCTATACTCGTCTTCCTTGATAGAGACAGGAGGTGTTATGGAAATCAAGTCAATCTCTCATTGATTTGACCTAGGCCCTCAAAAGGATATGCTTTTAATGTGATACAGAAATAAACTTTTTTTTTTTTTAAGATTTTTGTTGGGGAATTGGGGGGATGGGAACAGCGTTGGGGAATTGGGGGAAGGGAAACAGACAAGTTGCTGTCGTTTTTGGGGTTTTTTTTGTTCTTCGGTCTAGTTGTGGAGGACGTTGTTTCACTGGCCCAAGTTGGCACCATCATTGCGCTCTTCCCGGACGAGGCAGATCAGTTGCCGGCTTCTGGACGGCCGCTCACGCTGGCTGCAGGCCACACACGGTAGCCCATGGCAACCCACTGCAGCAGGGGCTGCAGCCTATGCCATCGCCGGCGACTCATGGCAGCCCAGCTCCAGGTTGAGCTGTTGTTCAGCATCTTAGCTGTGGAGGGCAGTGTCACTGGCCCTCATATGTGGGATCCGAACCGGGGCCCTGTGGCGTCCCAAGCCAGTTCTTAACCATCACGCCACTTGGCTGGCCCCAGAAATAAACTTTTTAATGTTATATGCCTGTATGACTTGAGTTAATTTTGCTCAAAGGAATCTGGATATCTTTCCTGGCCACAAGCTTAATTTACAAAGGAATGCTACCCACCAGGGTGAGAGGCCTGGGTTGTTGGTAAGGCCTAGAGGCTGTGGCTAGTCTGCAGTGTGGGTGACCCTCCCAGAACTGGGGGCCCTGCCTTGTGCAGTGCAGCCCTTCCCTAGCACAGCCAAAGGCCAGGAAGTGAGACGTAGGGATGCACCTGGAGAAGAGTGAGGCGTGCTCTTGCTCAAGGTCATGGCCTGAGTCAGCAGTGAGAGCCCCTGCCAAGAGCACTTCACACCAACGGCTCATTGACCACTCAGTATATTCCAGTTGTGTCTATTAACCCACGGAGAAATAAGGACGTTAAGAGATGCCCAGAGAACAGGAGGGAATGATCAAAATGGTGCTGTGAGCTCCTGGGGCCAAACCTCATCCCAACAGTTAAGAGTTTCTGATCCTGACAACTCGGCGCCATTTTTTTTTTCTTCAGTAGCTGGAGAGTTTTGAGGCGTAAACGGGGAAAACAGGTTAATATATCATGGAGGACACCAGAAGGTAGCCATTGAAGTGTCCTTTATTGGTGACATGGCTTTACAACCATCCGCCTCAGGATAACTCCTACCTGTACCTTTCAAGCCCAGATCCCCTTCTGCGACTCAGACACGTGTCTCACTCCCAAGGATATTTGTCCCCTAAGGCCCCATTCACTTCCTGAGTCAACATTTCCCCCTACAATCCTGCACCCCAGCTTGGATCACCTTCCTTTTCCCGTTGGCACTGAGCACATGTCTGAAACCACGGGTGTGTGTTCCCTTTATAATGCACCTCGATCCTAGGTTTCGGTTTCCAAGTGCCCAGAAGAAAGCTTTTGCTAAATGCACCCCACTAAGCAGGGCTATCGCAAGGGCATAGAATGGGCTCCATGTCATAGAACGTCTTGTTGCCAAGGTGAGGACAGGGGCTGGTGCTAAGCCAGATAGTCCTGGGCTGTCCTAAGTCCCTCAGGATCTCTATCAGCTCCCCCCGAATCTGGACAAATCTCCCCATCTCAAGAGCCCCCTCGGAGCCGTAACTCTCCAGAGGGGCAGGGTACAGCTCTAGGCTTAAACTGCGCAGCCCGGCCGTGTGACGTAGCAGCTTCTCCACCATGGCCTTGGAGAGGGGGTTCCCAGAGATGCTAAAGGTCCTGAGCTGGCAGCAGCGGCTCAGGACAGGCAGGATGGCCTCGACGTGGGAGTCCACGATCCCACAATAAATTAAGTCCAGGTCCTGCAGGGTGGCTGCAACTTTCTCTAGTAGAGCTTGAAGAGGCTTGGGACTGAAATCGGTCAGGGTGACACCACTCAGATCCAGGTCCTTCAGCTGACTGAGGTTTGGGGACTGAGACAGATGCTTCAAGTCTGATTCAGTAAGCAGGCAATTAGTTATTGAGAGGGTCCCCAAGGGCGTCTGCAGGCAGCTGGGGAGAGACGCAGCAGTTAATTCTGGGGGACAGGGGTAGCGGGGAGAGGGGGACCTCGAAGTGGGGGAGGACCGATTCGAACAAGCCCAGGGTCCTTCTGACCATCTGATGAAGACCAACACCGAGGGCGCCCAGTCTCATCTTAGGCTGTCTTTTCACCGTCACTTGTGTGACTGGGTCAAGTTCATGAACTCGCCCAAGCTCCCTTTCCTCACGCAGAGCACGCCGCTTACTTATGAGGATGAATGGACATCATGGAATGCACTGGAATATGCTCAGGAGAGCCTGCCACTACGGGCATCGCTGAACTTGAATATTGGGAGACAAGACCAAAAATGCTCTCAACTCAAACAGGCTTCCTCCTGTCCACTGCTTGGTCCTTGGGTACCCAAGTCTCTAGGCCACGTGAGGCTAGTTCTTCTGATGTATGCAAAACAAACCTGGGCAAGACCCTGCAACATCAACTAGGGTGTCCAGTCTGCAGGGGCTACTCACATCCCTGCACCACTGCAAACCCCCTCTCACTTTTTATAATCCTTTTTTGCTCCTGCTCCCTTAGCTCTAGAATCATTCATTTCTCATGTACTAACTACCTCCCCGGAAGCACAAAGCAGGCTTTTACAGACGGGGAGTTTGAAACAGGCTCATTCACATTCATGCAGCTGGTGGGCACAGAGCTTATCTTTGGAAATGCTCAAGTCTGATGTGGCTTCCCCTCTTCACTCACCTCTTCTCCTAAGTCATCTTGACTTGGACATCTCTTCCTAGGGAAGAATTTGCTAAGTCTGAACCCCCACTTCCTAGTATGCTCCTAGTATGGTATCTCTTTCCAGAGCCTCTATCCCAGTTTATCTCTCCACCTTTCTTCTGGGTGGTTCCATGAGACCACACTAGGGTAGAGCAGCAAACAAGGCAATGCCTTGATACTCTAGGGCAGCGGTTCTCAACCTGTGGGTCGCGACCCCTTTGGGGGTAGAATGACCCTTTCACAGGGGTCGCCTAAGACCATCGGAAAACAAAAAGATATTTACATTACAATTTATAACAGTAGCAAAATTACAGTTATAGAGTAGCAACGAAAATAATTTTATGGTTGGGGTCACCACAACATAAGGAACTGTATTAAGGGGTCACGGCATTAGGAAGGTTGAGAACTGCTGCTCTAGGGTGTGCGTTCACTGTTACACCACTCACCTGAGCATCTGGTCCAGCCGGCCTTCAAGGAAGGAGGGAGATTCCATATAGAGCCTCCGGAGGTGGTGCAGCCTAAGGAACTGAGAGGTGAATTGGGAGACATGCCTCTCCTTTTCCTCCTCTTCGGAGGCCTGCATGTGGATGTGGGAGAGAAACAGCGTGTGCACGTTACTCATCTGACCCAGGTAAGGAGCAAACATCCCCAGGGTGGACAGATTCCAGGTGCAGTTCACTTCCACCACCTGGATACAGTCCAGCTGCACCATAGCCAGGGCCTTCTTAATCTTCTTGATGGGCACTGCAAAAATCTTCAGGGTCTTACAGCACAGGTGGAGGGACCCTTCTCTCTGCTTGGCCCACCAGATGAGGTAGGTGAAGAACTGATCCTGGATCCTATCACTGAAGCTAAGGTCTATGAATACCTCCAAGGGGCCCAAGCGCTTCCTCATCCTGGACCTGGCCTCAGCCACCGGTCCCATCAGTGAGGGCTCCTGGGCCCTGGCTCCAGACCACATGCTCCAGAAGTTCTGACCAGTGTTCCGTAAATCCAGCACCTTCAGTTTCCACCTCCTGTGGGGGAAAGCAGGACATTGGCTGAAATGCTTGCAGGTCAACAGAATGAAGGCAGCAGAATGAGACCAAGCATCTCAGAGCTTAGGCAACAATGGGGCTTCCCCTCGGAGCTTGCACTTCACATCAGCGGCTCCCATGCCCTCTTCTTCCCTCTCTGCCTTTCTCCATCTCCTTCCCCTTCCATCCTTCTTGGCCTCTACTACTAGAGCCTTTAAGGATCACCGGGAGGAGGCAGGGGCATGTTCTTCCAGGCGCCCCGGCCTCTTAAGCCGTCCTCCACTTTCCAAAGTGGGCTCAGCACGGCCGAGGCCTCTCTGAGCTTCACTGGCACCATCAGAGAGCTCGGATCCACCCTTCGGCCCGCCACACTCCCTGACCCCAGTCGTCTTCCAGGATGCCCAGGACCTTTCTGGGCTACCTGGATCTGCCTCACCTGGGGCGAACCTTCTGGGCGAGCAGGATGTCAAGCCCATCCAATATAGCTTGTAAGGCCTTGTGCTGAGGCATTTGCATCAGGCCCCCCAGAGGGAGGCGGGCAAAGGGCCAGGCGAGCCCCATGGCCTTCAGGGACTCGCTGTGTCTCCCGCAGAACGCCTCCATGAACAGCGGCGGGAAGAGCTCAGTGGGCAGATACTCCAGAGATGCGATGACCAGGGCCTCGTCCCTTAGCAGGCTCTTCCCCGCCAGTTCCAGGAGTCCGGGTGGCGTCCGGACGCTCATCTTGAATCTGCTCCGAAGGGAACCCTGCGGAAGTGTCTAAGGAACACAGCATCTTTCTCAGGCCAAGCATGAGCACGCCCATCATCTGGTTCCCCACCCTTCAGAGGAACCAACGCAGGACCAAAGTCACTGCTCTGGCAAAGATGGAAGAGGCTCAGTTTACCCAGCTGCATCCTGGGCTCAGTGGCCACAGAGTCATAGTTCTGCTCCTACTGGCCCCAGGACAAGCATCTCGGAAGCACCCACTGCTTTAATTCCAGTCCCACTGGGAAGTGGGGACCAAGGAGACTGAAAGCTGACCCCCACCCTTTTGGGGGGAAAACTTTCAGACCATCACTCAAGGCCCTAAAACAACAGATATGGGAACATCATGCAACCCAACAAAGCCCACAGTTAACCTGGCCGGGAAAGGTTAAGATGATTCCCCTAAAATGGATGCCATTAGTCTTTAAAAATTGTTTAAAAATTTAAACAAGAAATTGTTAAAAAGTTGTGTAACAAAGCTTAGAGGTAAAAAACACTGAGATGTACACTTCTCTGCGTTCTCTCTTCCCATTTATTAGAATGACCATGTTGGGAAGGGGTTCGGGGGAACACGTTAGTTCACATTCAGTACAGACTCTACTCTTTAAAAATACTCTTCAATAATATGGAATGTTCTGAAACTTTTAGCTAAAGAAAGCCTAACTAGTAAAATCACAAAACCACCAAGTATGTGAGCTATAATCTAAGTGCACAGACTAAATATTTAAAATGTCAAGAAGTAAAACGCCAGGTTTTTTTTCATTAGAAAAAAAAATTCAGCTCATTTAAGGCATTTTAAAATGACAAATCAAAGCACAAATCAAAATGTTTGGGATTAAGGCAAAACTGCACTTAGAGGCAAAGCCGAAGCTTAAATCTGTTCATCTGAAAATAAAGAAAGAAGAATGCTCTCCTTGCCCTCTCAGGCTGCATGCCGGCTGCCTTAGGTAAGGCGGTGTGTCCTTAGCTGAGGCAGGTAACTTACCTGCCCTGAGATGGTTGGCTGAGTGCTCAGACCTCAGACCTGGGAGGGAACCAAGGCGGTGGTGACTCCAGAGCTGTTTCTCTATCTCTTCTTTGGTGCCTGAGTCTTTTATAGACCTTTCTAATCACATCTTCCCTTTTCAACTACTAACCTCCAATCAGAAAGCAATAACCTGAATAGACTCCTCAATCCCCATCCAGGTAATCCTGATGGGATCTTCACCTTTCTCCAGATTAAATGATTGAATCAGACCTCCATTGAGGACAGAGAAAGAATTAGGGAGGGGCACAGTTGAGGAGTCAGTTCCTTGATTCATAGACGCTGATTGAGTTTTCCTGATAATGGGACCTTCCTCATTCTCAGTATGAGACGGAATGGGTGTACTCTGTTCCTGACTTTAGACAAAACTAACAAAACCTGAAAGCCCCATTCCTGGGGGGTCTTTGGCCACATCAAAATGATCAGAATGTTCCCGAGTTAAAATAGCTTTGTGAAGAGAGTGGTGTCATCCCCAAAGAAAAAAGAAAAGAAAAGGGAAGGGAAGGGAAGGGAAGGGAAGAAAAGAAAAGAAAGAAATGTGACCGCCTGTCCAGCCCTCTCATTTTACAGGTGAAGCCACATCACTATTAATTTATTTGATCGATCTGGCTGTATTTCAGGGTCATGTTGAACATCAGTTCTTACAGTACAGACAGTAGAAAACGGAGCATAAAGCTTGGCGACCAAAGACCAAGGTTTGAGTCTGGGCTTTGCACCAAGTTGCTGCTGATGAACAAATTTCTTAATTTCTTTGTGTTAATTCCTCATTGATAATCACAAAGCTTCCATGTTCTTAAAGTCGTTGTCAAGGTTAACTGACGCATTTTACATCTGGGCGGCCTAACCACTGGCTGTAAGTGCTGCTGAGCCCTTGACACGTGGCGAGTCCAAATGCAGATGCGCTGTAAGTGAAAAAGACACTCTGGATTTTCAAGATTTAGGATGAAAAAAATACATAAACTATCTCAATGTTTCCTTGTTTCTGTTGACTGCATGTTGAAATGGCAATAGTTTGTACTCACTGAACTCAATAAAATATATTAAATAGAATATATTATTTAGATTAAAAAAAAGAAAAAGAAATGTCTCCGTGCATCAAGTTGTCCCTTAGGTTTGATATCAGGTAACATGGCAGATCATGATCCCATTCAGGGAGCAAGGGACGTGTAATTGAGCATGTCACTGGTCCTCCCGACCACAAGGCTTCTCTAAAGGAGGCCAGGCCAGAACCATGAGAAGTGTGGAGCTGGGCCATTCTAATGGGACCCTGTGAATGACCCAAGACCATGGGAAATACGGGGTGTTTTTTTCTTGGTGAGGAGGGAGATTGAAAGACTTTTCTCTGGGTGACTTTAGAAACAAAAAGAGAAGTGGCTGAGCTGGAGATGTGTCCTCCTTGAGAGCAGGGAGGGAGATTCTTGTCTTCCGTCCCTCCCAGGAGGAAAAGGGCGGCTCCTCCGGGAAGGATGGGATTTGCTCAGCAAATTGGCTGGAGAAGATTAAATCCAAGAATGCGAGCTGAGGAAGAGAGGCAGCCAGCCCTAAGAAGTCCTCCTTTCCAAGCCTGAAAGACACTGAGGGTGAATGGGGTGTGCTCTTGGAGATCTTGGTGCCAAGGAGAGAAATAAAAGTGGGCCAATCACACGTAGCCCTGTCATCATCATGGCAGCTGCTACCAGGAGACATCTATCTCAGAGTCAGGGTTCTTTCACAGGGGACACGTCCCAGACAGCAAGCAGCCCCAGCCATTTTCCAGGACCCTTGGGAGCCTAACCATAATCCCACTGGCCCCTTTCCAAGTATATTTTGATAATTAACGTTTCCTCAAATGTAAGTAACAATTGAGGCAAAGGCAACTTCCAAAAGCTCCTTTCTGTCCCCAAGCTCCTTGGACACAGAGATTCTGATCATGGACATGCCATTAGGCATAGAGACAAAATTCCTTTTTTATGTTCATATTAAGCACAGTGCACAAATACCAACACCTTTCCCCCACAAAATTCAGAAGCTGTTTGGAGTCTAAGGGTCTGCTGTGGTCAAGGATGACACCCACCTGGGCTGGATCACACGTGGATTCTTGGGAAGTTTAGGGACACAAAGGAAGAGAAAACCTCCCTCCACCCCCAAAGGTGTCTCCGTGGCTTTGTCCCCCCCATTCAGTGTGATGCTGAAACAATTCTTACATACCATGGCTGCCAAGGCTAGGGTTCTTTGAAGGATGTTCTCCATCTTGGTATCTTTCCAGAAGATTCCTTTCTCCACATTTCTACCCTACATTTGTAAATGGCCTTTGCATAAAACTAGGTTAATCACCTTCATTAATGGGCTGCAGTAGAGTGAAATTAGTACCGATAATCATAAATGTCTCTGTTTATTGAACACCCTCTGGGTGAGCAATGGTGCGGGCACTTTTCATCTGCTATCTCAAATAACCTTCACAGAAAATCTAAAGTTCGCTGCTGTTTTCCCCATGTTTAGGCTGCTGGACCCAAGTCTTGGCCAGGGAGAGGAACCTGCCCACGTTCACGCAGTAATTGGTAGATGCCCTCAGGTGAGGAGCTCAGAAGGACCCCCAAGTTGTGAGACAACCTAAATGCTAAATAGAGTGGCTGACAGACATCATGTGAACATCAGTGGAATTAAGAAAATGGCAGAAATCCAAGCTAGGGATGTTTCTACGGGATCCCAGCTTCTATAAGGTTCAAAAAGATAGGAATGATCAAAGTCTTTGAACGTTCTAGAAAGTCTAAAAGCCCAACACTCTCTTGTCTGCCCAGAGACAACGGGACACTCCTCTGTCCACCTCCACACAGAGTCTGCTCAGGGGACACACTGGAACATCGGAGGAGGTGCAAACACATCTGCACAGAGGTGCTATCCTTCCTGCCCAATTGAGGAGGCCCAACAGGACTCCCAGGGTCCAGCGGCCCATGTGGGACTTGAACTTGGGACACATTTCTACCGTGTCCTGGTCACCTGTTCTCATGGACCTCGTTTGCTGCCCAGGTCAGAGCAGCCTTCTGAGCTCACCCATTGGGAGGATGTCCTGACCCCCTTTTCCAGTCACAGAATCACAACTAAGACCCCAAAACATCTGCTGGTAGGTCCTTGCTCAGAGAATATTTCTCGTAGAATATGTCATTGTAGAATATTTCCGTGTCTCCAGTTCCCTCTCCTAACTGGGCAACCCTCTCTTTCTGCGTCTCAGGAATGTCAGCTCACCTCTCCTGGAACCTAGAATATGGGGACCCTTCCAATGGAATCAGCAGAAGCGAAGGAATTCTCAAATTTTACTGTAGGTGTTTCGGAGAATATAACCACAAGGCATAGTGTTCTCTAGGTACACTTCTGAATCCCAAGGGACACGCAGGAATGTCGAGGGCACCCCGTCCTGGGTTGCCGAGGAGGACTTGGATCTTTTAGTATTCCTAGAGAAGCCAGACTAAGGAGAAGCTCTTGGGACCAGTCCCTATCAGCCTTCCCCTTCTGTGGCCCTCTCAGCCCCGCTCTTGAGCAGACAAAATTCTCCTGGGATGCAGTATGTCTTTTTTCTCCACCAAGTCAGATTTCTGACCCTGAAATGTTTTGCCTTCTGCCTTTTAACAAATCCAAGTCCCTCTGGTAGCTCTAATTGCTACTCTAGAAATCAACAGTCTTTAGATCCAATAATATCTTGCCTACACGAGGGGCTGTCCTTCTTCCTTCCTCACCAATAAAGATGTGATGACAACATCCCTCTGTGTTCAAGCCTGAGGAACGCATGTGTAGAGGTGTGGAGGGTGGGAAGGCGTCTGCTTCTCACTCCAGGTAGAATGGGCCCATGGGGATTAAGGGGAGAAAGAGTCGCTGGTGCGGGGCCCAGATGAGGGCGAAGGAGGGAAGTGGCAGCTGAGCAGACCAGATCCTTTGGCTCCCACAGAGCTGTGTCCCTTCAAGCCTGGGGACTTGTGTCCGAGACCACTGGGGGCGCTATGGACCTGGATTTGGGAGCTGTGAGTTCCCAAAGGGCTGGCGTTGTTTGTCGTGACCTGCATGAGGTACCAGTGGCTGTCCTCGCCCCACCCCGCCCCTGCTTCCAAGCCAGGGGTACAGAGGAAGGCCAGTGGAGAGTCCAGGGCGAGAGTGGCGAGCATCCATTCTGGATGCAAAGATGAGAGACCGGGGGCTGGCCGAGTGGCTCAGTTGGTTAAGAGTGTGAGTTCTGAGCAACAGAGCTGCCGGTTCGATTCCCACATGGGCCAGTGAGCTGTGCCCGGGCTGAGCTGCCACTGAGCTGCCAACAGGTGGCAGGATGGTTCAGTGGGTGAAAGCACATGCTCCTAACAAAAAGGTTGCCGGTTTGACTCCCACATGGAATGGTGGCTATGCCCACTCGCAACTAAGACTGAAGGATAACTTGGCTGTTCCCCTTCCCCAATTCCCCAACACTGTTCCCCTTCCCTAATTCCCCAATGAAACCTTAAAAGAAAAGAAAGAGAGAAAGAAACTACTGTATTGGCAAAGGTGTACTGAAATGAACAGTATTAAAAAAAAAAAAAAAGATGAGACAGGCTAGGAGGGAAAGGGGAGGGCCCAGCCTTAGCATGTAGGCCTGGAAATGCTCTTGAAAATTTTGCAGTTCAATCTCCTCTCTCATCATGGCCTCTTTGGACTGTGAGAATTGTGCTTCTCAGGAGAAAGTGAGAAAGAATGAGATCTGGCACTGTATCTTGTCATTCAAATGACCCCGTATCTCCTACTGCAAGTCATAGGAAGGTCATGGTGGATGACAGTAGAACATGGGCCCGTCAGGTTGCCTGGCACTTTCCAGTGCAACAAAGTAGAAGCACAGGGAAAGGACAATCTTATGGGAGCTCCCTGATAAGTTACTAGTTACCTTTTCTCTTGCTGCTTTTAGGATTCTCTCTTTGTCTTTAACCTTTGCTATTTTAATTTTGATGGGTCTCGGTGTGGGCATGTTTGGGTTCATCTTGTTTGGGACTCTGCGCTTTCTGGACTTGTGTATCTATTTCCTTCACTAGGTTAGGGAAGTTTGCCATCATTATTTCTTCAAATATGCTCTCAATTCCTTGCTTTCTATCTTCTTCTGGTCCCCTATGATGCGAATGTTGTTATGCTTGATGTTGTCCCAGAGGTCTCTTAAACTCTCCTCATTTTATTGACTTTTTTTTTCTTTTTTGCTGTTCCAATTGGGTGTTTTCTGCTACTTTGTCTTCCAAATCGCTGATTCAATACTTTGCTTCATCTAGTCTGCTGGTGATTCTTTCTAGTGCATTTCTCATTTCAATTGTTGCATTCTTCACTTCTGATTGGTTCTTTTTTTATGGGTTCTATGTTCTTTTTTGTGCTTTTTATCTCTTTGTTGAAGTTCTCACTAAGTTCATTGAGCATCTTTATAACCATTGTTTTGAACTCTATATCTGGTAGGTTGCTTGCTTCCATTTCGTTTAGTTCTGTTTCTGGAGTTTTCTCCTGTTCTTTCATTTGGAACACATTTCTTTGTTTCCTCATTGTGGCTGCCTCTCTGTGTTTGTTTCTATGTATTAGGTAGATCTGCTGTGTCTCCCAATCCTGGCTGGGTGGTCTTATGTAGTGGGTACCCTGCGGAGCCCTGGCACAGTCTCCCTGTTCACCTACTTTGGGTGCTCCAGGAGTGTCCCTTGTGTGGGTTGTGTGTGCCCTCCTGTTATAGTTGAGCCTTGATTGCTATTGGCATATCAATGGGTGAGACTGACCCTCAGTTTGATTGGCTGTGAGGTTTGGCCACTTCCACAGCCTACAGGCTGCTATGCAGGGGTGGGGGCTTACTTCACTGAGTGGGATTTGCCCCAGTGGGCTCTGGTGCCTGTTGAGACCACTCTTTGGGTGTGCTGCTTATGGGGCTAATTGGGTGGTGGTCTGCTGTGGCCTGAAACCAACCTCCAAGTATGTTGGTTCTGGGGCCTCTTATGAGGGGCTCCGGTGCAGGGCCAGGTCACACCACTGCCTGGGACTGGCCAAGGACTACCTGGTAGGAACTACAAAGCGATCCGCAATTGTTTGCTGCTTGTGCTATACCTGGAAGCGCATGGGAGAGACCGCGCTGCAAACTGAGGTCAGCTGTCACCACCAGTACTGGGCACGGGGTAGCTCTGCCAAAAGCCAGGACACCCGGAGTCCTGCTGCCACCTGCCAGCTCCCTTGAGGTTCAGTCACTGATAAAGCCTTGTGGGGTACACAAGCTGGGTGAGGAAGGGTCTCATTAAAGTGGGAAAAGTTGTGGTCACCAGGTTAATATAGATTCTGGTTTGGTGCCAGTGCTGAGCCTGGACTTACTCAGCTAAAGTCTCAGAGCACACTGACGCCAGTCACCTCCTGCCTGGGACCCTCAGAATCCAATAGTTTTCCAAGAAGCAGTGCAATGCAGGCGAGCTGACTGCTCACTATGACATGCCTCTGGCATTGGGGGAGTTGGGTAGGGCGGGGTCCCAGCGGAGCTCACCAGGACAATCAGATTCAGATTTGGCCTTTTGGGGGCAGGCTTAACATAGGAAAGATGGCGCCTGCCTGGCCAGCTGCATAGGAAGAGGACCCAACACAGGAGAAATGGCGACTGCTCTCCCTCAAAGCCACACACCTCAGTCTGTCCTCCGTATGCTTTTGACACTTCCCAAGTCACCGCCCCTCCACTGGAGCCCAGAGTGAGTGCCTGCGAGTGAGTGAGTCTGCGCAGCTCCTTTAAGAGAACATCTGGGTTTCCCACCCCCATCTGTCCCACCCGGATGGTTGGAATCCCCACAGTTTTTCACAGCCAGATATTGTGGAGGCTCCTCTTCCCAGCACCAGTACTCTGGGCTGGAGAGCCTGGTGTGGGGGGCTGGGGGAAACTTCTGTGGCTAAGACCTCTCTCCCAGTTCTCAACCACCACACAGAGGTTTGGGGCCAGCCTGTTCCATGTCTTCACCCTTTTTACCGGTCTCGACGTATCCTTAGTTGTTGGGAGCCGGCTGCACCTCAGTGTTTGACATGGCCAAGTGCACTGCAATTGTGACAAATTCTGAAGCTCTGACTGAGAGATACTGCTTTACATCTTGAAAATGTTTTTAATTCCCTTGTGGATGCCCCCAGTAGGGCGGAAGATCTGACACACCTTCTTATATTGGTTGTTTAATTTATCTTTAACTAAATAAGTGAGTTTTAGACATATTGCGATAATTCTGTTTTGCTGTTAGTTTCTTAGTAATAGACAAGTTATGCACCTCATCATTCTTAAGATCCTGTTTAGCCAGTAGTGTTTGAAACAATTACTAAGTAGTAAACATCCTTTAAGCGCCAAGGCAGAAACTCAGCTCTGGCTATTATAGGTAGAAATTGAAACATTGTTAGGATAAGTTAGTCATTAGTATAGAACAGATTGGGCTGTACCCTGTCACAGAAACATCGTGAGGAAGTAAAACTCTGAGAAAAACAAACTTCTAAGGAAAATAGACCCTGGGAAGGAAGGAACATTGAAACTATGTAGAAAACAATTTCCTAATGGGTAAAGGTTTAAACTTGGAAAAACAACTCTGGGAAAAACAGCTCAATGATGTAAATAGTCAACTGCTCAGTATAAAAGGGACATGCTGTAAGAATAAAATGAGACACTTCTGTTCTTGAAAAAGCACTCCTGTGTCTCCATGCGTTTTTCTTCTTTTCCTCGCCGACACCGCCTCCACCTGAGGGAACCCCTGGACCTGCGGGAGCTGGTCTCCCGCACTTAGTTATAAAACTTCTGTTTAGCCAGACCTCAGGTGGTTCTCCAGGTTGGTTGTTCTGTAATTTAGTTGTAATTTTAATGTGTTCATGGAAGGAAGCAGGCTCAGTGTTTATGTCCGCCATCTTGGGTCTCCTTAGGTAACTCTAATTATTCCTTAATTTTAAAAAAGTACTTACAGCATGCTTAGGATGTGCCATCTGCTATTCTGGGTGATGGGGAAACATCCAGTGAATGATATGGTCCGACTCAGGTTATCTCGTGTACAGATCTTACATTCTATTGAGGCAGACAAAAAACACATAAGCTGAAAAATAAATGAAATGTTGGTAGGCCTGTACCTAGCCCATTATAATGCAGGATGGCAAAACAGCTGTGCAAAGTGAACTACAAAGCAATCCTAACAATCAAAGGGAAAAATGATGATCATTCCGTGACCTTTAAAAATTTTTAAGAACTCTTACTGTGGTTATAAAATAGGTAAGGAAATGAAAAGCAGTAAAACTGTTATTTATTTAGTACACTGCAATTTAAAGCACTGAGAATTAAAATGCTTTATTTTCCTGTAAAAAACTTACAGAGAGGGCCGGCCGAGTGGCGCTTTGGTTAAGAGCTGGCTTGGGATGCCAGAGGGCCCCGGTTCGGATCCCACATATGAGGACCAGTGACACTGCCCTCTACAGCTAAGATGCTGAACAACAGCTCAACCTGGAGCTGGGCTGCTGTGAGTTGCCAGCGACGGCGTAGGCTGCAGCCCCTGTGGCAGTGGGTTGCCATGGGCTACCATGTGTAGCCAGCAGCCAGTGTGAGCGGCCAGCAGCTGCAGTGAGCGGCTGTCCAGAAGCCGGCGACTGATCTGCCTCGCCCGGGAAGAGCGCAATGATGATGCCAACTTAGGCCAGTGAAGCGACGTCCTCCACAACTAGACTGAAGAACAAAAGGACAGCAACTTGTCTGTTCCCCTTCCCCCAATTCCCCAGTGCTCTTCCCATCCCCCAATTTCCCAATAAAAATCTTAAAAAAAAAACTTACCCGAGAGTAGTTCGAACAGTGATTGCCTTCTTCTCAGGACATAATTGACCACAGGGAGTGAGCATCTTTTCTCTGCTTGGGTGACTTGTCATCTCCGTTCTAAGTTTGGGTTAGCATCCGCATTCGATCCTGTGTGCTTCCAATGCCATAAAATCTGCCTGAGCGTTCCGTTAGTGGGGTTTCTTGCTGATGTCACATCCTCTGGGACATCGCCATTCTTTTTGTCACCCACTTTTCTCTTTCATTCATCTCTGGGCAATGGGGGAATGTGAGCCTGAGGCAACAAAAGCCCTGGAGAGAGGGTGGCCTTGGGCAGGTCCAACGTCACCTTGCAGGAAAATGGAAAGAGCAGAGTCTGAATTTATGTTTTTTTATCTAAATGAGATGCCTCCCACCATCTTGTCTCCCCCTGCACTGGCACCATTGACAGTTTCTTTCCATCTTTTTCAAGGTATTTTGGTTTGGTATTGTTATGTTCGATTGAATTAATAAGTCTTTAACATATTCCCACTTTAATTAGTATGATAAATGCTGATAGATATAACCCACATACACAAAAGCTTTTTGGGACTTTTGATAAATTTTAAGACTACGAGTATAAAGGACTCCTGAGAACTGCTGATCTAGGAAGCAAGTTTACCGAAAATAAAGGCAGTGGTTTTTCCCCAGTGGGGAGAAGTTAGGTGATGATTCTTTCCTCCTTGTATTGTTATTTAATCCTATACAAACCATCCCAATATGCCTGGTGTGATCCGACTGGTAAGGGTTAGACGCAGTGACACGCGCACTCTCCCTGCACGCTGCTCAATGGGTTGTCTTGGTTTAGCCAGCTAAATCAATCATAAGCTCAAATAGTTATTTTTGTCTCTTTCATTATAAAATGCTGTCTTTTTAATTTCTCTTTCCAGTCTTCTTTTTGGCATAATTTCCCAGAATAATTTTTAGTATGAGTCATGAGGTCAGCAGCATGCAGCCCTCTGCAAATAGACAGAGAAATATGGGATGCTGGTAAATCCGGAGTGTTTCCTGTAGGATGGGGCAAGCAGGCAGAGGACTAGGGTCTGGGGTGGAGGGGTGGCTCCCCTGGGGCCTCTCCACAGCAGGACCCAAGAGACTCGTTCCGTCCCTGGCTCCCTCCCAGGCCCGCACACCCAGCTGGTGGCGTCTACACTGGTTGTCTACACTGCCGGATGGTTATTATGGTCTATGCTTGGAAGACACACTGCTGCCTGGATCACTACCAAAATATCAAGTCAACAAGTCACAGAGGCGTTGAAAAGTAAAGGACGTCCCCTGAACTTCTGAATAGAAAACACATGTCTCGTGTCTCTGTAACAAGCATTTCCTCCCCAGAACCCCTAGTTCTCACTGTGCAGTTACTGAGGGGACCCCAAAATTCCTCCTCCTCGTTCATTGGGCACAATTCTCCAGACCTTAGAAAAGTGGACACATTGGGGTGGGCTGGGAGGCTGAAAGGCTGTCCTTAGGACCATCTCGGCCCCCCAGACTCCAGCCCCCATTCCTGTTAGAGTCTCTGAATATGGGGGTCATATTTTGATGCCACAGCTCTTTGCGGAATTCCCCTCACGCCAGGTCTCTGCCGGTGGGAGAGACTTCCTGTGGGAAGGAGGTGACTCAGAGCCCAGGTCCCAGGATGCTGGTTGATAACTGACTTAGGTGCAAGCCCAGCATCCTCTCCTGCAGAGACACGCACATTGGTCTGATGGGAGGCCTTGGGGACGAGCTTAGGCCCAACGCCAACTGCTCTGCAGTTCCAGCTCCATTTCCATAACCCAGGGAGCAGGTGTAATTACAGCTGGGATCAAATTAGACCTTCCTCTCTCAGAGTGACACCCTTGGTCTTCTCAGATTTTGCTCTTTCAAGGCCCTTTCCAAACCCTAAGTGTCCCATCCTTGCTTGCCTACCTTCCTCCAGGCCTCACCCCTATCATACTGTCCAGATGAACTTGAGCCTCCGGCCACCAGATGGCACTGTGGGCCCAGAATTGGCAGCTGTGGAGGGGCCCATGAAGGGAGGTGAGAGGGACTGTCTGACCTTGAACTAGGAGGAAGCTCACTGGGAAAAGAGGCTGGAGAGGTGGGATATGACTGCCTGGCAGGGCTTGCTGGGGGATCATTGGAAATTAGTAAGTAGGGTTGTGACATGACCTGATGTGTGTCTTCCAGTTCCCCCTAGTTGCTGTTAGATTTCGTTTCCTGGGAGGATTAATGAGGAAGAAGGGAGGCCACTTGGAAGACCTTTTGCTGCTCCCAGTGGGGGATCCTGGCTTGTCCTTGAGTGGCCAAAGGGGCAGTTTTGGGGATGTCCCGGAGGCAGAATCAGCAGGACTTGTTCTCAGAGCAGACGTGAGGCCTGAGGGGCCGAGGGACCTCCTAGTGCCTGGCCATGACTTCCTGAGATTAGGAGGGATGGAAAAGAGCAAGTATGGAAAAAAAAAAAGTAAGAAGTCTGTTAGATTTCAGATGATCCCACCGTTGTGTAGAAAAAAAACCGTACAGAATAGCATGTACAATATTGTTCTATTCATATCAAATCATATACATATACTCATTCAATAGCTATCTGCAAATGCATACCACGGAGTTTATATTTTATACCTGGTGGTGCAGGGTGTGGGGACAAGGGAGATTCCAGCCCCAGCAAGTTTCAAAGTCCGGGGCCCCTGACCAAAGTGGGTCTCAGGTCAACAGCAGCAAAGGAATGTGTTTGTTTTCCTGATTTCATCAGGGTCATTCCAGGTCAGGCCAGGGTAACCCTGCTGGCCTGTTTCCCCATATCAGAGGCTACAAGGTGGCATCTCGAAAGCCAAATGTGCCCCACAGACATGTTTGGGACAATGTTTTTAAAAGTAAAATTGGTGGCCAGAGTTTAAAAATCAGATTTTATATCACAATTTGCTTTCTAATGTCCCTTGGGGAGAAAAAATAAAAAGGAAGATCTAGCAACACTGAACCCCTCGGCACCACTTGGCGCGAATTGACAGACAGCTGTACCTGAAGTGGGGTCCTGTGCTCTCCAGGTCTCCCTGTCATGCCCGCGCCCTTTCACTCATCCCCCGCCGGGCTCTGGAGGCTGTGGGGTTGGTCTCATGGAGAAAGATGCATAGGCAATTTGACCTTAGGCTGTGGTTTTGTACCAGAGAAGAAGACCATTCTTTCTGGTGGGGGGACTCCTGTAGTGGGCAAAGGGTGGA
This sequence comes from Hipposideros armiger, assembly GCF_001890085.2. Taxonomy (NCBI): domain Eukaryota; kingdom Metazoa; phylum Chordata; class Mammalia; order Chiroptera; family Hipposideridae; genus Hipposideros; species Hipposideros armiger. The sequence continues at coordinate 1,846,349 of NW_017731396.1, forward strand.
AAGACCCCCCCCCCAGGATGGAAGTTGGGGACCTGGGTTCCCAGAAATCTCACGCAGCCAAGCTCCTCCCGCACCAGGGGCTGTGGGAGTCCTAATCCAGGAAATAAAATCCAACATGAAAGCCGGGTTCAGGAGCAACTGGGGAACCTATGGTTTCATCCCATCCTCTCTGGGGACCTCAGAGATAGCCCATTTCTCAGATGAAGAAACTGAGGCCCAGGAGCATGAAGTGTCGTGCCCAGCAATTTAATGTCTGGCCGGAATTGGGACCTTGAAGTGAGCCTCGGTACACCCAAGTTCACCACCAGCCAACAGATGTTTTCCAAGAGCAAAGAGAGAATCTGGTTTTGAATTATTTTTCACACCTGCTCCCCAGAGTCAGTGCCAATCACAGAAACCCTGAACCTGAAACCGTAGCCACCTGTAACTTGGCATCAAGTTGGCCACCAGGGGGCAGGCTTGTCCCGTCCAGTAGGCGGAGCTCCCCAATGCTGCCCAGGCTTGGCTCCTAATATGCTGAGTTCCAGTCAAAGCTTCGCATCTCCACGGAGGGTACGCCTGCCACGTGAGTGATCTCCGCCTCAGGGCTGAGGTGTCCTCTATGGCCTTGACTGTCAATTAGATTATACCAATCACCTTCGTATGTCGAACAGCCACCGCCGTTTATGGAGGATTTATTCTGCACCAAACTCTGGGCTTGGTATTTGTATCTGAATTAGAAGTCATCATTAACAGAGGAAAAGAGATTCAGAGAGGAGCAGTAACTCCTTCAAGTTCACACAGCCTGTAAGCGGTGGAACCGGAACTCTAAGGCACATCTGTTTGTCACTACACTGTCCCAGCGCCTGGCAATGCGCTGCTCATTTCAATGCTGTGTAATAACATGCTAGGATCATAGGCTCATGCTACTGCTGGAGGAAGCCTTAGAGAGCATCAGGTCCAGATGTTTACTACATTGCTTTCATTGCAGGATCTGTGATTCCAAAGAAATTGCTCAAATAAAATAAGAGTCACTCAGCCTACTGGAGTAGTTCCCAAAGTGGGGTCCCTGGACCAGCAGCACCAGCGTCGCCTGGGAGCTTGTTAGCAATACATCTTCTTGGCCACACCCCGACCTACTAATCCAGAAACTGAGGGTGGGCTCAACATCCGTGTTTTAACAAGCCCCGCGGTGGTGCTGATGCTCGAGTCTGAGAATCCAGATGAAGCAGGGATGTAGGGAAAAGATCCTCACTGGCTCCGTTTCTCCTTCCCACTCGTTTGGGAAGGTCCAAACGGAGTCACTGTTATTGGTTGTGCAGCCCACTTTGTTGAGTTGGTTGCAACGTTTTAGTCCAAACACTTAATGTGGCTCCAGTACTTCCGGTCACTGCAGTGTTAAGGGTCACTTATTAAACTGTGCGCATGTGTAAGGCCAAGGAGCGCTGACCAACTGCAGGCAACCATAGGCCTTGGGCTCCGTTCAGTCACCTCCAGCGCCGCCATGTCTTCCCCTCCCACACCCACACCCACCTTCTCAACTGCCTGGAAAGGACGAGACGCACTGGGGGTTACGTGATGGAACACGTGTTGAGTGCAGAGAACGCCTGCCTTGCATCTGACTCCAGCTGGATAATGTCCTCCCCTTCTCCAAATGTCCACATTTTCCTCCCCGGAACCTGTGGATATGTTAGTTTATATTCAAAAGGAATGTTGCAGATTATCCAGTGGTCCCAATGTAATCAAGGCGGGGCGGGGGGGGGCAGAGAGAGAGAGAGAGAGAGAGAGAGAAAAGGATATGCTAGCTCTTCTACGAAGATCTACCTTGGGGCAGGGGTTTGGGGAATGTGAGCAAATAAAAAGAAGGGATGGGGTGCAGCTCTGTAATAAATC
>NW_017731396.1:1852685-1857644 GCF_001890085.2 Hipposideros armiger
CACCAGGTGCCCGGAGTCTTTCCCGTGCCAGGGGAAGCCAGTTAAAGAGGTTCCCATCAACCAAGGAGAGTGCTGAGGACAAACAAAGCGAGGCCAGCAGGGACTTTCTTGCTGTTTTTCTTGGTTCGGGCATGGCCCTGCTGTCTTGATTACGTTCCCAGGATTTTCGTTTTGATCCGGTATGTTAAGGTGACAGACATAGAGACAACTGCCTTTGAAAGAAGACCCTACAGGCCTCAAGAGGAGGGGGCATGCCATACTACGCAGGGCCGCACGGAGAAACACCAGGGTTGGTCAGGAGGTAGAAGGAGCAAAGATAGAGTATGGACCAGAGCCCTCTTGTATTTTCCAAGGGAAGGAATGGGTGACGCAGGGCAGGCAAATTTGAGAAGTTTAGGGTTGCCTAAAGAAGTTTAGGGTTGCCTAAAGAATTTCAGCAGGCTCTGGGCTATAGGGGTGCCTCTGTTTGTGGGTACCTGGTCCTGGAGTGATTTAAGGCAGGGGGATATTGGCTTGGTGTGTGAATGGTTAGGGGTACAGGCTCTGGATTGGGAGGTTTGCATCTGAGAGGCACCATGCCAGGAAAGCGGTTTATTGTCTCTAGGAATTAGCTAGACCTGGGAGGGCCGTCTTTCCAGGATTAGCCAGGCCCTCAGTTCTCAAAGCATCATACAACAGAGAAAATAAAAAACATGATTAATACACCTGCCCAGGAAAAAAGCACAGGAAGGGGGCTCTCCCTGAGGGGGGTGATAATCTCATCTATCCAAGGTCCATTTGAAGAGCCGGTTGGCATTTGCCTAAGAAGGGAGAAGAGGAAGTGGGATGGGAGATGGAAAAGAAAGCTGGCCTGGGGGTGAGGGGGTGCAGATAGAAGCGCACGGAAGAGCTGTTGGGGTGGAAGCAGCCACGCAAACAGGTCATTTGCACAGAGTCCTTAGGACCTAGTGCCCAATCGCTTGGTTCTATTTCGTGAGTGTGTTGGGGGAGGGGTGTGCATCTTAATTTTAACCAGACTGTGTGTATGTGTGGCTATCTCTTCATCAGGGTTTGTAATGGGTCCAGAGGCCTTTAAGAAAGGGCACCCAGCGCGCCCCGAGAACAAGGCTGAGTTCTTGTGTGCACTGGTGGCTGCGGTCTGAAAGGCCCGGGTTGTGGGTTCTAAGTTTTACTTCCTTACACGAAAATCCACGTGTGTCTTCAGTGACGCAATGGAAAAGTCACTGAAAGCAGCAGCACAGCCCAGAGGTGCCAGCACAGCCCAGAGGTGCCAGCACAGAACCGAAATTCTGGACTATTTGTCCTGAGATGGGTCCCCAAATGTGGGAGATAAAGAGTCAACCCCAGCAAATGATGACAGGGGACCGGAGGAAACTCTTTGCTTGATTTACAGAGCAGCCACCTGCTTAGTTTCTTCCCAACCAGCTACACAGCTCTAGACAAGACACTTTTATCTAAAACTGAGGGTGCTGAGCTGAACAACCTCTTGGGTCCCATCCAGCTCCAAAATGCTCCCATTCCGACANAGAGAGAGAGAGAGAGAGAGAGAGGAAAAAGGATGCTAGCTCTTCTACGAAGATCTACCTTGGGGCAGGGGTTTGGGGAATGTGAGCAAATAAAAAGAAGGGATGGGGTGCAGCTCTGTAATAAATCTAAGCAAAAGTAACCTCACAGGGTGATCTGGTCATAAATTCCTAACTGGGCAGGTCATGGTGAGCAGTCGCACACCAGGCATATGGAAGGTTTACCTTTGTCTTAAACAAACCCTGTCCATTGTTTTGTGCATGGTGGTTAACACACCTTCGAAACGCCTCTTTTTCAGACCCTTCAGAAGCACAGCCACCCTCAAGAGAGCACATCATCTTGCTAACCATCCCGTAGTCCAATCATAGAGATTTCCCTGCCTCGCTCTCTCCCACTTTCAGGTTCTCTTCCTTACATTCCCTCCTCCATTCCAAATGTATAAAGAAACTGCAAAACAGACGCATCCTCTGTTTGGCACAAAACCAAAAACTCTTCTGAAAATTTTCTACAGGTTTGAATGTTCTTACGTTGACGGGAAGCAGGTAGACAGAGGCTCAAACTGGAGAACAAGAGTGGGATGCAAGGAGCAGGGCAGAGTGTGGGTCCATTGAGGAGCTCCAAAGAGACAATGGTCCATTCATTCATTCATTCACTCAGCCAATGATTATTAAGCACCAACTGTATACCAAGCACTCTGCCTACAGGAGTGAATGCAAACAATTGCGGTGGAGGCACAAGGCAGAGGAAGGCCCTTCACAGAAACACTGGGCTATCCACGACAAACCCTGACAGTCAGAGGTGGCAGTTAGGGACGTGCTGTTGTCAGCTCGAGGCTGGCCTCCACATTGGGGGTGTGGGGGGGTGTAGAACGTGCCTCAGAGAACGCTCCTTCCTGGGTGAGGACAGCACCTGAGTTCTGTCAGGGGTCCACCCTCACTTCAAAACACTTGCTGAAAAACTCTCCATCCTCAAACTCCTAAAAACCTTCGCAAGCTCAGAAGTGGATGGGAGGCACTGCGTGTCCCTGCTTCCTCTGAGCCCTTGGGTTCAGAGCACCCCTGCTCGAGGCAGTGACAGCCACACTGGACTCCCTCCTGCCACACCATCCTGCGGTGCTGACCACCCCATAGCCACATTTGACTATTCTGTGGAGTTTTCGAGATGTGTCTTATATTTATTTCTTCCATTGGATGAGACACTCCTGGAGGGTATGTACCAAATTGGGCAAACTTGAAGGAGTCGTGTTACCTCTTTGGGCCTCAGCTTCCCTCACGGGAAACCAGGGAGTGGAACTGAAGGGTCCTTCCAGTTTCGTCTGACATTCTAAGTCTGTCTTCTGCACATACATGACACGCGATTGTGTCAAAGGGCTTTAATTGTGGCTTCGAAGGAGGGGCAGGAACCATAAAACACAGACCATGATTCTAAGGGCCCCTCAGACGGTCCGGATTTAAAATTCTGGGTGTGTTTGCAGCCGCCCGCTGTCTGGCAGGCCCAATAGCACAATGGGTCCCAATTGGTTCTGCTTGTGCTGCTTGTGGAGAGGCAGTTCTCAGAAGCGTGGGACGGGGTGCAGGCAAGGGGGCGGCACTGGGATGGCATGCTTCCGCAGGGACATGGTACACAGCGGTGGTCGGGGGTAGGATACACAGTGGTGGTTGGGGGTAGGACGAGGTGTAAATGCTCTCCCGCAGGCCAGCCTTGGGTGCGAGCCATCTCTGCTTCAGCTGCTCACAGAGCCCATAGTTTGTAGGGGGAGCTGCAAGAGAAAGCAGGCTCAGAGTGAACAAGGCTCAACAGGCCAGGAGTAAGTGGTGGGACCCTGGAGGCTTCCCCAGGCATGTACCAGGGACCTCAGCTGGCAGTGCCCCGGAAGGAAGGGAGGCTTGGAGGAGAGTGTTGGCTCGGCCAGCCCCTGAGAGTCTCAGGGTGGGGCCCACTCCCTGTGCACTCAGGAGGGACCAGATGCTGCTAGAGGCCTCAGAAAGTCATCCCCATGACCTGGCGGAGGGTGGCCTCACTGGGTCTTAGATCGTTGTCCCTCACCCCCAATTGGGGGAGAGAGCAGTAAGGGACTATGAGTTAGATCTCTGATAGAAACCCTTACGAAACGAAAGCAGAGTGACAAGCAGCTCACTCTCTGACCTGTGTCCCTTTGCATTGAAGGGTAGCATGACAGAAAGATGGATGCAAAGGATAGGGGTAGCTTGAAACGTAAATCGGCTCAAGGCAGTCGCCTAAGTCAGCCCCTTCCAGGTCTGGGTGCTGCTGGAGGGGCAGGACAAGCCGCACTCCTTACTGTGGCCTGTGAGCCCCTAGGGGTCTCCCTCTACTCCTGTGTTGGAAGCTTTTCCGCCCGCTGTTCCCAGCCTGGAATGCTCTCCCCCTCACCCCTGCACGGCTCCCTCCTTCTCAACTCAACTCTCTCCTCAAGAAAAACCATCCCTCACTCCACCCAGACCCGCCTCACTTTCTATCCATTACCCATTTTACATATCCCGGCCCAAAATTATCCTATTTACTAGATCTAAGTTATCTTATTCATTACAGGTGTCTTATCTGTCTCCCCACGGGAATGTCAGCTCTTGAGGGCAGAAATTCCTCCGTTTGTCACCACTGTGTCTCCAGATGCTACAGCGGACATGGCTCCTAGGACATAGTAACTATTTACAGAATGAATGACTGACACAAGTGTGCAGTGATGCTGCTCCTACCACCTGTGCTCCAGGTAAACATGCTGCCTCGGTGCACAGGTGAGGGCCTCATCACACAGCCAACCTCACCCCAGCGTCAAGGGGAGAGGGCAGGTGGCAGCCCTGGGGGGCAAATAGGACTCTCCCCCATCACCTCATTCTAACACCTTCTTGGAGTTAGGGTCCCCGTGCAAGTCCTTCTGTGTGAGCTGGGCACACCTCAGCCCTGTGCAGGTGTGGACCCCTTACACCCAACACGGGGAGAAACCCTGAATTCTAAAAATACCCAGGAGGGGGAAGTCAGCTTTTTCTGGGAGCCACAGCAACTTGTGTCCATTCCAGGTGCGGCATGGGGGCAGGTTGTCATTATGCCGGTTGTAATGTTCGTCATACGTGCTGATCAGGTGGTGATGCGAGGGCTCCTGGTGGTGGGTGATCAGGTGTTTGTACGGGAGCCCCTGGAAGGACAGACACAGTGGGCATGTTACTGATCAGAGCAAGGCATCACCTGGCCTTGGACGGAGGTAGAAGCTGCCCCCCCGTGGAGGTCTGTGGTGTTGATGGAGAGGGGCCTCCGTGGGCTGGTGGCAAGTGTGGCTGAGTGGGCTTGCAGGGCCACCAAACGGGGAAACACACTTGTCTGTCCCACCCAACGCAACTCACCTTCAAACACATGTCTCAGCTCAGCTGCAGTCAGTTCTCTGTATGAGTGGCCCCCAGCCTATGCCCAGTCAATCCATCT
>NW_017731396.1:1860954-1861878 GCF_001890085.2 Hipposideros armiger
CTGGAATCATATAGTATTTGTGGTTTTGTGATTGGCTTATGTGATTAGCATAATGCCCTCAAGATTCATCCAAGTTGTAGCAGATGTCAGAATTTTTTTCCTTTCAAAGGCTGAATAATATTTCATTGTGTGTACATGCCACATTTTGCTTATCCATTCACCTGTTGTTGGATTACTTCTACCTTTTGGCTACTGTGAATAATGCTGCTATGAACGTGGATGTACACATATCTCACTTCAAAATTCTGCTTTCAATTACTTGTGATGAATACCTAGAAGTGGTATTGCTGGGTCATATGGTAATTCAATGTTTAATTTTTGAGGAACTCTCATGCTGTCTACGATATTACATTCCCACCAACAATGCACAAGGGTTCCAATTTCTCCACATCCTTACCAACACTTGTTATTTTCTGTGTGTGTGTGTGTTTTTAAATAATAGCCATTCTAATGGGTGTAAAGTGGTATTTTATTATGGTTTTGATTTGTTTTTCCCTAATAATTAATGACGTTGAGCATCTTTTCATGTGCTTTTGTCCATTTGTCTATCTTCTTTGAAGAAATGTCTGTTCAAGTTCTTTACCAATTTTTAATCAAGTTGTTTGGGGTTTTTTTGTTGTTGTTGAGTTGTAGGAGTTCTTGGTATACTCTGGATATTATTCCTTTATCAGATATAAGATTTGCAAATATTTTTTCGATTACATGAGCTGTCTTTTCACTCTGTTGATTGTGTTCTTTGATACATAAAAGTTTTTAATTTTGATGAAATCCAGTTTATCTATTTTTTAGCCGTTATTTCTTCAAATAACCACTCTACCCCTTTTCCACTCTCTCTTTTATCCCATATTGTGTATACTGGTTGGCTTGATGGTGTCCCATAAGTCCTAAGGCTCTATTTACTTTTCTTCATTCTTTTTTCTTTTT
>NW_017731396.1:1863288-1888916 GCF_001890085.2 Hipposideros armiger
GTGGAGTTTCCTACAGTTTTGAATGTGGCTTTTTCCAAACGGGGCATTTGATTGGTTGCTCTAGGCCTTTGACGTTTTCCTGAGCTCCTGGATGGTTACTGTAGCTAGGCTATGGTAGTTTTTTAAGTGTTCCCATGGGAGAACAATGACCTAGAGTTTCTTAATCGCAGTCTTTCTTATCACTCGACTCTGCTCTTTTTATGCAATCTCCCCCAGTGTAGACCAGCCCGTAGGATCCCTGGGTCTGGCCATGCCCACAGCAGCCTGAAGGGATTGCTCAGACAATCCTTCTTGCCCTTGGAACTTCCCTGACACACATACAGACACAAAGGCCAAGTGCAATCAGATCTAACAATGGCCACAGGCCATGTCTGGCCAGGGGCGTGGTGAATGCACATGTTCTCCATGAAAACAGCCTTTTCCAGTTCTCAGAAGTCACCAGCAACCTCCCCCACACTTACACCAAAGCTGCCAATTCGATCTCACCCTCTGTTCCTTACCTATTTCCCAAGAAGGCTATCTAGGTGTCTCCACAAACATTTAAGTGGCTCAGTCTTGATTGCCGCAAAGGAAGATATTCAATTTTAAGTAGGTCAGTTCAGGCAAAGTATTTTGTAGTGGCCTGTAAAGTACGTGAGAACACCAAGAGCCCGTTTGTTCTGTTTTGAAAGTAAAAACTGAAATGCACAGGTAGGGAGAGGTTGTGAAACAGGTGTCAGAGCGGCAGCCCATCCCTGGACATCAACGAGGATCTGTCAAGCCTGCCTTGGCAGGTGCCACATTCTGGGAAGGACCAGGCCAGGGAAAGCAGACACTCTTCAAGTCCAGGCAGAGGAGTTAGGGACAGGGAGCATCACGCACCTAGAAACACTCCCCTGAAAATAGTACTGCCAGGCACAACTGTATTGCCACTTGTGCTATGATGTTTTCAAGATACAGTGGGGACCTTGGTGACTGACTGTAATTCCCCTTATAGAGCACAGAGACCCTAATGCCACACTCTTAAGATGCGCCCATCTAAGGCCCTTGGTTTGAAAATAATATTGGCCTCGTTCTTACCTCTCCCGGCCAGTCCTCCCTCTGAGCACTTTGTCCACCTTTTCTCTTTCCTTACCTTCCTCCTCTCTTCCACCCAGTTTCCACTGAGCACTCTGGTTGAATACTTGGTCTCAACCTTCCAGCTGGGAGTATAGAATGACTGAGGACTTACTGCAGTCAGAAACTGCATGGTAAAGCTTTGCCCCGAGTTTCTTGGACTTGACCCAGTTTAAGGGGTGGGGAGATGTTACGTAATTGCCGAGCTTGGGGTGCCTTTTTCTCTTCCCAGCCACCCTTCTGAGTGGGGATTAGATGACACCCTGCCAACGTCACAGAATAAAAGGGCCTTGAGAGTCCACTGTCGGCCTCCAGGGAGAGGTGATGTGATGTTGGATTCCCTACTGTTGACTGTCTCCATGGTGACAGGCTCTGAGTATAAATACTCTCTAAGGGAGCAGCTGATTCTTCAAGAACGAAACTGACCCCACAAAAGCAAATCAAATCAACAACTACCACCATAAGAACAAGGGCCAGAAGGACCTGGTTTCTGTGTTGTTGCATTTTTTTACAGCATCAGCCTTGCATTTTTACAGCTAGAACTGAGATGATCAAATCTATACTTAAAGAATGCTGGTGACATTTGCATTTATCCACTCGTTTAGTCCTTCCAGCAACCCTGTGAAGCAGGTACCATTACTGTACCCATTTTATAAATGAGGACACTGAAGCAAAGAGGGAGTAAGTAGCTACCAAAAGTCACACAGGTAGGAGATCTGGGATTTAAATACAGTTTGATTCAGGCCTAAACCCCTGGGCTCCACTCACTGTCTGCCCCTTCGTGGAGGGAGCTTCCGGGAAGAATCCTATCTTTGTTCTCAAACTGATACTACATGGTTCATGTGGTTAGTCTTCATTCATTCATCCCACCGTCCTTTTATTGAGCGCGTGCTACATCTTGGGCTGCAGTGCATCATGACTAGACCAGAGCCCCATCCCCACAGAGTTCAGTCGAATGCGATAAAGGCCATGATCTGGCTTACTCATTAAGCCCCTGAAAAAATTCAGGAGCCACCTAAATATCTATCAACAGAGAGTTGGTCCAATAAATTGTGGTGCATCCACATAATGAAATGCTCTGTAGCTATTTACAGATGCTGACATAGGAAGACACCTATCACATGCGGTTAAGATAAAGACACAGCCTTGTAGTCTTGCTTGCCACAAACGAACACATTGGATTTCAAGTAGGCAACTCAGAGAAAGTGTTTTCCAATGGTCTTTAAACGAAAACAGAGACACTCCAGGGAGCTATTTGCTCCATCTTGAAACTAACCATGTGGCAGGAATGGACATGGGAGATGCACCACAGAGCAGAGCAAGCATGTATTCAGAAGGACCTCAGCCTGGGCAAGCCTACAGCCAGGAAGAGGGGACACCCTGCCAATCGAAGCTCAGGAGAGCCGTGTGTTCCATATTGCGCCCGTCTTTAAAAGTTTTTATTGTGAAATACAGCATGAACATGAAAAAGGACAGTAAAAATAAATGTGCAGATACATGAATTAGGATAAAGGAAACCCCCACAAAACCAGCATGTATGCCAAAAAGCAAAACAATGGCCAACACCCCAGGAGTGTCCCCACATGCTTCTCCCTCTCCAACCTGACTTCTATAGCAATCACTTTCTTGTTTTTCTTTATATGCTTCACACCAGAGGTTGCGCTCCTAGGCATTATTAATACACGGCTTTGCCTGTCTGTGGACTTTGTGTCCATGGAGTCATGTAGCATGCATTTGTTTGAGTCTGATTTCTTTTTCAACATGGTTAATGTTTCTAGGGTTCACTCATGTTGCACGTCGCTGTGGTTGCTATGACTGTTTTGTCCACAGTGCATGTCTTCTGGTGCCTAGATATCGCCATTTCTGAAAAAGCATGTAAGTGTTAGGAAGTCAACAAGCTCACAGTGGCGGATACAGGTTTTTCCCAAATTCTAGCGTTAGCTCGAAAGCTCAAAATGTTGTCATTGGCAACAATGACTGTCCATTGTTTTCATTCTTTTCAAGAAAATATCTGCCAAATGTTCCAATTGGAATAGCCATGCTTTGTCTCCCCATCTTTCTTTCAAGTAAAAATGGTTTTTCATTAAAAAAAAAAAATCTCAGCTAATTTCACCCACAGCTCCAACAATCGCACATGTGGTGCTGTTTCTCAAGAGAACCACGGGCACTTGGGTGGGTAATAGCAGAGCTTTTCTCGCACCCCCTTCCCATTTTATCACAGCACATTAAAAAGACATCTGCTCAAGGGTCAAGATTTAATCAAATTAATAACATTTAATTCTTCGTCAAGTGAAACTAACATTATTCTTATTTTACTGCAACTGCGTGGCGGTGGAGGTACGACCGCTAACATAACTAACAGTGCTGCCTATTTTTTTTTTTAATTGGAAAACAGTGTGTTTATCCAGAACCCATCAGCTCCAAGTCAAGTAGTTGTTTCAATCTCGTTGTGGAGGGAGCAGCTCAGTGGCCCATGCGGGGATCAAACCGGCAACCTTGGTGTTATGAGCACGGGGCTCTAACCACCTGAGCTAACTGGCCGCCCCTGGTGCTGCCTTGATTCACGCACAGACACCAGCAGTTTCACCCACCATGGCTTTTGCACCATCACTGCAAATGTCAACACTGTATAAAACGGCAAATAAGATCTTTGTATTGTTGAGAAAAAGCGTTTTGACCTTGCAGGACCCCTGGAGGAGGCTTGGGGATCCCCAGAGGATCCCCAGGGAACCTCTGCTCTCAGGATATATACCTAGGGGTGGAATTGCTGGGCCACAGCGTGTGTCTGTCGTCAACTTTGCTAGATAATGCCAAACTATTTTTCAATGTATCAATTTACATTCCCCCATCAGTGTTATCAGGGTTTGTTTCCATTCCTTCACACCTAGTGTTTTTTCATCATCCCAGATAACAAGTCGAACCCATTAAGCAATAACGCCCCATTCCTGCTTCCTTCAGGACCTGGTAACCTCTATTCTACTCTCTCCCCTTCAAGAATTTGCCTGTTCAAGATATCTCATATACAGGGAGTCGTACAGCACTTGCCTTTTTGAGTCTGGCTTATTTCCCTTAGCCTAATGTTTTCAAGGTTCATCCATGTTGTAGCGTGTGTCCGAATTTCATCCTGAAATTCTTTTCTCAGAATGAATAATGGCTGAATAGTAATAGTCCATTATATGTATATACCACACTTTGTTTATCTAGTCATCAGTTGATAGACACTTGGATTGTTCCCACCTTTTGGCCGGTGTGAATAATGCTGCTATGACCACTGGTGTACAGGTGTCTGTTTGAGTTTCCCCTTTCAATCTTTTGAGTCTACACCTACAAGTGGGACTGGCACCACAGAACTTTTTTCCACAGTGTCCGCACCATTTTACAGTGCCACCAGCAATGCACGGGGGATCCTAGTTCTCCACATCCTTGCCAACACTTCTTATTTTTCATTTTTGATAATAGCCCATCCTAACGGGTATGAGGTGATATCACACTGTGGTTTTGACTTGCATTTCCCTAATGACTAATGATGTTGAGCATCTTTTCATGTCTTTGTGGCCATTTGTGTATCTTCTTTAGAGAACTATCTATTCAAGTCCTTTGCCCATTTTTAAAAATGGGTTGTTTGGGGTTTTTGTGGTTGAGTTACAGGGATTATTTATATATTCTGGACTTAAAAATTTACAAATAGTTTCTCTCATTCTGTGAGTTGTCTTTTCACTTGTTTGATACTGTCTGTTCCTATGTATTGCATATTTTATGCTATGTAAGTGAATTATTTTTATTTCATTTTCTAAAGGATTTTTGCCTACATGTTAAAATGCAATTGATTTTTTGTAAACAATAACTTTATATCCATCAACCTCATTAACTCATTAATTCTAATAATTTCTTTGTAGATTCTGTGAGAATCTACATGTAGGGCCATAGCATCTGCAAACAATTAACTGCTTTTTGATCCTTATCAGTTTTATTGTCTTTTTGTATTGGTTAGGACCCAGTACAACGTTGAATAGAAAAGAGTGAGCAACTCTTGTCCTGTTCCTGATGTTGAAGGGAAAAAGATCAATGTATCACCATTAAGCATGGTGTTTGCTGTAGGTATTTTTTTGTAGGTGCCATTTATTGGGATAAAGCAATTGCCTTCTATTCTAAATTTGCTGAGCGTTTTTTCATAAATGTTTCATTTTTTTGTATCTATTAAGATAATCACATAGTTTTTCTCTCATTGAATCTATCAGTGTGATAAATTCAGCAATGTTAAACGGAGCTTGCCTTTCTAGTGGAAGCCCAACTTGCCATGATATAATCTTTTTCATATATTGCTGGATTCCGTTAGATAAATATTTTTTAGAAAATTCTTTGCCTCTATATCCATGAGTAAGATTTTCATAGCCTATAATTTTCATTTCCACTGTCCTTGTAGGATTTTATTACTAAGTTAGCCTCATAGAAAGAAGAATGTACCTGCTTTTTTATCATCTCTAAGTCAGTTTATGTAAGATTATGTTTTTTCTTCCTTGAATATTAAGTAAGTCAAGGCATCTAGGCCAGGAGATTTTCATTTTGTTTTGTTGGAAGGACTTTTATTTTAGATTCAATACCTTTTATTAACTAATCAGATTTTCTCTTTCCTTTTGTTTGGTCAGTTGTATTTTTCTAGGAATTTACACATTGCATCTAAATTTTCAATTTTTTGGCATATGTTGTTCATAATGTCTTCTTCTTATCTTTTTTTTTAACTTTATTGGGGAACAGTATGATTTTCCCAGGACCCATCAGTTCCATGTCAAGTTGTTGTCCTTCAATCTTAGTTGTGGAGGGCGCAAGCTCAGCTACAAGTCCAGTTACCATTTTCAATCTAGTTGCAGGGGGCGTGCAGCTCACTGGCCCATGTGGGAATCAAACCGGCAGTCTTGGTGCTCAGAGCTCGGGCTCTAACCAACTGAGCCACCTGGCCACCCCCTTGTTATCTTTTTAAATATCTCTAGGATCTGTACTGAAGTCCCTTTTTAATCCTAGTATTCACTATTTGTGCTTTTTTTCTTTTGTTTTCTTTCTTGGTCTTACTAGGCATTTATCAATTTTACCAGTTTTTTCAAAGAGCCAAAATGTGGCATTGTTGATCACCTCTATTGTGCGATTATTTTACATCTTAGGGATTTTACCCAAAAGATATAAGAAAATCTAAAAAGATTTTTAAATATTAAAAAGCATAGAAATGCTTTTTTTTTCTTTTTAGCTGAGCCATCCTGCCACCTGTTGGGAGTTCAGCAGCAGCTCAGCTCGGGCCATGAATTGAACCGGCAACCCTGTTACTCAGAGCTTGCACTCTTGAGTGAGCTCTTAACCAACTGAGCCACTCGGCCAGCCCTTAGAAATGCCTTTTTATACCTCCATTATATTTCAAATATTGCTTCTGCATCCTTTCTCCTTTCTTTCTTGGACACCAGTTACATATTTGTTGCACTTCTCACTGAACCCTCCTGCCTGTTGCCCCCTTTTCTGTATTTTCTACCTTTTGTCTCTTTGTGCTTGATTCTGACTTATATTACAGTTCATATAGCCGCTCTCAAGTGTGTCTAAAGTGAAATTAAACCCATCCATTGAATATATTATTTGATTTGTTGCATTTTTAAGTTCTAAAATTTCTGTTTGGTTCATATGTGTTATATATAATGTCACTTTTTACAGTTGCAAATCTTTCATTTTTTTACCTTCTAAATTTTCAGATTACTACTTTTTGATTTCCAAATTTTCAAATGTATAGATTTGTAGATTATATGTATATATTAGAGAGTTCTAGGTTATGTTTATGTACATTATATTTAGAAATATATCTATATAGATTTTATCACCTTGGACATAATGAACAGAGCTATTTTACAGCCTGTGGTTCCTTCTTTTTCTTTTTTTACTGTTGTTTCTATGGGTTCCTATTGCTAGTTCTTCTCACATACCTGGTATCTGAAACTGTATTTGCAAAAATAATGGAAGGCCTAAGATAACATTATCTTCCTCCAGAGACGATTGCCTTTTGCTTTTCTACCCACCTATGGACATTAGAAACTGGGGATCACTTTAATCCAATTGAGACATTTTTTGTCACAGTTCTGTGTGCTCAGTGCTGGGCGAGAGGAACTACAGCATACTCTGCACGCCTGCAGGGGAAGAATATAACTTCCTGGACGTAGGGGGGCTCACCAGAGCAGGTGAGGCCCAAAATGAGACCTGAGAGGTGAGATGGTCCCATATAGCCTAGAAACACTTCTTCAGGATGTCCAGTCAGGTTGGGGTTATTGCACAGGGAACCGAATGGTGGTGCTTAGTAGGCTTGGAATGCAGACACACTTGGCTTCAACTTCCAGTTCTACCTTCTTCCAAGCTCCTTGGCCAAGTCAATCTTGGTTTCCTAATCTATAAATTGGGAGTAAATATCATGTACTTCATAATATAACAAGAACTCAGTGAAGTGGACCCTTGAGGGGTTTTGCCTGTTACTGGAAATGTTTTGACACTGAACCCAGGGCACTACCTTATCAGAGTCAACTCTGTGCTGTAATTGCAAGATGCCTAGCTGCAATGTTGGGACAGGGGTGTTCTGGCCAGGGAACAGGGCGGGCCCTGGTAACCCCATGGAGGAAGGAGCCAGCTGCTGCCTCTGGCATCCTTTCCAACTGTTAGACGGAAACAAGGGTGTTCGAGGCAACAGCCCAAGAAGATTGCAGCCTGCCCCAGTTCCTCCACTGGTTCTTGCAGAGGTTTGTCTGAGTTAAGGAACTTTCATTTTAAAATACAGACGTGCCACGCCATCTGTCATTGTCAAGCCAATCAATTTCCTTTCTGCCTTGGGGGTTGGTGGTTATGCATATGATCCAACTACTTCCCTCCCAACTGAGATCTGTTGGAAAACAAGGGAGCAAGACAGGCATTTCGGTAGCATCCATCAACACTTAAAATGTGCCCAGCCAAATGACCCCCTTCTCGAATCTATCCCAGAATCACACGTATGCAAGGGGGCGTGTGCAGAAATGTTCACTACAGACTTGTTTGTCTGTGCAATACTGAAAAGAGACAAAATGTGTCCACCAGCAGGTAATGGCTAAGACTGCAATACAGTCATACCGTGGAATACAATGGAGTAGCTAAAAAGAAGGGGTAAGATAAATGTACATCATTTCTAAGACGTGTCATTGAGTGAAAAAAAAACAAGTGGCACAACGTATACAGAATTATTGTTCTGTTATGTGCAAATATATGGCAAAGTCATCCCACAGGAGTGATACTCTGTATTGTCTATGGGTATATATCTGTGTGTGTAAAAGCATGGAAGCAGGCTTTGAAGGATTGGAAGGCCCTACCCCACCCCCCAAAAAGGAACAGTGGATACATACAGATAAAAGGGAATAAAGTTGTGGGAGAGTGGACAGAGGGGACTTTAGGCTTATCTCTAGCATTTGAAGGTTTTATTTAAACAGAGAATATATTTGTGTATCACGTATGTCATTTAAAATTAATTTTTAAAAGGCAGAATGGAAATAGAAATATGATTGACAGTGTGGTAGCTGTCATATTGTCCAAATATACCCACTGCCCCTCTCTGGGGAGGATTATGCTTCTCTGTCCCATCTATGTCAGGCTTGGCCATATGACCTGCTCTGGCCAATGAAAGGTGAGCACTTCTGAGCAGAAGCTTGGGGAGCCAGTGTATGATCCGCCATGTTCTTTTTCCCTCTGCCATGAGACTGGAGATATTTCATGTAGAGGCTGTCCCGTCAGCCTGAATCCTGGAGTAGACAAGTGTGGAGCAGAGCTACAGCCAACCCGTGAGGGCTGTGTAATGTGTAACGTGAGCAAGAAATAGACTCGCTGTCATAAGCCACTGAGACTCTGGGGCCATTTGTCACTGCAGCAGAGCCTAACGTGTACTAGCCTATGCTAGCGCAGGGATAAGAGGAGAGAGCCAGCTGTCACTCTGGAGCAGAGAGTGCAGGGGGAGAGGGAGACAAGGTTTGGGGTTAGAAAGGCAAGGAGGTCCTAGGTGGGGGTGAGGAGCACCCTGAGGAGGACACTGAAAGGGAATTGGGGTGAAAAGCGGCAGAGACTAATTTGGCCAATTTTTTGCCTTTGTCTTAGGACGTTGTCCTCAATTAACTGCCTCCTGACATAAGACAGCAATTTGTGATGCAACACATTGTCCTTTAGCAGATGGCACTCCCCCTGGGCTAACTGGTGGGTCTTTCCAGGGACGTCCTGAGAATTTACGGGAAAAAAAATTCCCAGAGTGTCTGGGATGTAACGGTGTGTGGGCATCCATCTCCTCTGAGCCCTGTTAGCACCATTCCCGGAGGGATCCACTGTTAGCAATGCCAAACTCACTGAGACTTAGAGAAACCTACAGTCAGGTAAGAAAAGGAAACCAGATGGCAAATACTTGACTCTACCCACCCGACGTGGACAGCAGCTGATGCCTCGCTGGATGGGAAACAAGGTCATGAGGCTCGGTTGTGTCTTTCATTTTAATTCTGAATGATGGGGAAGAAAAGAGCTAGTGGGCCAAGGGGCACGACAGAAAGGGGCTGTTGTCAGGCAGGTCAGGGGTTGCCATGCGGAGCACCTGGCCAATCACGTGACCTTGGACAAACTAGGGAATCAGTTGGCCTTGAGCCTGACGAGACAGAGACAGGAAATGAGTGCTGTCATTAATGGCTCTGGGCCTCAGTTTCCTCATCTGTAAAATGGGCTTAAGAACACCCACTTTGTAGAATCCATGCGAGGGGCACATGAGTGTGTTGGGTGGGCTCTGAAGCTGGTATATTGAATTAAGAGCCTGCACATTATGACCTGCTGCCCCAGGAGGCACAAGCTGCCCACACAGAGTCGGCAAGTAGCCCCCTCAGCATCTGAGTCCCCACTTCGGGGAAGTGAAAACCCCAGGTTGTTTTGACTGAAGGCGCCGTTTCAATACTCACACAGAGGAAGTAAAGTCACAAGATTTATTACTTATAATTCCCAGAGACAGGGTGTGAGGGGGTGCGACGGGCCAGGGGAAGGGCAGTCCTCCATCCCAGGTCACAAGTGAGCAGGAGATAGCGAGCAGGGTAGCAAGCACCTATTATTTATCAGGTGTTTGGGGTGAAGGTCACTAACTTCACAGTCTCAACTCTAAGTGATTATTTCAAAAGGTGACCCAGGAAAAACCAAGCAGGAAACTGTGGCGGGAATCCTAAGCTCAGATCCTTACCTAAATGTCCAGACTAGGAGGGAGCAGGGTTGTCATGCTGTAAAATGCCTGCGCAGCAAGGTGTGCTCTCTTCACAATGAGGTGGCAATTTTAACCAGCCCAGCACAGTTTCTCGCATGCAGTTGGCTCTTGGTGAACGTTCATTTCTCCCCCCTTTCCCATCCTCTGAGACTCATGAACAGGTGGCAGGAAGGATAGTAATGGTGCAGTAAAACAGAAGAGTGGGATGTTTGGTCCCCAAATCAACCCAACCAGCCACTGAGGGTTAAAGTGCTTTATCTCCCTCATGATCTACAGAAGGAAGCAGCTTTGGAAATGAGTCCACCTAGAACATGCTTCCAGCCCTTAAAGTGTAACCCACTCATCTCCACTGGACACAGTCCTCCAGGGGCTCACCCACTCTTCGGCACCCCTCAGTAAAGAGCCAACCATCCAACTTTCTAGGTCCGCTCAAGTCTCTTCCACCATCTCCAGAGGCAGGGGTCAAACAAAGGTCACACTTCAGGAGGGAAGTCAACCCGAACTCAACTCAGACACCTGTTTCAGAAGCAAAGTCCTGTGCTCCCCAACAGCACAGTGGCCACCAAATTATATTCTTTCAGTGAGCACTTCACATTCCTCCACCAAAGCCGCCTGCTGGTCTGCCTGCTGTGAATGGATTGAGATGCCATCCAGTGGGTTCCTCTGCCCCATGTGTCGGCACAAAAATTCAAGTTAAAGGTGTGCGCAGGGGTCCTTGTGCAGTAAACTTGGATCTTGGTCTATAACAGCCACTGGCCAACCAGAGCCTCCTGAAGACCAGGCAGGGCCAGCATGGGAGCCTGGGTCATCCCTTTAAAGCAGCGGTTCTCAACCTTCCTAATGCCGCGACCCCTTAATACAGTTCCTCATGTTGTGGTGACCCCCTCAACCATAAAATGACTTTCATTGCTACTCTAGAACTGTAATTTTGCTGCTGTTATGAATTGTAATGTAAGTATCTTTTTGTTTTCTGATGGTCTTAGGCGACCCCGGTGAAAGGGTCATTCAACCCCCAAAGGGGTCGCGACCCACAGGTTGAGAACCGCTGCTTTAAAGGAATCTTTATTCTTAACGGGCAGGTGGTCAACTTGCTCCGTGGTCCTTGACACCTCTGCCACTTCCAAGTACCTTGGCTCAGGGTGCAATGTAGCTTCTGTAGTAGAGTAAGTGTTGGAGTGAGGGAAGTTCTCCCTTCCTCCGCCATGCTTAGTTCAAGCACCAGGTGGCATTGACCCCACCCTGCACTCCAAGGATGGCATGGCTTGCAACTGGTCAGTCAGAACACTTCATTTCCTTGGTTGTGGCAACTGGATACACCATTCAGAAAGCCCATAGCACCATCAAGATGCAATGCAATTTCTGCTGGGGATGAGGCAAGTCCATAATAACGGACTTGACTCTGGGAGCACGTAAGCATGGAGCTGCTCAGGGCCACCACATGGGAACATGAAGGTGAATTAAATAGAGAAAAGCATAGACTATAGGGAAGAAGAGGAGGTGGCTAGTGGCATTGTTTGAGTTCCTGCATAAAACCATGACTGATTTATCCCTAGAATTCATAGCTACATTATCTAATACATCTTCTCTCTGATTTAGGTCAATTTGGGTTGGTTCTGTGTCCTAAAACTGACATAGCCCTTGCTAACACATCTTCAGTCCCTTTCACCCTCCCTGTTTCCTAGGATGATTGAGTTTGGTCAGACTCAATCTTTATGGACACAGCTTCCTCCCAACCCCCCATCTTCTCCCTTCTGACACTTACAATGTTGCTTCTGGGCCCTTGGTTGGAAGCCTGACTGTGACTCCCACAGTCTGGTGGCTCTGGGCTGTTTTCATTTGCCACTAGGTGCCAACCACCATGAAAAGCCTATCCATGCTCTCCTACCTCTTCCAGCCCAGGCAGTTGAGACTCTGAACTCAGATTCAGAGGAACAGCAGAAAGTGTCACTGTGTACACAGAGAATGGAACCAGGTTCTCCACCTCCACCCAGCAGTCTAGAACATCAGGGCCCACCCTCTGAGCCAGGTTGGAAAAGGCCCAGGAGATTGCACATGCTGCTCCTGGGTTATTCCACGGCCAGCCAAGGGGACATTCCTGTTGCCCACAGCCTGGATCAGCTGAGGCAGACGAAGTCTCCCTCAGGGAGGCCACGGGCAACCCTTACACTCTCATTCACTGTTGCAAATGGCCACTGGAAGACTCTCAGCTCAAATCTTCCCCACAGTGCACATGGACAGACAGCCCGCCTTCCCCCAAACCTGTCTCTCCCTTCACACATCAGAAACATGCATCCTCTGATTCTAGAGCCTAGAGCAAGAAGCATGACAATCTCAGTAACCCTCCCTAGCCCCACGCAGCATCACCTCCATCAGCAAGTGAGCCCCGTGGGGAACTGGCTGATAGCGGGACCCACACTGTCATAGCTCTAGCAGGAAACGGAGGTGCTCACAACTTCTTTAGGAAATCGACTATGGCATTCAGAATCTTTGTGGAGGAGGGGAACTGAAAGTATCCCATATCGAGGGTGTTAAACACGCCATGAAAACCATCCTCCACGTGGTACCAAGTCACGGAGACTCCCGAGTCCTCCAGCCTCTTCTTGTACAAGAGTGAATCGTCCCGCAGAAAGTCATACTCACAGCTCACAATGCAAGCTTCCGGGAGCTGAGACATCACTTCATCTTCTGCAATCAGGGGCGAGTTCATCACGTCCAAAACGACATTTGTCTCCAGATAGGCAGCCTCATTCAGGGGCGCCGGGGACACCTGCCGGTAGCCTCTCTTCTTAAACCTCTCCGGGATGTTTTCTGGGCCCAACCACTTTTCATACTTTTCCCAGACTTTGGCAGGCAAATGGGCGCGTTTCAGGATGGTGCTTCTCCAGGAAGAATTAATGTCCAAGTAATTAAGACAACAGTAGAAGATAAAATCCTCACGGAGCAGTGGGACGTTCTTGTTCTGCTGAGAAGAAGGGAGTTGGAAATCCATGAGTTGGAGGACAGCGTAGATCAGGATTTGAGCACGGATCTTTGGGAGATCTGGGTGGTCCATAATTTGTTGGCAAATGATCGCTGCGATGCCCCCTCCTGCACTTTCACCAGCGACCACAACCCGGGCTGGATCCACACTGTACTTATCGAGAGACTTCAGGAAGTGGATGGTGGCCGCGATGCAGTCTTTTACCAGCGTCGGAGACTTATGCTGGGGCACCATGCGGTATCTAAAAAGAAAGCAAGGGACACGTTTTACACTCATCACCCTAGCAGAGCCCAAAACACCTGTGTCGAGCATCTTTGCGCCCACATTTCTTCCATTAACTTCTCTTTCTGAAGCCTGAGCAGGTGAAGTTAAGGTCTGAAGTTTAAATGAGCTGATAGACCAGAAGCCCTCGGTGCCTGGCACATGGGTTCTGTAAGCGGTAGCCACTGCTCCCACTGTCTCAGTGCCAATTTGGGGGACAGGCTGTGACTACAAGAGCCCTGTCATCCACCTATTGGTCAGCCAACTTAGCTATCACCAACACGAGCCCCGTCCTTCTGAATCTACCTGATGGCACCTCCTTGATTCACACCTGTCCTCTGGTTTGTTTGGGGTTTTTTACCCTTTTATGGGAAACCCCAGGCTGGCCTGGATTTAGATTCTAATGAGCTCTATCATGCTCCCACGTTTTCTGGGAGGACCTGGAAGACTTAAATGCCACCAGGGGTGCCTCCAGACCAGCCACCCGCACTTGAGCCCGTGGCTCTATGCTCAGGTTGCTGTCATGCAGGTTCACCAGCCTGGCATTGCTCGACCTCCCTGTTTCTCAAGAGATTCCAGAAATATGGGTTGTGTGAGAAATTTTACTATTTTAAACGCCAGCCTCAAATAAATAAATAAATAAATAAATAAATAAATAAAACAGAAAATGAAAGAAACACTCTATGGGATCAACAAACCTTCTCCTAGCCATTTTCATTGTGATGCCCTCCGTTCTTAGCTATCTGGGAGAGCAATGCTTTCAACTCCTAAGCCCTTTCTACTTTGAACATCAAATAATTTCTTGCAGAGGTTCGCTAGTGTAATCACTGATGATCTCTTGGTTCAGAACAACCAGAAGGGGAAGACCTAGAGTGGCCAACAACGAGATCGAGACTTCCATCCCACTGCAGAAAGGGTTTTGGAGCTGAGGCTTGGAAAGTGAGGGACTTCTCCAGGTCTCTCTCCCTCATCCAGGACTGATTTCTGTATTTTTTCACTCTGCTCAACTAGCTGTGCCACAAGAAAGCTGGAAGATATATCCCAACCAAGAGGTTGCTGATTGATATTCCTTTACGGCGTGTGCATTGAAACGCAACTGCAGCAGGAGATGCTTCATCAGGAGGAACCACCATGCCCCCGTGTGACGATGTGTCAGGCAGCAGGGCAGGCGGACAAGGCCACACCACTACAGTGACCACTCTTCATCTGTGTGCAGTTTGTCTGATGTGGAGGCTCAGGGAGGGGCCCCCAGGTGTCTCCTGCTCCACGTCCACCAAGACCTCTTTGAGGTTCCAGGTTGGGTGGGTGACGGAGACCAGTTAGGAGAGAGAGTGGCTTTTTCATTTTTCTCACTTCCTTCAGCAGATCGCCCCTGGGTGGACCTCCCTCTCGGGAGCAGTGGGACATGTGCTGGTTGTCCTGGTGATGGCGCAGGGCACTGTGGGCATTTAGTGGATGAAGAGTCTGGAAAGTGCAGGGCTCCATTCAAAAGTGCCCTGGCTGTGCAGCTCGGCCCCTGATCTGCTTCACCAAGCCCACTCCCCACCCAACTTCCCAATGATGCCATGCACAGAGCGCCCCATTGAAACACACCCTCTGGCCACCCTCAGGAAGGAGTGTCCGTTCTCTTCCTCTCTGTCTCCCACTCTTCCTGTCCTCCTCGCTGGCTCCCCTGTGCCTGCCTGAGTTCCTGCCTCCCATCCCATCACCCTTCCCATTTACTCACCCAACTGATAGAACCACGGAGCCACTCTCCTTGGACAAACGACAGCATATTTTATGGTGGGTTTCTAGAAAATAAAGGTTTTAAAAGTCACTAGGAAGGCGAGTGGGCTCACCAAGCCACGCCCTCATCATCAGCTGCCCCCTTCTCGCTGACAACCACCACGAGCAGAGCGCTTGGATTACGACTGTTCATTCACAGTTTCTGAGCAGCTGTTTGGCCACACAGTACAGTGGTTCAGTATGTGAGCTCTGGGTTCAGGCCCGAGTTCAAATCGTGACTTTGCCTCCTTTTAGCTTGAGCTGAAGTAGAGCGGGGGCACATCCCTTCACTGCCTGAGGCTTGATGTCCTCATCTGTAAAATGGAATAACGCTAATAATAAAACTGGTGGGAGTTTCAATGAGGCAA
Source organism: Hipposideros armiger (assembly GCF_001890085.2). Classification (NCBI taxonomy): domain Eukaryota; kingdom Metazoa; phylum Chordata; class Mammalia; order Chiroptera; family Hipposideridae; genus Hipposideros; species Hipposideros armiger. The sequence continues at coordinate 1,879,019 of NW_017731396.1, forward strand.
TACACAGAGAGGGCTTTCATGTGTAAAAAGAGGCCTGCCACGTAAATACTAATATTACTAAAAATTAACAATATTGGCTGTTATAATTTATTATGCAGACCATACCAAGACCGTGGTTACATTAAGTCCCCTATTCTCAACGGCTACTACTCTAATGGGTCCTGGCATTCCGCAGATTAGAGAGCATTATAAAGGTGTTTTTCCCCAAAATCCCGGTGTTGGGGGGATTAAGATATTAAAATTGCCTCCATTTTTAGTTTTCTCTCTCATCTTTGGTTTTCCTATCTGTACCAGAATTTGTCTCAGGCAATACCTGATGTGAAACAAAATGATGTGTTTTAGTTATTTTTGTGGGGTTTTTAAAAAATTCTTATTTCATTTCCAACTACGTAGCAGTGGTGGTTGCACATCACTGTGAATGTACGAAATGCCACTAAGTCGTGCACTTCCAAACAGTGAATTTACGTTCTGTGAATTGCACCTGCCTTGAGGTATCCCCTGCTTTTCAAAAATTTGCTTTACGCCTCTTTGCTTTTCCAAGGCACCTACATTAGTGCCTGTTTTGGCAAACCAGAAGAAGTCCGAAGAGGAGTTTCACTTTTACAAAACAAGAAGGTGCAAAGCAAAACTAGTGTTCAGCGTTTGTTTTGCAGTGAGCCATTACAGAGGCAGCCAGCACCTGAGCAGCCAGAGGGGCCCACCCTCTCCTTTCCAGGAAACCATACCCACCATCTCAGCCTCAGGCCCCAAGCTCTGAACTGCCTCTGTGAGCACCTGGGCTTGATCTCAGCTTACCCTGTGTGGCCGTTAGCAAGATGTGTCCTAAGGTAATTGCTTTTTCGCTTTACCTCATTTCAGGTGTCATAGGAATGCTCTACTTTTGGATAGCAGGGGAAGCCTGCAGAGATGCACACACAGATCCACACATATGAGGTCTGACAATTAAGTTCGTGAACTTGTTGCAATGATGTGCTAACCTTTTTTGATATCAGAGGGATTATTCATTATGAATTTGTACCAGCTGGACAAACAGTGAACCAAGTTACTATTTGGAAGTGCTGAAAAGGCTGCGTGAAAAAGTGCACGACCTGAACTTTTCACCAATGCATGGCTCTTGCATCACGACAATGCACCAGCTCACACGGCACTGTCTGCGAGGGAGTTTTTAGCCGTCAACAAATAACTGTATTAGAACTCCCTCCCTACTCACCTGGTCTGGCCCCCAATGACTTCTTTCTTTACCCGAAGATAAAGGAAATATTGAAAGGAAAACATTTGGATGACATTCAGGACATCAAGGGTAATTCGACAACAGTGCTGATGGCCATTCCAGAAAAAGAGTTCCAAAATTGCTTTGAAGGGTGGATCAGGCGCTTGTGTTGGTGCATAGCTTCCCAAGGGGAGGACTCAGAAGGTGACTGTAGAGATATTCAGCAATGAGGTTTGTAGCACTTTTTCTAGGATCAGTTCACGAACTTCATTGTCAGACCGCATACTTTGTATGTGTACGTACATATATATGTATTCCATATCTCTTCTTATTGCCAGAAAGAGATCAATACATTCCATATCTTTGCCACCTGAATGATCTGGGACCCACTAACTGGTGATCCCTAGTCATAATAGAAGCTTTTAGGCCCCAGGAAGACGACAGGAGCGCTGCCTCCTGCTGGAAGGGAGTGCCCACGCACTCTGCTCTGAGGGGTTACAATGTGGTCGGATCTGGGGGAAGGACTCTTACTCAGGCTCCCTATGATGCCACCGCCGCCGTGGTAGAACACGATGCCCGGCCTGAGGGTGCAGGAGGACGCCTTGGGCTGGTAGAGTTTCACTGGGATAGTTCCGAAGCGGAGGTCGGTGACCATGACGTCCGGATCCTCCTTTAGCGGCATCAGGTCGTGCAAGAAACGGATAAATGTGGGCATGGAACAGATTCTCAGTTTCTCAAAAATCATCCCCTGTTGGTGAGAGAAGAGGAAATAGAGTGGGAAGGGTTTCAGCGAATCCCGGCTGGAGTCCTGGAGGGGTCCTGCTGCCACGCGTGCCCTCCGCAGCGTGACTGTAGGGCAGACTGGACCACAGCCCTGCCCGACCCCTTTTTGTCCCCATTACACCCGCAGAAAATCCCAGGCCCTCGCTGCCCCAGCACCAGCCCCTCTCAAATCACTCTCCCTGGACCCCATACACCCCAGCCCTACAAGCCAGGCTTCTGGCCACCCCTCGAGGGTCCCTCTACCTGGAATGCCCCCACTCCCATGAGATCCCTGCTCCAGCTCGGCCTGGACATGACCGAGGAAGCCCCTCCTAGATCACGCTAGCCAACGTGGCCCTCCCAGCATTTGTTGCTATTTTTAAGACGTGATAACTACATTGTAGTTATGTGTGTTTTTTGTTTGTTTATTTTTTAAGATTTTGTTGGGGAATTGGGGGAGGGAACAGACAAGTTGCTGTCCTTTTGTTCTTCAGCCTAGTTGTGGAGGACATTGCTTCACTGGCCCATGTTGGTATTATCATTGTGCTCTTCCCGGGTGAGGCAGATCGGTTGCCAGCCATTGGATGGTCGCTCATGGCCGCTCTTGGCCGCTCACGCTGGCTGCCAGCCACTCACGGTAGCTCACAGCAACCCACTGCAGCCTACACCGTGGCAGGCAACTCACAGCAGCCCAGCTCTAGACTGAGCTGTTGTTTGCCATCTTAGCTGTAGAGGGCGCAGCGTCACTGGCCCTCTTGTGGGATCCAAACTGCGGCCCTGCTGCTCAGAGCCAGTGTGTGGTTATGTTTTTTAAAGGTGGAGGGCTCTTATCTTTTAGAGATACCTACTGAAATATTTTCAAATAAAATAATACAATGTCTGGGATCTGCTTCGTAAGAAAAGGGGATTGTGAGACAAGGTGGGGACACAGGGGAAGCGAGACTGGCCAGGAATGGATAACCATGAGCACAGTGGGTGGGGACATGGACTTCTTTCTACTCTTCCATTTCCTTTGGTGTAAGTCTGAAAGTCTGCATAATAAAAAATGGAAATGGACAAAGTGGGCTCTTTCCCCTGGCCACCCTCTTGTTGGTGTTTCTTAACCCTTTTCTGTGCCAGGGCCATTTTGGCTCTTAGTGAAGTCTGGGGACCTTGTCGCAGAATGTTTGAATACATAGGGATGTGGATTACAAAGGAAGGCAGCTCTATTTAAATAAAAGTTATCAGTATATTGAAGTCAATGTGTGATGTAATACTGTATGTGCTTCCTCACTGGCGAGGTCTGGTGGCTGGTCTAATACTATCATAATCTCAAAGAAACGAGATTTTTCACAATATCTGCAACTGCCATTAATATGCTCGGAAAATATATGATTTCTCTTGGTGACAAACTTGCAGCTTCTGTTGTGTCAGCTGTGGTTTGTCACCCTCATTTATAATGGAAGGAAATACTACATTTTCATTAAAGGTTAGTGAAAATGGGCGATTCTTACCCCACCCAAGTTCATGGACCTCTTGCATTCTGTCGCCCTTGGAAGTTCGGGGAACCCATTACGAAGCCCCTTGTCTCACTTTCCTCATGGCACTCTGTGAATCGTTTTGCTTGTATGTTGCTATCTCCCCCTACCACCCCCCCAATACTCCCCACCCCCACCACGAGTCTCCAAGCTCCCTGCAGGAAGACTCTATCTGGGACTTTGTTTCTCTCGCTCATCACTGATGGATGACAACACATCTTTGTAGTGAATAAATCAATAAATAGGAATAAGGCTAGTATTTAGGGAGCATCTACTCTGTGCCAGATGTTGGAGCACACACTCCGGACAGCTCAACTCACCACATCCTCACAAAGTGCTATGAAGTCAGGACTATTTTTTCCCCCTGTTTTGCAGATGAGGAAACTGAGTTCCCTGTGTTTGGGGACCCTGACTATGGACTATGAGAGTGAAGGCCAGGACGAAGTCGTGGCCTCCTGTAAAAGCTGACCCTGCAGGGAAGAAAACTTCGGCCCCTGGGTTCTTCTCCATCCAGAGTTTCCCACGAGAAAAGGAGCTTGCAATCGCTTTTCACCAGGTAAGAGACTTAAGAAACCTATTTCCTATATTCAGTTTCCGTTAGCCCCCTGGAACAGCACAGCAAATCCTTATTGTCAACCTGGACACGATTCTTTCCATGACCTCTTTACAAGTATTTCACGAAATTACACACACCAAGAATGACAAGCAGAATTTGACTAACGACATGAACAGTTTCCCATCTTGCCGAAACAACGGTCTATATTTGAAGTCGCATTCTGTAGTTTCACGCCCCTGTACTAATTTACTAACTTGCTAATGTGTCCATCTATTTTGTCGTTGGCTGGTTCTAGCTGGCCCGTAGGTAGTAACAGGGGCCCAAAGATTCAGGATGATTCGTTCCTAGCTTCGCGCTTCACAGCATGGTGAGTGCTGTGAAAAAGGAAGGCAGGAGGCAGGGCCAAAGAAGGGTAGGAGGTAGGCCTTCTGTGGTTTCCTAAATGAGAAAGTGAATCATTCTTTGACTTTTGTGGCCATTGGCTCTTTCAGCTTGAGAATCCCCGGGAAGAAGTCGAGAGCCACTGGTCACCTAATAGAAATTATTCAGGTTTGAGAACACACAGTTGGCCTCTACCACCATGCTATTCATGTCAATTCAGCTAGAAGCTTCTGGTACGTTTTCCCACTCTCCCCTTTACCCTCACAACGAGGGGACAGGTGAAACACAAAACTCACCCATGTGAACAACAGCTGGAAAAGGCAGTCGAGGACCCGCAGTTTCAAGGGCTGGCTGACGCCTGCGGGGATGTGCGCAGTGACGAAATGGTTGCAGATCACCCACAGCCCAACCCCCACGGAGAACACACAGAAGAATACGCCAAAGAGCAGAGAGGCTGCCATGAGAAGGAGCACCATCCTGCTGTTTCCACCACAGAGGAGGCCGAGGTGAGGCTGTGCTCAGAGCAGGCCTTTTAGGACACTCTTGAGCCAGCACACCTCCTACACGTGTATCACAACCTGCCTTCCCCACCTCCTCACCTCCTGCAACAGTTGGCTCTGCCCAGGTGAGTCACAGACTCATGTGAGAAGGTGGTTCTAACAGAGCCCACAAAATGGAGAGATGGCTCATGTAAGCTGACCCAGCTGAAAATGAGAACGCCACGGTTCCAGCTTACAGTCCTGGCCCTGGGACTAGACATGGCCTTGAATAAGTCACCAGGGCCATCACAAACACCGTCTCCCCACCTGTCCTTTGATCTCATCACCCACCCTCTAATTCCACGCTGGTCACCCTTGCTATCCCTTCGTCTGCCCAGGAGGCCCCAGGGCCTTTGCATTGGCGGCTCTCTGTGCAACATCCTCCCTGCAGGGGTCACTGGGCAGAGCCCCTCCCCTACTCCATGTCTCTGCTCAAAACGTCACCTTTTGAGTGAGGCCGTCCCTGGTCATCTTATTTAAAATTGTAATCCCCATCACCATTCCTATACCCCACCCCCACCTGCTTACTTTGTCTTCATGACCTTCATTATCACCTGAGATAAACACATATTTCATTTGTTTGTTTATTGTCTGTAGAATGCAACCTCTGTGAAGACAGGGATTTTTGGGGTTTTTTCCTTGTTTCATCCCCAGAAGCTGGATTGGTACTTAGTAGGTGCTCAGCAAATGCCTATTACATGAAGGAATGAATAAATAGACACTGGCCTTTTTATTGTAAAGCAGGGGAAAATGGGCTCACCTGCCTTGCCAGGTTAGGTCAGAGACTGATGTCAGTGTTTGAAATCTTCCCTAACAACCAAGTCCCACATCCGTAGTAATAATAATGATGATACCTGCTGTCTTCCCACCTCTCCACTCTGGCATCAAAGCAGTGGTTCTCAAATAGGAGAGATTTCCCACCCCCCACGCCCCACCAGGAGACATCTGGCAATGTCTGGAGACATTTATAGTGTCACAGCTCGGTGAGGGGTGGGGGCTGGTACTGGCATCTCATGGGTAGATGCCAGCAATGTTGCTAAACATCCTACAATGCACAGGATGGTCCCCACAACAGGAAGTTATCTTGTCCAACATGTCAATAATGCAGACATTGAAAACCCTGGCGTTACTAAGACTTGGATTTAAATCCTGGCTCTGCCAATGCCAGCATTCTGACCACGAGCAAGTTTCTTGTGCTCTCTAGGCCTTGGGCTCCAAATCTGTAAGATGGGGATAATACGAACAGGAGCCCCCTCATGGAGTTGTTGGGCACAGTGAAGGCACCAGTGCCTGTGAAGCACGAACATGAGCCCGTGATGGGAACGCTTGCTAGATGTCAGTGAACAAGGCTGAGACACTTTTAAGTGTTCTCCAAAGCCCTTCACATTCCTCAGGGGCACGCATCACAGGCACACAGGAGGACAACACTTCCTAGCCCCTGCTGCACCTGAAGGGACCACATGATGTGTCCAGGCCAGGGGGCGTGAGTCACAATGCTGTGAACCTCTTCCAGGCTTGTCCATAGGGTGTCCACACGATCCTCTGTGCCCCTTCTCTCTAGAAGGGTAGGACTCCTGACAGCTAAGCCCCACAGTGGCAGAGCCTGGGTCCCCGCATCACTCTTGGAGGTGAGAGGTACAGGAGCAGACCCACCAGCAGCGCCTGCCAGACGTTGCATGATCAAGGCATACAGGTTAGCTGTGTCATGCTCCGCAGGTGTAGAATTGTTTGTTATGACAGCTAGCCTCTCCTGATTCATACTACAGCAAGGACAGACAACAGGGAGTCTCTGAAGGTCTGCTGCAACGCCAACGTCAAAATTTAGGTTAATTCTGCATAACGCTTGCTTAAGTCCTTGGGCTTTCATCCTCTGACTGCTCAACACAGGACTCCCTCCCAGGAAAGCCACTGGTTCTGACACTTGAGCCATGCATCCCTGCCACCCTCTGAGAAGGGCCGTGAAAGGACAGGCTGCAAGACACCCTGGGACTCTTCCAGCTCTGCTCCAGACCAGCGCATCCACGCTGGGCCATTTACACACCCTCTCTCTGCCTTCAGCTTCTTCTATAACATGAAGCTGAAGTGCCTGCTCTGAGCCAAGCCCTTTGCACACATTAACACCTTTAGTCCTCCCATCAACCCTTTCGGTAGATCCTATTCTTGTCCTCATATTATAGATAGGGAAACTCTGCCTCAATGATGTGAAGTAGCTCTCTCAAGGTCACAAAGCTCGTACACAGAAGTCGTGGGGAGGGTTGGGGGGAGGCTCACAGTCAAATAAGGCTCTTCTCCCCCTTTATTTCGAGCAAGGAAAGCTTAGCTTGACTACACAGGAACAAACTCAGCAGGAACCCCAGCTCATTGTGTAACAGGCAGCTGGGTTACAAATCTGTGTTAGGGCAAAGATCTATTTTACAACAATGGAAAAGAATAGCCTATCAGTTATTCAGACTTATGATTTTTTAAAAAAACATTCTTTTATAAAAACAAAATGACCCAAGTAATACGTGTTCATTTTGGTGTGTCACCTTCCTGACTTCTCCCCATGCTAATGAAGCTTAAGTCTCAGGGTCCCTCACCTATAGGGCAGAGCTGGGTCAGGCAGGCGTTCAGATGATACTTTTTGGGTTTCTTTGTGATGTTTGTGGTATATTCAGCTTTTAAAACTGTGTAGTTTGCTGTGATTTCTTTTCTTGTTCTAAATATACCAGCGGTGCCAAAAGTAGTATGCACATGACTTGTAGTCATCTTTTGTTATCGATATAGAAGTATTACAATTTTATTTATTTATTTATTTTATTAGTTTCAGGTGTGCAAAACAATGTAATAGTTACACATTTCACCCCTCACAAAGTAATAACCTCCCTCCCCCAGTCTATTTCTCCCTGACATCATATATATCTATTACAATTCCATTGACTCTATTCCCTATACTAGACTCCATATCCCGTGACTATATATATATATATATATATATATATATATATGAAATTATAGTTGACATATAATATTATTCAGCTTCAGCTTCAGGTGTACAGCTCAGCGGTCAAGCCTCTACACTCTCCATGAAGTGGTCTCCCTAACAAGACATGTACCCATCTGACACCCTACAAAATCTTTACAACATTATTAATTATATTCCCTGAACTGTCTTGCATATTCCTGTGGCAATATTGTAGTTACCTATTTATGCTGTCTCATCCCTTCCCCTTCTCCCTCATCCCCACCCCCCTCCCATCTAGCAACCATCAGTTTTTCCTCTATATCTCTGAGACTATTTCTGTTCATTTTGCTCATTTATTCTGTTCTTTAGATTCCACATGTAAGTGAGATCATATGGTATTTGTCTTCCTCTGACTGACTTATTTCACTTAGCATAATGTTCTCTAGGTCCATCCATATCGTTGCAAATGGTACGATGTCTTTCTTCTTTATAGTGGAGTAATACTCCATTGTGTAAATGTACCACAGTTTCTTAATCCAGTCATCTCCCGATGGGCATTTCGGTTGTTTCCAAGTCTTGGCTATTGTGAATAGCGCTGCAATAAACATAGGGGTGCATATATTTTTTTCAAATTAGCATCTTGGGTTTCTCTGAATAGATACCTAAGAGTGGAATTGCTGGGTCATATGGTAGTTCCATTTCCAGTTTTTTGAGATACCTCCATACTGATTTCTATAGTGGCTGCACCAGTCTGCAGTCCCACCAGCAGTGCACCAGGGTTCCCTTTTCCCCACAACCTCGCCAGCACTTGTTGTTTGTTGATTTATTGATGATGGCCATTCTGACCAGAGTGAGGTGGTATCTCATTGTGGTTTTTATTTGCATTTCTCTAATGATTAGTGAGGTTGAATATTTTTTTCATATGTCTGTTGGCCATCTGTATGTCCTCTTTAGAGGAATGTCTTTTTGAGGGGAGGGGGTTGTCACTTTGTGAGGGGTGAATGCCCATTTTTTAATTGGGTTGTTTGTTTTTTGGTGTTGAGTTGAATGAATATTTTATAAATTTTGGATATTAACCCCTTATCAGATATATCATTGACAAATATCTTCTCCCATTCAGTAGGCTTACTTTTTGTTTTATTGATGGTTGCCTTTGCTGTTAAAAAACTTTTAAGTTTGATGTAATCCCATATGTTAAATGTTTCTTTTACTTCCCTTGCCTGAGGGAATATATCAGTAAAAATATTACTCAGGGTAATGTCTGCAAAATTACTTCCTATATTTTCTTCTAGGAGTTTTATGGTTTTAGGTCTTACATTTAAGTTTTTGTTTGTTTGTTTGTTTTTTAGCTGAGCCATCCTGCCACCTGTTGGCAGCTCAGTGGTAGCTCAGCTTGGGCCGGGACTCGAACTGCTGTTGCTCAGAGCTCGCACTCTTGAGCAAGCTCTTAACCAACTGAGCCACTCAGCCGGCCCTTTTACATTTAAGTTTTTAATCCATTTTTAATTTGTTCTCATGTATGGTGTAAGTAGGTGGTCCATTGTCATTTTTTTGCACGTGTCAGTCCAATTTTCCCAGCACCATTTATTAAATAGACTATCTTTACCCCAATGTAAATTCTTGCTTCCATTGTCATAGTTTAAATGACTCTATATGAATGGATTTATTTCTGGGCTCTCTATTCTGTTCCATTGATCTATGTATCTGTTTTTATGCCAGTACCATACTGTTTTGATTACTGTAGCTTGTAGTATGATTTGATGTTGGGTAGGGCAACATCTCCCACTTTGTTCTTATTTCTAAAGATTCCATGGCTATTCAGGGTTTTTTATGGTTCTATATAAATTTTAGGATTATATGTTCTATTTCTGAGAAAAAAATGTCATTGTTAGTTTGATAGGAATTGCATTGAATCTATATATTGCCTTAGGTAGTATTGACATTTTAACTATATTAATTCTTCCTATCCATGAACATGGTATGTATTTC
>NW_017731396.1:1892436-1899017 GCF_001890085.2 Hipposideros armiger
ACAACCCATCTTTTCCTCGTTGATCTGGGGTACCACCTACCAAGTCTGTTTCGGAGCCCTTTATTCCGTCCTGTGGGTCTAGTCATCAGTTCCTACGCAGGTATCATGCTGCGTTTATTACTCTGCCTTAGCATTGTAGTGTGTTGTCACCATCTGGTAGAGAAAACCCCTCTTCTCTACTCCTTTTCTAAACTGATTTAACAATTTCTTCCTAATTCCCTCCTTTTCTTGAAGATTTTGTCTGTTGACTCCAGGGTATAAAAGGCCAGTTCAAGACAGCATCCATCTCTCTCTCTCTCTCTCTCTCTCTCTCTCTCTCTCTCACTTGCCCAATCGACATAAGTACAGAGCTGCATTCCTTGGACAGAGAGTCCACTTGGCTTGTGGTTAATGTCTGGAAAACAAAATCAATAGACCTAGTCTGGGTTTACTCTGTTCTGTATCCCAGAGCCAGGAAAGTGGCTGACATGCTGCAGGCACTCAATAAATATTTGTTATATGGTTGAAAGGAGGGCAAAAAGAAATGGTTTTATTCTCATGTCATAGCTTATATCTCTTCTATCTACAAACTTCTTACATAAGCATCCTAACAGAATACGGTCCAGGCTTTCTCCTACACTGGACATTTCACAACTACAATGGGCTCCATTACCTTCGTTGATGAGGGTGTAGAATGTACATCAGACCATCAATGGTTATAATAGGAACTGAGGGGGAACCAGCACCTGGAAAAGGTGCTACTCCTAAGGAACAACCCTTTGCTGGCGTTCCCTGAAGCTTGGTTGTCAAAGTAAAGGTTAATAAGCTGATGAGAATTTTTTTTTTTTTAGATTTTTATTGGGAAATTGGGGAGGGGAACAGTGTTGGGGAATTGGAGGAGAACATTGTGTTTTTCCAGGACCCATCAGCTCCAAGTCAAGTTGCTGTCCTTCAGTCTTAGTTGTGGAGGGTGCAAGCTCAGCGCCAAGTCCAGTCGCCGCTTTCAATCTAGTTGCNTATTGCCTTAGGTAGTATTGACATTTTAACTATATTAATTCTTCCTATCCATGAACATGGTATGTATTTCCATTTGTTTGTATCTTCTTTGATTTTTTTCTTCAGTGTGTTATAATTTTCTGAGTACAGGTCTTTTACTTCTTTGGTTAAATTTATTCCTAGATATTTTATTGTTTTTGAAGCAATTGTAAATGGGATTGATTTCTTTATTTCTTTTTCTGATAGTTTATTATTGGTGTAAACTAATGCAACTGATTTCTGAATATAAATTTTGTATCCTGCTACCTTAAATTCATTTATCAGTTCTAATATTTTTTTGTTGGAGTCTTTGGGATTCTCTATGCATAGTATCATGTCATCTGCATATTATGACAATTTTACCTCCTCCTTTCCAATTTGGATACCTTTTATTTCATTTTCTTGTCTGATTACTGTGGCTAGAACTTCCAGAGCTATGTTGAATAAAAGTGATGAAAGCGGACAGCCTTGTCTTGTTCCTAATTTTAAGGGGAAAGATTTTAGCCTTCCCCCATTGAGTACAATGTTAGCTGTAGCCTTATCATATATGGGCTTTATTATGTTGAGACATGATCCCTGTATTCCTATTTTCTAAGAGTTTTTATCATAAATCACTGCTGGATTTTGTCAAATGTTTTTTCTGCATCTATTGATATGATCATATGGTTTTTATTTTTCATTTGTTAATGTGGTGTATCACGTTAATTGATTTGCAGATATTGAACCAACCTTGCATACCAGGAATGAATCCCAGTTGATCATGGTGTATGATCTTTTTAATGTGTTGCTGAATCCGGTTTGCTAGTATTTTGTTGAGTATTTTTGCTTCTGTGTTCATTATGGATATCGGCCTGTAGTTTTCTTTTTTTGTAATGTTTTTGTCTGATTTGGGGATCAGAGTAATAGTGGCCTCATAAAATGTGCTTGGGAGACGTCCCTCCTTTTGTATGTTTTGGAATAGTTTGAGGAGAATGGATGTTAATTCTTTTTTAACTGTTTTGTAAAATTCACCTGTGAAGCCATCTGGTCCAGGACTCTTGTTTGTTGGGATCTTGTTGATTACTGATTCAATTTCTTTGGTAGTAATCAGTCTGTTCAGAGTTTCTGTTTCTTCTTGATTCAGTCTTGGAGCATTACAATTTGAATACAGTATTTTTCCTTTTTTGAAACGTGTATTCATGTTTTTGGCACCCTCTGTATATTCACTTTTGAACCTAAATTGTATTCATAATTTTGTATTTTTTTTCTTGAAGAAAATCCTCAAAATTTTATAACCCCTACAAACCCTGGTTCCACACCAGTGTGTGTATGCGTATGTGTGTGTTTGTTTAAACGGGAACATATGGGGCATGTCCTCTGTAACCTGCTTTTTTTACTCAATAATCGTCATGTCAGTAGATGTAATTCCTTAACATAATTTTCAATGATCATAGAATACTTCACTATCCTCTTGTTTGCATGTGCTGTAATTTAGTTTACCGGTCCCTATCATTAGACATCTACATTGTCTGGTTGTTCCTAAATCTTTTGATAACTCTCAATTATTTCTGTTGAATAAATCTCTAAACATAGAATTGATGAGTCAAACATAGAAATATTTTCAGGCTTTTGATATGTATGAACAAGTTACCCTTCAGAAAGGCTGTATCGATCTACACTCTTGCCCAGACTGAGGTGCTGATGCCTTGATGAAAGCTATCTTCAGTGTGGGGCCATGCTACCGAGACCCTTGTTCCTCCAGCCTCTTTTTATGCAGCAGGGCATCATCTCCAAGGACATCTTGCTCACAGCTCACAAGACAGGTCCCTGGGAGCTGGCAGATGACATCAGCAGCAGCAACAAGAGGCAAATGTTTTAAGTTAAGAATCTCTCTTCACTAGATGGGCTTCCTCTTTAAAAACTCCATACTCTTGAAGGTGTAGTTTCTTTTCTTCACCCTCTCAGGTATGTCACGGAGGTTCAGCCACTTCCCTAACATTGCCCTCATGTCCAGAGATAAATGGGAACCATTCAAAATATTGTCTCTCCAAGAGAGGGGCACACTGAAGTAAGAACACACACTACAAAGAACAAAGAGTGCGTGAGGAATGCCACGTTTGGGTTCTGCTGATAGGAAGACAGTTGGAAGCAACCAACTGGAGATCTGAGCAGATGAAACCTGGGCTTGAATCTTGGGCAGATGTGACATGTGAAGGAGCATTTGGCAAATTGTAGTCCCCAGGCTTCCTCCAATGCTGTCTCCACAGATGACCATCAGGACTGGGTCCATCCCCTAGGACTTCAGAGTCTTCAGGAAGATGATGGAAGCATTCATAGGACCAATACGCATTGGCTGGGAACCTGTGTTCGTGGACTTTCTGGTACCTGGGGAGGAATCAAAGATCAATGATCGACATGATCATCTCTCTTCTCAGTAATACTCTCAACACCCGGAACCATTTTTATTCAGCATTGGAAGAGTGAAAACTCACTCCTCCCTTCACCTCTATCTAAGAGCAGGCACTGTACCAGGCACTTTCATAATTTGCTTCATCCTCCCAGCATCATATGTCATGAGCATTGCTTGTTGAGAAACAAAAAGGACCCATCCATGAGCTAGAATTAGAATGTCTTGTGCTGGTCACCCAGCTTGAAGAGGGGAGATTTGGAGGGAGGGTCAGAATCTATTTCCACCCACACTCACCTGTGCTGGAAGCTTTCTCTAGCCAACTGTAAAGGAGTCTGAGTTTGCGCTTTGTCCTGAGCCATTTGTTTTCCATCTTTGTCCACATTTTGCATTTTATAACTTTCTTGAGAGATACTCATGTTTTCATATGATGTGTAGAACGTACGGCAACCCCAGTGTCTAGTGCACACTGTAGGTGCTCAATAAATAATCATTGAATGGATGCATGAATGATGACACATGACCTGGGAAGAAGGATAACATAGAAAAACTCATCGTCCTTTTTCTGTTTTGGTTATGTGTATTGTAGGATATGGGTGCTGGTGGAAATCAGAGGGGGTGGAAATACAAAAAGTCTGCAGACAACATCCATGAAATCTGTGTGAAGTTTATTTCTTTGAAACCATCTTGGACTCAAATCTCTTTACATTCTGCAGCCTCTGTCTCCCATATATTACCCCCAGGTCCCAATAGGGAGAGTCCTAGAACCCAAAGCACTATTAGTTCCATTTCAGTGGATGAGGAAACAGAAGCTGTGTCTAATTAAGCAATTTGTCCACATTCAAATCCAATTCAATGCAAGTACAATTTGATTTCAATCCAATTCAATTCAAATCTGACTCCAAGGCTAAGTTCATCGGTTTCCAACAACCCAGCACAATCCACATACCACAAAGCTTACAGCAACCACTAAATACCTCTCCCTTTGTTTCTCTCGACCCACTCACATCTGAATGATTTCCCATCATACAGTTCTTGAAAATACCTAAAATGCCTTTCTATGAGACAGATTGTGCAAAAATTCTTACTCATTGTAAAAATATGAAAGCAGAAGACTCGTGCAATGGGTGTTTGCTTTATTATTTAAGAATATTCAATCATGCTCCTAAAAAAAAGGAAAAGAAAAACAGGATGAATTAAACTCTTAAGTATTAAGCATAGATGGAAAGTAAGCTGGTACGTCAGGGTGCCATATACATTCTCATTTGATAAAAAGTTTCTGTAACTTAAAAGAGGCCTATTACTGTGTTCCAAATCCCTCTCAGAAGTTGACATTCCATATATGACTTATTATTATAATTAGTAAAATTATAAATATTAGCTTATCCCTGTTGACCCAACTCTATGGTGGGTGATCTGTAGCCAGGAAAGAGGGGATAATAGGAGGTTTGGAGAAGAGGAAGCCTTTCTCTTCTGAGAGGATAATAGGAGGGTGGTGGAAGGCCCCCACCACCAACAGCAGAAAAGTGCTGGGAAGAGGAGCTAAGAGTAAGTGCTGGGAGCATAGGAGGTCCTGCACCCTGCACTCCTCTATTTGAGTAAACGGGGGGGTGGGGAAGAGAGAGAGAGAGAGAGATCCTGGTGCACCTAAACCTTCCCTGGCACTTGTTCAGGTTCACTGTGTAATCACAGTGAGGACTCTTGTGAACTCAAGGGCAAGACCTAGTTTAATGTTGATGACCCTGGCGCTTAACTGAGCACACACCATGTACTAGGCATTGCTCTCAGTTCTTCACATACTTCATTTAACCCCACAACCACTTGATGTGGTAGATACTATAATTACCTCTGTTTTGAAGATAAGAAAATTGAGTCCCAAAGAGGTTAAGTGACTTGTATAAGGTCACGGAGAAAGTAATGATGGAGCCAGGATTGCAAACCCAAGTATTCTGTCTCCAGAATTCAAGGTGGCCTACTGAACTGTTGGGGGCTTGCCCAAGATCACCATGTATAAATAAACTATCTCCCTCACCTGACCATGTGGAATTGTCTCTGACCAGGGCTAGGAGAGGAAGACAGCCACTGAGAAAGGCAGCCCCAGATAGCCCGAGGTCCTTCCCTTGTTGCTGGAGCTGTGTGTCTTTTTTCCTGCCGTCATCTGGCTCCCTGATTCACACTTCAAAGCTGTGAGAATCTTCTATGTCTGTGGTTTACCTACACCTGGAATGATCACTTTGCTCTGCCTTCCAAGAGCTAAGGCCATAGAAACACATCGCCTCCATAAACACTCCAATGACTGTCCTTGTACGTGTCCTGTCATGGCCCTGGGCGACAGTCTATCTGGAATGCCTACCCAGTGATGAGGTGGTTGGAGTATAGGTTGGGGTATACGTGTAACTGACTACAGACTGCCAGAATTTTCCCAATGCCCGCAGCTCTCCAGGCTCCTACCAGCAATAAACAATGGTTTCCATTTCCCCACACCCTCAGCAACAATTGCCCCCTTTCGCATCCTGGCCAGGCTGATGATTGGAAAAGCACATCTCACTGTTGTTTCGATTTACATGTTTTATTCATAGTGAGTGTGAACGTTTTTTCATAGACATGTAAACACTTATATTTCCCATTCTGTGAATTGCCTATTGGTACCTTTTACCTATTTTTAGGTAGGTTTTGCTGATTCTCTGTTGATTTTCACGAATTCCTTATGTATTCTGGATGTCTATTGTTACTTTCAGACATTGCCTATTTGTTTTTGTTTCTCTCTCTGAGATTGTCTTTCTGATGAGTTTTCTATAATGTCTGTCTTGAGCAGAAATTCTGAATTTTTGGGTAGCCAGTTCACATCTCTTTTTTGCCTGGTGGTTTATGCTCTTTGTGTTTTCTTTAATAAGCTGTTCACCAATTCTATGCCCAGGAATCTAATTCTACATTGTCTTCTACTGGATTTCTAGTGTTACCAATCATTTTGGGGTTCTTAGGCCACCTGGGTTCCACATTTATTCGAAGTGTTGTTAATGTAAGATAGGAATCAACCTTTATTTCTCTCCATATCTTGAATGAGATGTCCCAACACCAGCTCCTACACAACCCATCTTTTCCTCGTTGATCTGGGGTACCACCTACCAAGTCTGTTTCGGAGCCCTTTATTCCGTCCTGTGGGTCTAGTCATCAGTTCCTA
>NW_017731396.1:1899987-1915648 GCF_001890085.2 Hipposideros armiger
GGGAAAGAAAGATCCAAAAGCCAAGATCATCAAATGCTGATTCTGTTCAACAAGTCCAGGTTTTTACAGCTGTATGTTTATGGCTATATGTTTTTTTTGAAGACTTCTATGGTTGGACATCCCTGAGTGGCTGTGTCACTTTGCATTTCCACCTGTCCAGGGCCCATGGCCACATGATGACTTTCATGGAGCCCAGGCACTTCTGCTTCCGTCCATGCAGAGTCCATAGCAAAGCCAAATGGCTGACCCAGAATCTGCCCTCGACTTTTAAGCCCCTTGTAGCCCAGGCTTTGCAGCTGGAAAGACCTGTGTTCAACTCTCACATCTGTCAGAAGCTATGTGGCTTGAGGTATGTCAATTACAGCTTTCACTTCAGTTATTCATCAACAAAGAGAAGAGTTAAATTTAACTTGAAAGGTTGGTAGATAGAGAAAATGATTTATTTGTGGAAATTACCATAGAACGCACTCTGCAAAGGCTAGCCGCCTTCCTCATGATTTCTTGAGCATCTGCCATGTGCCTGGCAGGAACTCAGCATGCCCTCTGATGCTCAAGAATACGAGGCCACAGGTAAGCCCTTGGTCACGGTCATTTTTGACTCCCGAAGGTGGGAAAAGGTGCAGTAGGAACCTGGTGGTCACGAACATCCCACAGAAATGAGTCAATTAGCTCTTTTATTACCAGATGTGGCTGGGACTGAATTAGGGAGCTTGCCAGGTTATTCTGCAAACAGGGTCATCCGCTCAAAGGCAGAGCATGAGGAGTTGACTCTAATTGGCATATATACACCTGTGGATCCTCCGTGTGGCTTCCCATATCACTCAAGGTAACACCAAAGGCCTTAGAATATCCTTGAGGTCATACGTTATCCCCCACCCCACAACGCTCTCTGAGGCCATTCCCCGCCACCCCGTCCGCTGCTCACTCTGTCCTAGCCACACTGGCCTCCTTACTGTTCCCAAACACAGGCCCTCTGCACCACGCTTTCTCCAACATGCTTTTGCCTCACTCCCTCACCTCCTTCAGCTATTGGTCGAAGTGCCTCCTCTCATCAAGGCCCTCCCTGGCCAGGCTTTTCCATCCCCTACCTGCCTTGTCGTCTCCAAAGCACCCTGCCCACCTCCACACTATTTTAGTGGGCTGCTGAGTGCGTTCACTGGTTGTCCATCTCCTCCCACTAGCAGGGAAGCACCATGCGAGGCTTTTGTCCTTTCCAGTCGCCAGAGCCTGAAACGGCCAGGCCCAGAGGATGGGTTCAATATGTATTTGTTGAATGATATAGACCTCACTCTCCACGTTCATAGCACAAAAACTTTGCGAGGGCTATATCCGTGCTGCCCTGGGCTCAGGGGATGTGCATCCTTATATTTATCTTAAAATACTGGAAAATGGCCCATTTTTTGGTTCATTTTCTTTATCAAGTTGTCCTGAGGACAGAGGATTTCCTGAACCTTGTCCCAGGATTGGGCTGGCACAGCCTCAGCCTTCTTGCCACCCGTTTCCAGATTACATCCCCCTCACCTTTTCCTTGCATTCAGCAGAGTGCCCTGCGTAGAACTGGTGACCATTGATGTTTATTGAATAAAAGACTAATTAGATGAATCTTATCAAATGAGGTGGTGAACACGGACATGCAACAAACCCCCCAAATGAAGACTTCAAACAGGCAGAAAGTAAACAGCAACGTGAAATCAGCCCCAGCCTAGCTTTTATAATATCAAAGGCAGAGAATTAAAAAACTAAAAGGGGGCCGGCCGAGTGGCGCGATGGTTAAGAACTCTCTTGGGACACCAGAGAGCCCCGGTTCGGATCCCACATATGAGGGCCAGTGACACTGCCCTCTACAGCTAAGATGCTGAACAACAGCTCAACCTGGAGCTGGGCTGCCGTGAGTCGCCGGCGACGGCGTAGGCTGCAGCCCCTGTGGCAGTGGGTTGCCATGGGCTACTGTGTGTGGCCAGCAGCCAGCGTGAGCGGCCAGCAGCCACCGTGAGCGGCCAGCAGCTGCCGTGAGTGGCCGTCCAGAAGCCGGCGACTGATCTGCCTCGCCCGGGAAGAGCGCAATGATGGTGCCAACTTGGGCCAGTGAAGCAACGTCCTCCACAACTAGACTGAAGAACAAAACGACAGCAACTTGTCTGTTCCCCTTCCCCAATTCCCCAGCACTGTTCCCATCCCCCCAATTCTCCAATAAAAATCTTTTTTAAAAAAATCTCTATAACAAATACTAGTCAGTCATTAATAAAAGGCCATTTATAAATATTTTTTTTAAAACAACAACAACAACAAAAAAAACTAAAAGGGAGCCCATTTCATAGATGAGAGCACCCAGGTCTGGTGAGGTTAAAAACTTTGTTCTGAGTTACCCAGCTGGCTGCCGGCAGCTGCTGACTAATTCAGCAACATCTCCAAGTATCCCACTGCCTCAACTTTGAAGTCACAATTTGAACATGGGAATTAACAAGTATTTAAATGTATCTTCACTTCCACTAGCTGTGTTGGCAGCCCTTCTTCTCTCTTAGATGGCGTGTTTTTGCCCATTTTTCCCTCGCAACAACCTTCGTGAGCCATCACCCACTGCCTAGACCAAGAAGTCAAGTAGTGTCACCTTACGGTGCAGCCACCATTTATAGCATTTCATTTTTATAATGAACTTTCCAGGTGGGCATTGTCTTCACCTCGTGCCATTTTTTTTTCTGCAGAAGAAGCTGACACTCCATAGAACTCAAGGGCATCAGGAAGGGGACCTGAATCCAACTGGTCTCCCTGACCCCAAAACAAAATTCATGCAGCCTTCTTCTATTACCCCAGTTTCTCAACCTGGGCGCCATCGACATTCGAGGCTGGGTAACTCTTTCTTGTAGGGACCGTCCTATGCAGCCTCTACCCACTAGGCGCTGGCAGCATCTTCCCTGTAGTGACAGCCAAATGTGTCTTCAGACATTGCAAAATGTCTCCTGGGGACCAAAATCACACACACCCGCTTCTCATTGAGAACCCCTTCACTACATCATGGCACCTCAGACCCTAATGCACTGGCTGTAACTAAACATGGACCCACATCATGGGACCCCTCTAAGAACATGGATCCTGTAATACTTCACCTCCCATTAGTATAAATAGGCCATTTAGCATAATGTTCTTTGGCTTATGAACACAGCCAGAATGCCTGGGTCAACACCTCTTGACCCAGGTGTTGGTTCTTGACTTTGGACGAGTTGCTTAATCTGCCAAAGAGGGATGATTGATAAATATCACCTGACTCATAAAATTTTTCTTTTTTTTTTTTTTTAAGATTTTATTGGGGAATTGGGGAAAGGAACAGTGTTGGGGAGTTGGGGGAAGGGGAACAGTGTGTTTTTTCCAGGACCCATCAGCTCCAAGTCAAGTTGTTGTGCTTCAATATTTGTTGTGGAGGGCGCAAGCTCAGCTCCAAGTCCAGTGCCACTTTCAATCTTGTTGCGGAAGGCACAGCCCACCATCCCATGCGGGAGTCGAACCAGCAACCTTGTTGTTAGGAGCACCCTCTCTCACCAGCTGAGCCATCCTGTCACCTGTTGGCAGCTCAGCTGCAGCTCAGCTTGGGCGCAGCTCACTGGCCCATGTGGGAATCGAACCGGCCACCCTGTTGCTCAGAGCTCGTGCTCTTCACCAACTGAGCCACCCGACCGGCCCCCAACTCATGAAATTAAGTGAGAGCCAATGTGCAAAGACTACTGTAGGGAATCAGGAGATGCCACCCCAAAATATGCCACTTTGGCATGGGGATTACCAGGAGCTGCAGGCAATTGAGAAACAGAGACCCCAAAAAACTCTCCTCCATTTGCCTAAAAGCAGGACACAAATTTCCCTTGGTGAAGACAGCTCCCCACTCCTCTCTCATACCAGGAAGAGCAGAATGAGACAACGCTAAACTGTCACCAGCCCAGAGGTGACACTGACAGAAACCTACATAACAAACCTTCCTGAAACAAGCTTGTCTGCCATCAGCTTCCCCTATACGCTTTACCTCCCCACAGTGCCGACCCTAAAGCCTAAACCCCTTTTCATTTGTCGTGACACTTCTCTAGAAATGTGCTGTCCTTTGTCAAAATGGTCTATAATCTCTCAGGCCTAACCGCTTCTTCAGCGTTTCACTTCTTTCTAGAAAGCTCCCTGTGCCGTGTGAAAATACTAAATCTCCAATAAAATGTGTATGCCTTTTCTCCTGTTAATCTGTATTTTTTTTTGTCAGTTTAATTTCAGGGCCCCAGATGCAGAAATTAAGGAGTAGAAGAAGAGTGTTTTTTCTCCTCTACACCATGGAAGATAAACTTCACCAACAGCAATGCTCGCCTGGGAGACATTAAAACCCAGCATTGTGCTTCATGATGGTTTGAACCATCCAAAACTGACAGACAGCCACAAACTCTGAGCTGTCCCAACATTCCAGACTCTCATCTCCCACACTGAAGGCCCTTTCCTGACTGACAAGCAATGTGGTTTAACCAACTGGGTATGGCCCCCCGACCCCTCAGCAGGGCCAGCACGTACTATCGCTTCCCAACCTCCAGAGCCCCTAATTCTTTCCCACCAGTAAATACTCCATGAATTTGCTCACTGTTGACTGCTCCCTTGCCTGGCAAGTAAATCGATTTGGAGCTCACTCTGATGGTCATTTACTGGCCATCGTCTTTCCTTTAACAAGCCTTAAGCACAGTGCCTAGCACATAATAAGTGCTCAATAAACATTAGCTGATATGGTTGTTACTTTGTGACTCTATGCAGATGTTCTCCCGAGCTGTCCAACCTGCGGTTCTCACCCCCTTAGCAGGATGGAGTCAACAGAAAGCAAAGTTTTACCCATTTCATTGTCAGCGGGAAGACACAGTGCAGAAGCCAATCCCTGGTGGCTGATGGGAGGAGGGACCTGGGGAGTGACGAAATGCTCACCCAGAACCCACACGCTGACCGCCAGGCCCAATGTGCACAAAGCAGTGAGGAGGGTCTCCTGCCAGGTGACCCTGATGCTCTTGTTCTTTGACAGCAGAGGAAAAAACTCACCTGGAGAAGACTTAGTGTAACTGTGTCCCCTGCACACCTTTTAATCTGCAGCGTGACTCCAAGGCCTTTCCCACTCCTAGAGGCAGAGGCTTTGGCAAATTCAAACCATCCCTATGGAAAGTGTCAGATTCCTCCCTGGGGAGGCCCTGTTTCTGCAGGGGTGGAGGCCTGGCACCTGCCCTCAGGGGAAGGAGTGCTTAACACCACCATCCTGGTCAGGAGATAGTCTGCAGGGGGGGCCTTCTGGGCCATGAGTCCTCAGACATCTGCGGTCCTGCTAACTCAGAGAGTCAGCCCCTCCCAGGGTTAGCCAATGCCTAGATAGAGATAGCAAACAACTCGCCTGTAAGTGTGTCTTCCAAATGCAAACCAACTGGTCCAGAACCCACACCCCCTCCATCCAGCTGTCACACTCTGGGCCTCTCTCCCGCTGCCCTAATCACCTCAGGGCCAGGTGCCAGACAATTAGTGGCAGCACCTATGCCGTGGAGCCACAAAAAGTATTCAAACCCGCCAATCCTAAATTGCTTGCCCTTCTTCATCTGTTCCCTCCATGGAAACCACAAAAAAAGGCTCTTGCCCACACTTCCCCATCTCTCTCTGCCCCCTGGTGCTTCCTCCTGTGGACTGGTAGCCAAACCCCTGATGTGAGTCACCAGAGTGGAGAGTTGTGGCTTCTCACCCCATTTCCAAACCTAAATCAGTTCACGGACTCGGAGCCCCTTGATGGAAGAGGAGGCCATGTCCCCTTGAGGAAGAAGTCTGCGTTTTCCCTCAAGTATAGACCACAAATCTTCCTCAAGACCTCCCTGAAGGGATCTGTAGCCATTCTCCAAGTGACTCTGCCCAGAAGGAAAGGAAATATGCAGGCCTTTCAGGGCTCACTAGACACCGGTTCTGAATTGATACTAATCCTGGGACCAGCAACGCTACTGTGGCTTCCTGGTCACAGTGAGGGCTCACTGTGGTCGGGTGACAGACGAAGCCCTGCCTCAAGTCCAGCTCACAGTGGGCCCCACTGGCCCACACTCACACATGGTTATACCCCTAGGTCCTGAAGGTATAATTGGAATAGACGCACTTGGAAGCCTGCAGAGTTCCCACACGGCTCTCTGACCAAAGAGCTGAAGGTCATGGGGTAGGAAGGGCTGAACGGAAGGTCGTGGGCCTCCCCTTCTCTACCAAGACAGTAAGCCAGGAGCAGTGCTGCATCCCAAAGGGAACTGCAGATTTTGTTGCTGCCATGAAAGATGTGAAGGAGACGCCTGTCGCAGCCCAGTTTAAGTCACCAGTTTGAAATATGCAAGAGTCACTGGATCTCAAAGAGTGACTATGAGTGATCCGAAGCTTAGGCAGTGACCTTGGTTTGCAGCTGCTCTCCCAGCTGTAGTATCTTTATTTGGAGCACGTAAACACAGCCCCTGGCGCTTGATTTGCAGCCACTGACCTGGCCTATGTGTTTTTCTCCTCACCAGTTTGTAAGAAATACCAGAGCCATCTGCCTTAATCTGGACAGGCCAACAGTACACCTTCACAGTCTCACCTCAGGGCTACTTCAGCTCTGCTTTTCCAGGAAAACATACGTTGTGTTATCTCTCTGCACATAAAGTTTGTGGGAGTACGTATAGTGTGCAGAGATCGTGATCGTGACATTCTACCAGACATCACGCTGGCCCACGACACTGATGACATTGTGCTGATTGGATCATTTGAGCAGAAAGTAGCAAATTTTTTATTGGCCAAATTTATAAAAGCAAATTTAATTGACATTTTAAACTTTATTTCCACAGGGGTTACACAGAAAAGAAGTGAAAACCCAAAAGAAGCAATTGGGCTTGGAAGCTTATATACCATTTTAATAAAGGGTGATAAATTGTGGGAAAGTAAGTATATGGGGAAACTGATGGAAGATAAGGGTTACCTTAGTTAAGGTTTGTTTATGTAGACTCATCTCAGTATCATCTCTGTTTCCAGTGATAAGGGTTGTTTTTCTCTTCCTGGTGCAGAAGAGAGGAGACATTTTTACAAAGGGAAATTTTTTCCCCTTCTGGGAAATGATTTTTCTTTTTTATGGCCACCTATAGTCCTTTTTAAAAAATTATTTATTTTTCTTTTTCAGTTACAGTTGACATTCAATATTATTTATATTACTTTCAGGTGTACAGCGTAGTGGTTAGACATTTATATAATTTATGCAGTGATCACCCCAGTAACTCTAGCACCCACCTGGCACCACACATAGTTATTACAATATTATTGACTATATTCCCTATGCTGTACTTCACAACCCTGTGACTATTTTATAACTGCCAATTTGTATCTCTTAATCCCTTCATCTTTCTCACCCTGCTCCCTAGGTCCCCCTCCCCTCTGGCAACCATCAGTTTGTTCTCTTTACCTGTGAGTCTCTTTCTGTTTTGTTTTTTTGTTTATTTTGTTCTTTAAATTCCACATATAAGCGAGATCGTATAGTGTTTGTCTTTTTCTATCTAACTTATTTCACTTAGCATAACACCCTCTAGGTTCATGTATATTGTCACAGATGGTAAGATTTTGTTGTTTTTGTTACGGCTGAGTAGTATTCCATTGTATATATGTGTCACGCTTTCTTTATCTAATCATCTATTGATGGCCACTTGGGTAACTTCCATATCTTGGCTATTGTAAATAGTGCTGCAATGAACATAGGGTAGCATATACCTTTTTGAATTTGTGTTTTGGATTTATTCAGGTAAATACTCAAAAGTGAAATTGCTGGGTCATAAGGTAATTCTAATTTGAATTTTTGAGGAACCTCCAAACCATTTTCCATAGTGGCTGCACCAATTTGCAATCCCACCAACAGTGCATGAGGGTTCCCTTTTCTCCACATCCTCACCAACACATGATGTTTGTTGATTTATTGATGATAGCCTTCCTGACAGGTGTGAGGTGGTATCTCATTGTGGTTTTAATTTTCATTTCTCTAATGATTAGTGATGTTGAGCATCCTTTTATGTCTATTGGCCAACTGTATATGTCCTCTTTGGGAAAACGTCTATTCATGTCCTCTGCCCATTTTTTAATTGGGTTTGTTTGGGTTTTTTGGTGTTGAGTGAATTCTTTATAAATTTTGGATATTAACCCTTTATCAGATGTATCATTGGCAAATATCTTCTCCCATTCAATAGGCTGTTATTTCATTTTGTTGATAGTTTCCTTTGCTGTGCAATAACTTTTTAGTTTGACATAGTCCCATTTGTTTATATTTTCTTTTTTTTTTTAAGATTTTATTGGGGAATTGGGGGAGGGGAACAGCATTGGGTAATTGGGGGAAGGGGAACAGACAAGTTGCTGTCGTTTTTTTTGTTCTTCAGTCTAGTTGTGGAGGACGTTGCTTCACTGGCCCAAGTTGGCACCTTCATTGCGCTCTTCCCGGGCGAGGCACATCATTCGCCGACTTCTGGACGGCCGCTCACACTGGCTGCTGGTGACTCACACTGGCTGCTGGCTACATACGGTAGCCCATGGCAACCCACTGCCACAGGGGCTGCAGCCTACGCCGTCGCTGGCGACCCACGGCAGCCCAGCCCCAGGTCGAGCTGCCATTCACCATCTTAGCTGCAGAGGGCAGTGTCACTGGCCCTCATATGTGGGATCCGAAACGGGGCCCTCTGTCATCCCAAGCCAGTTCTTAACCAACACGCCACTCGGCCGGCCCAATGTTTACATTTTCTTTTGTATTCCTTGCCTGAGGTGATAGAACAGAAAAAGTATCACTAAGAACAATGTCAGAGAGTTTACTGCCTATATTTCCTTCTAGGTGTTTTATGGTTACAGGTCTTACAGTTCAGTCTTTCATCCATTTTTAGTTTATTCTTGTGCATGGTGTAAGAAGGTGGTCCCGTTTCTTTTTTCTTTCTTCTTTTTTTTTTTTTTGCATGTATCTGTTCAGTTTTCCCAACACCATTTATTGAATAGGCTGTCTTTACCCCATTATATGTCCCTGCTTCCTTTATCATAGATTAAATGGCCATATAGGCTTGTGTTTGTTTCTGAGCTCTCTATTCTGTTCCATTGATCTATGTGTCTGTTTTTATGCCAGTACTATAATTTTAATTACTATAACCTTGTAGTATAGTTTGATATCAGGTAGCGTGATACCCCCAATCTTTTGTCTCAAGATTGCTGTGGCTATTCAGGGTCTTTTGTGGTTCCATATAAATTTTAAGATTATTTGTTTTAGTTCAGTGAAAAGTGCCATTGGTCTTTTGGTAGGGATTGCACTGAATCTACAGATTGCTTTGGGTAGTATGGACATGTTAACAATTTTAATTCTTCCTATCCATGAGCATGCTATATGCTTCCATTTATTTGTAATTTCAGTTTCTTCAGTGTCTTATATTTTTTCTGAGTACAGGTCTTTTATCGCCTTGGTTAAATTTATTCCTAGGTATTTTTTGGTGCAATTGTAAATGGGATTTTTTTTTAATTTCTCTTTCTGACAGTCCATTATTAGTGTCTAAAAATGCAACCAATTTCTGAATATTAATTTTGTATTGTGCTACTTTACTGAATTCATTTATCAGGTCTCATAGCTTTTTGGTGAAATCTGTCAGGTTATCTATATATAGTATCATGTCATCTGCAAATAATAACAGTTTTACTTTTTCCTTTCCAACTGGATGCCTTTTATTTCTTTTTCTTGTCTTATTGCTTTGGCTAGGACCTCCAATACTATGTTGAATAAAAGTGGTAAAAGTGGGCATTCTTGTCTTGTTCCTGATCTTAAGGAGAACACTTTTAGCTTTCACCCATTGAGTATGACATTAGCTGTGAGTTTGTTGTATATGGCTTTTATTATGTTGAGGTATGTTCCCTCTATTCCTGCTTTACTGGGAGTTTTTATCATAAATGGATGCTGGATCTTGTCAAATGCTTTTTCTGCATCTATTGATATGATCATAGGATTTTTATTTTTCATTTTGTCTAGGTGGTATATCATGTTAATTGATTTACAGATACTGAACCAACCTTGTATCCCAGGAATAAATCCCACTTGATCATGATATATGATTTTTAAAAAGATTTTTATTAAAATATAGCTAACATACAATATTATGTTAGTTTCAGGTTTACATCATAGTTATTCAACAGTACCCACCTGGCACTATACATACTTATTACCATATTATTAATTATATTCCCTATACTTTACATCCCCATGACTATTTTCTAACTACAAATTTGTATTTCTTAATCCCTTCAGCTTTTTCACCCTGCCCCCAACCCCCTCCCATCTATCACTCCAACAAATCTAGTACCCATCTGACATCATACACAGTTATTACAATATTATTGACTATATCTCTTATGCTATACCTTACATCCCCATGACTGCTATGTAACATAACAACTAATTTTTACTTTTTAATCTCTTCTCCTTTTTCACCCACCCCCAACTCCTCCTCCCATCTGACAACCATCAACATGTTCTTTGTATATGAGTTTGTTTCTGTTTCATTTGTTTGTTTATTTCGTTATTTAGATTCTACTTATAAGTGAAATCATGTGACACTTGTCTTTCAATGTATTACTTACTACGCTCAGCACAATACCCTCTAGGTCCACTATGTCACAGCTGGCGTGGTTTCTTTTTCTTTTTTTTTACAGCTGAGTATCATTCCATTGTATGCATGTACCACCTCTTCTTTATCCATTCGCCCATTCAGCAACACTCAGGTTGCCTTCATATCTTGGCAATTATAAATAATGCTACAATGAACATATGAATGAGTACATCCCCTTGAAGTAGTGTTTTGGGTTTCTTTGAATAAATACCCAGAAGTGGTATTATTAGGTCCTTCTCTGTCTCTTGTTATAGCCTTTGTTTTAAAGTCCATTTTGTCTGGTATAAGTATTGCTACCTCAGGTTTTTGTTTGTTTGTTTGTTTGTTTCCATTTTCATGAAATATCTTTTTCCACCCCTTACTTTCAGTCTGTGTGTGTTTTTCAATCTGCAGTGAGTCTCTTGTAGGCAGCATATTTAAAAGTCTTATTTTCTTATTCATTCAGCTCCCCTATCTTTTGGTTGGAGCATTTAACCCATTTACATTGAAAGTAATTGTTGATAGGTATGTAGTCATTGCCATTTTATTATTCATATTTTTAAATTATTATGTTTCTCATCTTAAAGAAGTCCCTCTACGATTCCTTGTAATACTGGTTTGGTGGTGATGAAATCCTTTAGCTTCTTCTTGTCTGGGAAGCTCTTTATCTACCTTTCGATTCTAAATGATAGCTAGGCTAGGTAGAGTGATCTTGGTTGCAGGTCCTGGCTTTTCATCACTTTGAATATTTCCTGCCAATCCCTTCTGGCCTGCAAAGTTTCCATTGAGAAATCAGCTGACAATTTTATGGGAGCCCCCTGCTTCTCTCTTGCTGATTTTAAGATTCTCTCTTTGTCTTTAACCTTTGGCGTTTTAATTATGATGTGTCTTGGTGTGGGCCTCTTTGGGTTCATCTAGTTTGGGACTCTGTGCTTTCTGGGCTTGTACATCTATTTCCTTCACCAGGTTAGGGAAGTTTTCTGTCATTATTTCTTCAAATAAGTTTTCAATTCCTTGTTCTCTCTCTTCTTCTGGTTCCCTTATGATGCAAATGCTGTTGTGCTTGAGGTTTCCCCAGCGGCCCCTTAAACTATCCTCATTGTTTTGGATTTTTTTCTTTATTTTGGTGTTCTGATTGGGGTGTTTTCTGCTACTTTATCTTTTAAACCACTGATTCAATCCTCTGCTTCATCTAATTGTTGATTCCGTATGTATTCTTCATTTCCATTATTGTTTTCTTTATTTCTGACTGGTTCTTTTTTATGTTTTCTATCTCCATTTTTATGTATCCTATTTCTTTGTTGATGTTCTCTGTATGATCATTGAGCATTATTATAAGCAGTGTTTGGAACTCTGTGTCTGGCCATTGCTTGTCTCCATTTTGTTTAGTTCTTTTTCTGGAACTTTGTTCTGTTCTTTTGTTTGGGACATATTTCTTTGTATCACTATTTTGGCTGTCTCCCTGTGTTTATTTCTATGTATTAAGTAAGACTGCTATGTCTCCCAGTCTTAGTAGAGTGACCTTATGTATTAGGTGTCCTGTGAGGCTCAGTGGCACAGTCTTCCTGGTCACCTGAGCCACACACTCTAGTTATGTCTTTTGTGTGAGTTGTGTGTGCCCTCCTGTTGTAGTTGAGCCTTGGTTGCTGTTTGCACATCAATGGGAGGGATTGACCCTCAGTCTCATTGGTTGTGAGGACTGGCCATGATGACAGTGGAGGAGTTGTGGTACAGGGGCTGACCCTACAGAGCAGGACCTGCCTCTGGTGCCTGCCCAATCTGTCTCTTGGGTGTGTCATCCTTGGAGGTGGTTGGGTGATGCGCCAGCTCATTTCAAAGCTGGTCACTGGGTGTGCCAGCCCCAGGACCACCTGGGAGGGGACTCACTGCAGGTCAAGTTCAGCTGCAGCCCACGCCCCACCTGGGGCCACTCGGCAGGAGCCACAAAGTAATCCTCAGATGGCCACCACCTGCGCCGTGCTTGGAAGCACCTCAAGAGGCCAAGCCACAAACCAAGGCCAGCTGCCACTAGTGCCAGACTTGTGCTACTCAGTCAGAGGTATGGGGCACGCTCAAGCCAGATGCTGTTTGTCTGAGTTTCACAAACCTTTGAGAGACCTTAGGAAAGTCTGCATCATGAGGCAAGACAGAGGGGTTGTACAAAAAAAAAAAAAACCACTGAAAACAGCTTGGGTGTGCCCGAAAGTTGGATGGGGCGGGGTCTCAGAATCACCAGGGCGTGGAGAACAAATGGTGTCAGCCAACTTGATGGAGACTCAGATATTGTGACCACCTGTGTCTGCATGCTGGGAAAGGGGAGGGCTCAACAAAGAAACAACGGTTTCTACCAGCTCCTTCATCCAGGAGAAAGCTGCCCCTCCAGCCCTTTTCCTGAAACCAAACAACTCAGCTCCTCACCCCCTCCCTCCACTCCCCTTACATCCCTATCACCTCTCCAGCCACTGCCCCAGTGCTGGAGCTGAGCCAGTGATTCCCTCAGTGAGTAGATCCGTGCACAGTCCCTTCCAGAAGAGCACCTGGGACTCCAGCCACCTTCCGTTTCACTCAGCCACAATCTCCGCTGGTTTACACAACCAGAAATTATGGGGACTTCTCTCTCCAGCACTGGAACACTGGGCTGGGGAGCCTTGTGTGGCACTGGGACCCTTTGTTCCTTTTCGGGGGGGACCTCATCAGCCAAAATATCCCTCCCAATTTTTAATGGTCACATGCTAGTGTGGGACCAGCCCATTAGGTATTTCTGCCCCTCCTACCAGTCTCAAGGTGGCTTCTTCTGTGTGTCCTTAGTTGTAGGGCTTTGGGTCAGCAAGATTTCAGGTGATTCTCAATGATGGCTGCTTTGTAGTTTAGTTGTAATTTTGATGTGGTCCTGAGAGAAGGAAAGCACAGCATTTACCTACTCTGCCATCTTGACTATAACCTGGTGTATGATCTTTTAAATGTATTGCTGAATTTGGTTTGCTAATATTTTGTTGAGAGTTTTTGCATCTATGTTCATTAGGGACGTTGGCTTATAATTTTTTTTTTTGTAATGTCTTTGACTGGTTTTGGAATCAGGGTAATGGTGGCCTTGAAATGAGCTTGGGAGTTTTCCCTCCTCTTGAAATTTTTGGAATAGTTTGAGAAGGATAGGTGTTAGTTTTTCTTTGAAAATTTGTTAAAATTTACCTGTGAAGTTGTCTGGCCCAGCACTTTTGTTTTTGGGAGTTTTTGATTACTGATTTGATTTCATTAGTAGTAATCAGTCGGTTCAGATTTTCTGTTTCTTCTTGGTTTAGTCTTGGAAGATTGTTTCTAGGAATTTATCCATTTCTTCAAGATTGTCCAATTTGTTGGTATATAATTGTTCATAATATTTTCTCATGATCCTTTCTATTTCTGTGATGTCAGTTGTCACTTCTCCTCTTTCATTTCTGTTTGTATTTATTTGAGTCCTCTCTCTTTTTTATCTCGATGAGTCTGGTTAATGTTTTATCAATTTTGTTTATCTTTTCAAAGAGCCAGCTCTTGGTTTCATTGATCTTTTGTATTGTGTTTTAGATTCTATTTCATTTATTTCTGTTTTGATCTTTATTATTTCCTCCCTTCTACTCACTTTGGGCTTTGTTGCTCTTCTTTTTCTAGTTCCTTTTAATGTAAGGTTAGCATGTTTATTTGAGATTTTTTGTTTGTTTGTTTCTTGAGGTAATCCTATATTGCTATGAATTTCCCGCTTGGACTGCTTTTGCTATGTCCCATAGATTTGGGGTTGTTGTGTTTTCATTTTCATTTGCCTCAAGGTATCTTTGGATTTCTTCCTTGATCTCGTTGCTGATCTGTTCATTATTTAGTAACATGTTATTTAGCCTTTGTTTGTGTTTTTCAGTTTTCTTCTTGTAATTGATTTCTAGTTTCATACCATGTGGTCAGAGAAGATGTTTGATATGATTTCAATCTTAAATTTATTGAGACTTGTTTTATAGCCTAACGTGGTCTATGTTGAAAAGTGTTCCTTGTGCACTTGAAAAGAATGTATATTCTGCTGCTTTGGGGTGAAATACTCTAAAAATATCGATTAAATCCATGTGGTCTAGTGTGTCATTTAAGGCTAATGATTCCTTGTTGATTTTCTGTCTAGAATATGTGATCGTTGGTGTCAATGGGGTGTTAAAGTCCCCTACTATGATTGCATATAGTATCTGATTGCATATAATCTTTCCCTTCATGGAAGTCAATACTTGCTTTATATATTTAGGTGTTTCTATGTTGGGTACATAAATGCTTACAAGGTTTGTATCTTCTTGTTGGATTGATCCCTTTATCATTGTGTAATATCCCTTTTGTCTCTTATTTATAGCCTTTGTTTTAAAGTCTATTTTGTCTAATATAAGTATTGTTACCCCAGCTTGTTTGTTTGTTTGCTTCCATTCACATGAAATATCTTTTTCCACCCCTTTACTTTCAGTCTGTGTGTGTCTTTCCATTTGAACTGGGTCTCATGTAGGCAGCATATGTATGGGTCTTATTTTCTTCATCTACCCTATATCTTTTGATTGGGCCACTTAATCCATTTACATTTAAAGTGATTATTTATAGATACATAGTTATTGCCATTTTATTATTCATCTTTATGTTCTTTCTTTCTTCTCCTCCTCCTCTTCTTTCTGCTTCAAGAACTTCCTTTAGACATACAGATGGCCAAAAAGCATATGAAAAAATGTTCAACCTCACTAATCAGAGAAATGCAAATAAAAACCACAATAAGATACCACCTCACTCTGGTCAGAATGACTATCATCAATAAATCAACAAACAACAAGTGCTGGCAAAATTGTGGAGAAAAGGGAACCCCTGGTGCCCTGTTGGTGGGACTGCAGACTGGTGCAGCCACTATGGAAATCAGTATGGAGGTATCTCAAAAAACTGGAAATGGAACTACCTTATGACCCAGTAATTCCACTCTTGGGTATCTATCCAGAGAAACTCAAGATGCTAATTTGAAAAAATATATGCACCCCTATGTTTATTGC
>NW_017731396.1:1916668-1933685 GCF_001890085.2 Hipposideros armiger
GCAACCTACGCTGTCGCCGGTGACTCACGGCAGCCCAGCTCCAGGTTGAGCTGTTGTTCAGCATCTTAGCTGTGGAGGGCAGTGTCACTGGCCCTTATATGTGGGATCTGAACCGCGGCCCTCTAGCATCCCAAGCCAGTTCTTAACCATCGCGCCACTCAGCCGGCCCTCTCCTTTGATTTTAAGTGATAGCCTGGATAAAGTAATCTTGGTTGTAGGTCTCTGCTTTTTATCACTTTGAATATTTCATGAAAATCCCTTCTGGCCTGCAAAGTTTCTGTTGAGAAATCAGCTGACAATTTTATGGGAGCTCCCTTGTAGGTAACTAACTGTTTTTCTCCTGCTGCTTTTAAGATTCTCTCTTTGTCTTTAACCTTTGACATTTTAATTATGATGTGTCTTGGTGTGGGCCTCTTTGGGTTCATCTATTTGGAACTCTCTGCACTTCCTGGGCTTGTATGCCTATTTTCTTCACCTTTTCATCATTATTTCTTCAAATAGATATTCAATTCCTTGCTCCCTCTTTTCTCCTTCTGGAATCCTTCTGACACAAATGTTGTTATGCTTGATGTTGTTCTAAAGGCCCCTTAAACTATTCTCATTTTTTTTAATTCTTTTTTTTTCTTTTTGCTGTTCCAATTGGGTGTTTTCTGTCACCTTGTCTTCCAAATCACTGATTCAATCACTGATTCAATCCTCTGCTTCATCTAGTCTGCTGCTGATTCCTTCTAGTGCATTCTTCATTTCTGTTATTATAGTCTTCATTTCTGACTGGTTCTTTTTTATGGTTTCTATGTCCTTTTTTTATGCTTATTATCTCTTGGTTGAAGTGCTCACTGAGTTCATCTATTCTTCCCCTAAGTTCATTGAGCATTCTTCTAAACATTGTTTTACAGAACTCTGTATCTGGTAGCTTGCATGCATCCATTTCTTTTTCTGGAGTTTTCTCTTGTTCTTTCACTTGGGACATATTTCTTTGTTTCTTCATTTTGGCTGTCTCTCTGTATTTATTTCTATGTATTAAGTAGATCTGGTACAAACTCCCAGTCTTGGCCGAATGGTCTAATGTAGTAGGTGCCCTGCGTGGCCCAGTGGCATAATCTCCCTGGTCACCTGCACTGGGTGTTC
This sequence comes from Hipposideros armiger, assembly GCF_001890085.2. Taxonomy (NCBI): domain Eukaryota; kingdom Metazoa; phylum Chordata; class Mammalia; order Chiroptera; family Hipposideridae; genus Hipposideros; species Hipposideros armiger. The sequence continues at coordinate 1,917,797 of NW_017731396.1, forward strand.
CAGGAGTGTCCTTTGTGTCAGTTGTATGTGCCCTCCTATTCATGGATTGCTACTGGCATGTCAGTGGATGAGACCGACCCTCAGGCTAACTGGATGTGGGGTTTGGCCATGTCCACAGCTTACAAACTGCTGTGCAGGGGAGCTTACCCCATGCAACGGGATTCACCCCAGCAGGCTCTGGTGCCTATTGAGACCACTCTTTGAGTGTGCCACTTGCGGGATTAATTTTGTGGTGCTCTGCTGTGATCTGAAGCTGACCTCCAGGTATGCTGGTTCTGGGGCCTCTTGGGAGGGGCTCCAGTGCAGGCCCAGGTCAGCCACTGCCTGTGACTGGCCAGAAATTACCTGATAGGAGCTATAAAGCGATCCACAGTTGATCACTGCCTGTGTTAGATCAGGGGGCACATGGGAGAGGCCACATTGTGAACTGAGGATGGCTGCCACCAGTACCAACCTTGAGATCGCTCAGCAAAAAGCCCAGGACACCTTGAGGTCTGCTGCTGCCTGCTGGTTTCCGTAAGGCTCTGCCACTAATAGAGCCTCATGTAGTACACAAGTTGGGTAAGGCAGGGTCTCAGGGAGTCATCAGGGTGGGCCAAGTTGTGTTCACTAGGTTAGATTCTGGTTGAGTGCCAGTGCTAAGCCTGGAGCTACTCAGCAAAAGTCTTAGAGCACACCAAGGCCATCCACTACCCATTTGGGACCCACAGACCCATGAGAGTTGTCCAAGAAAGAGTGCAACATGGGTGGGACTGGCTGCTCACTGAGAAATTGCCCCTGGCATTGTGCAAGTTGTGTGGGGCGGGGTCCCAGGAAGCCATCAGAGTGGAGAGAGTGGAGCTCACCAGGCCAATTCAGATTCAGATTTGGCATGTGGGGGAGGGCTCATAGGAAAGATGGCACCCTCCTTCTGGCTGCACAGGAAGAGGATTCTACACAAGGAAAATAGTGATTGTCCCTCCAGTTCTCACTTTGAAGCCACACAACTGAATCTCTCCCTGTATGTCTCTGATGCCCCCTGAGTCAATGTCCCTCCACTGGGGCCTGCGAGAGTCCATGTGTGAGCCCTTTCAGAGGACACCTGGGTTTGCCACAGCCTTTTATCCCACCCAGATGGTCGGAATCCCCACTCTTTTTTACAGCCAAGTGTTGTGGGGTCTCTTCTTCCTGGCACAGGTACTCAGGCTGGAGAGCCTGGTATGGGGCTGAGGTTTCTGGCTCCTTGGTGGTCCGACCTCCACGGCCAAGACATCCCTCTTGATTCTCAGCTGCCACAGCAGGTATGGGGACATCCTGTTCCACATCTCTGCCCCTCCTGCCAGTCTCAATGAGGCTTCTTTTGTATATCCTTAGTTATAAAACTTGTATTCAGCTACACTTCAGATGGCTCTCCAGACTGATTGTTCTATAATTTAGTTGTAACTTTAATGTGGTCACTCCAGACTGATTGTTCTATAATTTAGTTGTAACTTTAATAAGGAGGCAAGCACAGTGTTTATCTATTCCACCATCTTGGATTCTCCTACAAAGGGAACATTCTAGCGAATTCTTTAGATGCTGTATTGGTCAGGGTCAAATCAGGACACAGAAACAGGAAGTCAAAGCTATAATGAGCAGACATTACTCCTAGGGAAAGATCCAGGCCTTATTATAAAGGGCATGACTATAGCTAACTGGAAGGGTTGTCATGGGACAGTGCCTCATTGGTGGCACCTTGATGCAAAACTGCCTGAATGGTACCAAGGGAAGCTGCTAGTCACCAAGTGTGCTGGCCACTGTGTGAGCCAGCAGGAGCCAGGCCCTGGAGGAGCCACTCGCTACAGGACCCATATGCTGGAGAAACTTTATACTGCAGGAGTCAGGTTCTAGAGAAACCAGGAATTGCAGGAGTCCAGCCAGAGGAGCACACCAGAACCAGGAAGATAACCCTGTCCTTTTTCAACACTCCTCCAGCACCCGCTATTGACAAACCTTAACATTGTTTCAGGTAGCAAAAAAGAGATCTATAGGTAAAGGGCATATCAAGAAGTATGAAATAGGTCCGAGGTTTTATCTTATTTGCAGACTAAGTTAGCCTACCTCAGTTTCAAAGATACTGTCGGACAATATGAGACACACTGGTCAGATTCAAAGACTTTTATTACTTCCAGCACAGCAAACAGAATGAACCTGATGTTAGCATTGATTCTCCTTGCCTATGAAGTCCCATGAAAATGACACAGAGAAGCCCAGGTGGATGGTGTACATACAGTAGGCTTGCATCACGGTGGGAGATCCCTGACATTGGAGAATGCAACTCTTTTATAAGGAAGCAAACCTGCCTATTTTTAGAGGAGTTTTAAGTTCACAGCAAAACTGAGCATCAAGTACAGAGATTTCCCGTAGACTCCCTGTCCCCACACACACACAATCTCCCCCACTATCAACATCCTGCACCAGGTGGTACGTTTGTTACAGTCAATGAGCATACACATCTTTATTATCTAAAGTCTGTAGTTCACATTAAGTTCTGCTCTTGGTGTTGTACATTCTATGGGTTTTGACAAATGTGTAATGACACATATCCACCACTGTATTATCATACAAAGTAGTTTCACTGACCTAAAAATTTTCTGTGCTCTGTCTATTCATTCCTTCCTACCCTCTAACTCCTGGCATCCATTAGTCCTTTTACTGTCTCCATAGTTAGGCCTTTTCCAGAATGTCGTATAGTTGAAATCATATAGTAAATAGCCTTTTCACTTTGGCTTCTTTCACTAAGTAATACACATTGAAGGTTCCTCCTTGTCTTTTCACGGCTTGATAGTTCATTTATTTTTAGCACTGAATAACATTCCATTGTCTGGATGTACTGCAGTTCATTTTATCTATTCACCTACTAAAGAACATCTTGGTTGCTTCCAAATTTGGAATTATGAATAAAGCTGCTAGAAACATCCATGTGCTGGTTTTTGTGAGTACATAAGTTTTCAATTTATTTGGGTAAATACTAAGGAACACAACTGCTGCATCATATGTTAAGAGTGTGTTTAGTTTTCTAAGAAACTGCCAAACTGTCTTCCAATGTGGCTGCACCATTTTTCATTCCCACCAGTGATGAATAAGAATGCCTGTTGCTCCACATCTTTGCCAGCATTTGGTGTTGTCGGTGTTTTGGATTTTGGCCATTCTAACAGGTGTGTAGTGAGATCTCCTTGTTGCTTTAATATGAATTCCCCAATGGCATATTACGCGTATGTTGAACATCTTTTCACAAGCTTGTTTGCCATCTGTACATCTTCTTTGGTGAGGTGTCTGCTCAAGTGTTTTGCTGATTTTTTAAAATCAGTTTATTCTTATTTTATTGTTGAGTTTTATAACTACTTTGTACATTTTGGATAATAGTCCTTTATCAGATGTGTCTATTGCAATTGTTTTCTCCCAGTCTGTGGCTTGTCTTCTTATTATCTTGACACTGTCTTTCACAGAGCAGAAGTTTTTACTTTTAATGAAGTCCAACTTATCAATTATGTCTTTCATGGATCATGACTTTAATGTTATATCTAAAAAGTCATCACCATACCCAAAATCACCTAGGTTTTCTCCTTTGTTAACTTCTAGGAGGTTTATAGTTTTACATTTTATATTTAAGTCTATGATCCATTTTGAATAATTTTTGTGAAGGATATAAAATCTGTGTCTCAATTCATTTTTTTGCATGTAAATATCCAGTTGTTCCAACACCATTTGTTGAAAAGATTATCATTTCGCCATTGTATGCCTTTGCTCCTTTGTCAAATATCAGTTGACCATATTTACCTGGGTCTATTTCAAGGCTCTCTATTCTGTCCCACTGATCTATTTGTCTATCTTTTACTAATACCATACTGTGTTAATTACTGTAGTTCTATCATAAGCCTTAAAGTCAGGTAATGTCAGTTGTCTGACTTTCTTCTTCAATCCTGAGTTGGCTATTCTGGGTCTTTTGCCTCGTCATATAAATTTAGAATCAGTTTGTCAACATCCACAAAATAACTTGCTGGGATTATGATTGGGATTGCATTAAATCTATAGATCATGTTGAAAAGAAATGACATCTTGTCTTATTCATAAACATTGGATATCTCTCCATTTATTTAGCGCTTCTTTGATAACTCTCACCACAGTTTTGAGGTTTTCCTCATGTAGATCTTGTACATATTTTGTTAGATTTTTACTTAAGTGTTGGGTTGTTGGAAAAGTCATGACATATTTTGTCAATGTTTTTCAAAGGTCATTTATTTATATAAAGAACAAAGATCAATCAATGATATATTGCCCATTTTGTTCCATAACCTTTTGCCATCTTTCAGTGAGCTTCATAATTCCTCATTCATAGAAGGACCTGTCTTTATTTGTGAAAAACTGAACGAGGTGCTGATGTACAGCCTCATCTGAATTGAACGTTATACCACACAAGGAGTTTTGAAGAGAGCGAAACAATTGGAAGTCTGACAGCCACAAGGTCAGGCAAATATGGTGGGTGTGGCAACACATCCCATCCAAGCTCCAATAATTTTTGACAGGTGATCAAACTTGTATGTGTTCTTGCACTGTCGCGATGGGACACAACTCCTTTACAATTAACAAGCTCTGGACGTTTCTGGATGATGGATTCATTCAAACTGTCCAACTGCCGACAGTACACATTCAAATTGATTGTTTGGTTCCTTGGTAGGAGCTTGAAAAACATGACACCCTTAAAATCCCACCACGCTGAGAGCATAACCTTCCTCTGATGAATGTCTGCTTTTGATGTCGTTTGAGGTGAATCATCATGTCGGGACCGAGACCGTTTGCACACCACATTGTTGTAAACAATCCACTTCTCATCACCAGTTATCAGTTGCTTCAAAAAAGGATTGTTTTCCTCGCGTTTAATGAGAATATTGCAGATGTTTATACGTGCCATCAAATGAACTTCTTTGAGTTCATGCGGAACCCAAATATTGAGCTTGCTTACATATCCCAGCTTCTTCAGGTGGTCGTGAATGTTTGAATGATGGATGTGTAAAGTTTCTGCAATCTTTCGTGTCATGTAACGTGGGTTTGACTCGATCAATGCCTTTATTTTGTCGTCATCAACCTCGGTGGGCCTCCATGACCGAGGAGCTTCGTTGAGATCAAAATCACCAGCACAGAATTTCATGAACCATCATTGGCACTGACGTTCTTGTAGAGCATTGTCACAGTAAACTTTATGCAACTTTTCACAAGCTTGACGAGTGTTCTTCCCTTTATGGAAGTAAAACAGTAAAATATGGCAAAAATGTACAGTTTGGTCTTCCATCTTCAAATTGTTGTAAAATCTCCCAAACTCAACCAAATTGCTCAATTTTTTTCAGAATGAAGCTAGAACTGTCAGCTGTCAAATGACATAGCAATAACATAGATGCGAATGACTTTAGTACTTCCAAAAATGAACTACTGCCATCTGTTGCAAACATGCGTCATGACTTTTCCGACAACCCAATATCTCATTCAAGGGTGGGGAAATGGTAATATAAATGGTGCTGTGTTTTTAATTTCAAATTCCACTTGTCCATTGTTGGTATATAAGAAAGCAGTTGACTTTTGTATATTATTCTTGTGTCCTACAACTTTGCTGTAATTGCTTCCTGGTATTTTTGTTGGTTTTGTTTTGTTTTTGTCAATTCTTTTGGATTTCCTACAGAGATGATCAAGTCATCTGTGAACAAAAACAATTCTATTTCTTTCTTTCCAGTCTGTACACCTTTTTTTTCTTATCTTTTTGCATTTAGTAGGACTTCTATTACAATGTTAAAAATCAGTAGTGCGGGCCGGCCGAGTGGCGCGATGGTTAAGAACTCGCTTGGGATGCCGGAGGGCCCCGGTTCGGATCCCACATATGAGGGCCAGAGCGACACTGCCCTCTACAGCTAAGATGCTGAACAACAGCTCAACCTGGAGCTGGGCTGCCGTGAGTCGCTGGGCGACGGCGTAGGCTGCAGTCCCTGTGGCAGTGGGTTGCCATGGGCTACCGTGTGTAGCCAGCAGCCAGCGTGAGCTGCCAGCAGCCGCAGTGAGCGGCCGTCCAGAAGCCGGCGACTGATCTGCCTCGCCCGGGAAGAGCGCAATGATGGTGCCAACTTGGGCCAGTGAAGCAACGTCCTCCACAACTAGATTGAAGAACAAAACGACGGCAACTTGTCTGTTCCCCTTCCCCCAATCCCCCAGCACTGTTCTCATCCCCCCAATTCCCCAATAAAAAAAAAATCTTTAAAAAAAAAAAATCAGTAGTGAGAAAGGACATCCTTGCCTTGTTCCTGATCTCAGCAGGAAACCTTTCAGGTTTCTAACTATTAAGTGTGATGTTAGCTGTAGGGTTTTTTTTGTTTTTGTTTTTGTTTTTAGCTGAGCCATCCTGCCACCTGTTGGCAGCTCAGCAGCAGCTCAGCTCGGGCCAGGCATCGAACCGCTGTTGCTCAAAGCTCACACTCTTGAGCGAGCTCTTAACCAACTGAGCCACTCAGCTGGCCCTTAATATTGTACTTTAAATATTTCATTCTACTCTCCTCCTGCTTGGTTGGTTTCTGAGAAGGTACATGTAATTCTTCTCTGTTCCTCTATAGAGGTGTTTTTTCCCCTCCACTCTGGCTTATTTCAAGATTTTTTTCTTTATCTTTGATTTTCTGAAGTTTGAATATGATATGCCTAAGTGTAGGTTTGGAGGCATTTATCCTACTTGGTGTTCTCTGTGTTTCCCAGATCTATAGTTTGATGTCTAACATTATTTGGGGAAAAGTTTTTTAGTCATTATTGCTTCTGTTCCTTTCTCTTTTTCTTCTCCTTCTGGAATTCCCATTATGCATATGTTACATCTCTGATAGTTGTCCCACAGTTCTCAGATATTCTGTCCTACTTTTTTCAGTCTTTTTTCTCTTTGGTTTTCAGTTTTGGAAGCATCTAATTGTCATAGCCTCAAGTTCAGGAATTCTTTCCTCAACTGTGTCTACTCTATTAATGAGCCCATCAAAGGAATTTTTAAAATTTCTGTTATAGCATTTTTTATTGTTAGCATTTACTTGTTATTCTTCCTTAGAATTACCATCTCTCTGCTTATATTTTCTATTTGTTTTTGTACGTTTTCTGCTTTTTCCATTAAAACCCTTAGTGTATCAGTCATAGCTTTTTTTTTAAATTTCTGTTCTGATAATTCCAACATTCCTGCCACATCTGACTTTAGTCCTGATGTTTATTCAGTTTCTTTAAATTATGTCTTTTGTCTTTTAGTATGTCTTGTAATTTTTTGTTGACAAGTGGGCATCATGTTCTAGGTAAAAGAAAGTATGATAAATAGATCTTTAGTAATAAATGTAGTGGTAAGATGTGGGAGGAAAGGGAGCATTTTACAGTCCCGTCATTAGGGTTCATTATTTTGGTCAGCCTGTGCCCCTGGGCTGTAGACTTACCAGAACTTCTCAATGTGGAGGCCTCCCAATGGCTGTCATGTTCATACTGAGTCTCCAACAATCTGTCAATTTCAGTTCAAATTTTCCTACCCCAGCACTGACTCCCATGGAGATTTGTAACCTGAATGCATTTCAGGGCCAAGGCAATGTTTCCTTAAACACTTTCAGACCTCATGTAAGGCCTTCACCTCTTAGGAGGTACAAGTCACTGTTCTGGGGAGGAGAGGCAAATTAACACATGGCTTCCACATAAGAAATATGGTCCCAAGGACACACATGGTACCCCTAAAAGAAAATGTTTACAATTTTGGTGTTCACCACCTGGGACCTACATCATTTCTAAGGCAAGGTTGTCACAGCCTCCAATAGATGCTGAACAGAAAATGTGGTTTACAAATTTGGGGTTCACCAAGTCAAACCTACATCAATTATGAGACACAGATTGACAGTGCCTCCAACAAATACATGGGCTGGCTGGTAATATGCAGTAGGGTTGAATTTGCTACAGAGACTTCTCTTGCTCTGGTCCCCACTCAAAACAAGCAAGCATCCTATAAGGAATTTTGTAGCTGGGTATGTTGCCTCCAAAAATGCTTTTAGCCCTCCCTACCCCATGACCTTCAGCTCTTTGGTCCGAGAGCTAGCATGGGAATTGTGCAGGCTTCCAAGTATGTCTATTCCAATTGTACCTTCAGGAACTAGGTATATAACAGTGTGTGAGTCTGTGGGCCAATGGGGTCCCCTGTGAGCTGGACCTGAGGCAGGACTTCGTCTGTCACCTGATCACAGTAAGCCTCCACTGTGACCAGGGGAAGCCACAGTAGCATTGCTGGTCCCAGGATTAGTATCAATTCAGAACCGGTGTCTAGTGAGCCCTGAAAGGAAGATCTGCATATTTCCATCCCTCCTGGGCAAAGTTACCTGGTGAATGGCGCCGATCCCTTCAGGGAGGTCTTGAGGAAGATTTGCAGTCTATACTTGAGGGAAAATGTAGACTCCTTCCTCAAAGGGACCTGGCCTCCTCTTCCATCAAAGGGGCTCTGGGTCCATGAAATATTTAGGTTTGGAAATGGGGTGAGAAGCCAATGGCTCTTGGCTTTGGTGACTCAAATTAGATGTTTGGCCACCAGACCTAGACTTTCTCCTGTTCTATAGATCAAACCGTTCTACAGTAGACTAACCATCGGTGTCATTCCTGGGACAACACGATCACTTAGTAACCACCAAAGATTCCTGTGAGCCAAGGCATTCTCATTACTGGTCCATCCATGCTACGCTCTATGGTAGATATGCCCACCTGTCTCTATTGGTTAAATTCCGCCATTTGGTCTCTCCTACCCTGGGACGCCATCATCTTCATTGAAGTCAGGAAACCCATCTAAATGGATGCAGCCCCCACAGCCACACTTAGCCTACAAGGAGAGCAACCACAAAGCTTTTCAAGGATTTAGGTGTCCCCCCAACTGATAGAGTTTTCAGTACCATAATGAAGTGAGTATCTTCTGGTCCTTCTCATGGATGTGGGTTGAGGGGTGGGATGTGTAGTTTGCACAAGATAAATCCAATGCAACATTCCTATTTCGCTAAGCCTTTTGATTCTTTCCTCCATAAAATGCTTAGGAAACTATGGCATCACAGCCTCATTAAATATTGGCTAACATTGAGCCCATGTTTCTGTTTACCAAACGAGGAAGCTATTGAGACTTCCCCCTCCCATTTTTTTTTACTGTGTTTAAATACTCAAGAAATCCATCCTGCACCATAGACCTTATAGTCTTCATTATCGGCACAGTGGTGAGCTGCTGCAGTTGCGTGCTCTCATAAGACATATGCTTCAGATCACTTGATTAGCTGTGCTGTCACTGCATGCCATGTCCCCTTGGCAAGGAACTCAGCACTGGGCTTGCACCCAATGGTATAATCAAACTAATCTCCAAACTCCATATTCATGGTTCTGTCTCCTGGGTACCACTTCTGACACCAATTCTGCATCAGCCCCAGTCCAACCAGGAGGCAGAAACCACACCATAATTTGAACAATGAAAACTTAATACAAAGCACCTATTAACTAGAACGGAGGATTGGAGCAACAGGCAACTGGCTAGTAAGAAATAAAGAGAACCCTAAGGAACACAGGAATCAGACATAAGGAACGGCCTCTACCCCTCGGGCTGAGATGCAGGTCCACTGCAGAGGAGGTTGCCATGGCACTGGACACAGGGAAGTTGCTGAGGTGCTGTGCTGCTAAAACTTGCTGGGAATCTACTCTTTGCGGTTAAGGGAAGCGCTCCCTTCCTTTAACCCCAGGCTGTACAAGGATGCCGGGAAAGGTGTTCACAGGGAGACAGACTGCCCAAAGAGGTGCTGGAGGAAGCCACCAGAGACAGGCTCCAGAGAAACCATCAGCTTCAGGAGCCAGGCAAGAGGAGCCCAGAACCAGGGGTTGGAAGCCAGTGCCCTCTACTTACAGAGCATAAGCTGTGCCAGCTGACAAAAGAAAGATATTTAAAAAGGCCTTTACAGTATAAGAGAGAAAACCGATCTATTTGCATACGGCATGCAACAAGGAGCACATTTTCAGCCTAGAGGCAATATATGGGTAACTGGCACAGATGCCTGCATGAGATATATGCAAACGAGAAAGTGGGAGATGAATTTCACGAAAATCGAGGAGCCCGCCCCCTCAGCAGAGTTCCTGGGAGTCCAGTGGTCTGGCATCGTTTGAATATTCCCTGCAAGGTGAAGGGCAAGTTGCCGGAGCTCATACTACTATGAAAAAGAGGCACGATGTGTGGTAGGCCTTTTGGGGGGTTTTCAACATAACGTGCAGTCATTTCTTACTATTTACGGTAGTTATGTTCTAAAAAGTCACCACAAACACTGAAGTTGTGAGGACCGAATTGTTGTCCCCAAGGGAAATACAGTTAGGTTCCTGGGGGCCTCTGGCCATGTTTTCATCAACCGATGAATATGTAACTTTGTGTGACGTGTGTTTAAAGACATCTTATTGAATGTATATTGTTGATTCATTAGCATCAAATGCACCACATGCAGCGCTATCAGCCTGACAGAACCTGTGGGTTTTCTTCAGAAGGCACATCGCAGCCTCCTGCACCTCGGAGCACCAGCCAGCACTTCAGCACTACGCTTAGGGGTCATTTTAAACAATGAAATCGTCAACCCAAACCGCAAAACTGCCCAAAATGTGGCACTGCAGAGACTTGTTTACAGTATAAGAGAGAAAACAAGAAGGCAAAGCATTCCCTTTTTCAACTTCAGCTGGGAACGTGTCTGGCAACTCCAACTTTTTGCCAGTCGGTGCATGTACTTGTCTGCAAATGACCGTGGAAGCCCCATGAATATTGATGTTGGGGTTGCAAACAAACCTTAGCGAGTAGGTGAATTCACAAATGTGGATTTTGCCAATAATGAGGGTCAACTATACCATTTTTGAGTATGGCATGTCAACCTATCTGTAAAGTCAAGTCTAAGGCTTCCAGTTTCAAACGCGGATCAGAACAAGAGAAGGTCCTGAAGATCATCTGAGTTGGGGTGAGAGCTGCTCTTGGACTTGGACTTCAAGATTCAGCAGACCCAATGACACACAGTAGGAGAATCACAATGCAGACTGCCAGGATTTTGGAGCAAATATATGCCCTCTTCTACAGATAAATACTCTCCTTTTGAGGAACAGCTGTGGCTTGCCACGGAGCCTTGGTAGATACTGAACACCTGACCGTGGGACTATCAGATGACCGTGATCGTGAACTGGGTATTGTCTGATACACCTAGCTGTACAGTTGGGTGTGCGCAGCAGCCATCTACCATCAGGTGAAAATAACACTTCAGAGACTGGGCTCGGTCTGGTCCAGAGAGTACAGGTAAGTTGCATGAGCAGACGGCTCAGACACCTTCAATATCAACGCCTACCTCATTGCCTCCTCTTCCTCAATCCATGCCTATGGCCTCATAGGGAGTTCCTTACCATCAGACTGAAGGAGGTCACCCCAGCATCAGTTTCTATGCACCAGACCCAGCCTGAAGCACCCCACCAGGCATCTTTATATGGACAAGCTCTGGCCCATTGCCTCCCAGCAAACTCCTTTGCCATCAGCAGGTGGGTCACAGCCACATGCTAATGAACAGAGACTGACTCTCAGCCTTTAGCCCTCATCCAAGTTTGTTCTCTCCCTCATCCCTAGAGAGTGGCTGCTCCCACATTTGTGATTCCTCAATTCTTTAGGACCCTTTTTAGCCCTCTTTGAGTGACTAACCACCGTGTATTACTTTTAGTTAAATTCATTTGCCCTGTCACGATGACTGGTGTCTTATATAATGTTTACTATGTGCCCAACACTGCTTTTAGTACTTTACAAATTTTAATTCATTCCATCCTGGTGACAGCCTATGAGGTGAGCACTATAATCATGCACTTTTCATAGATGTGGGAACGTAACTCGCTGTCTGGACCCCACGTCCATGCGCTTGGCCAGCTCATGCCACACACCATGCTCGCCTTGGACACTTCCCTACCCTGGTCACCAACTCTGTTGACGCTCCCTCTGCCTCCTTAACAAGTTACAACTCTGTTCTCTCTTCTCTGTCCCCGCAGCCACTGTTGTCATCCCCTTCCTCCATCCTTTGTTTCATCCTAGTAGGTTGTTTTTGGTTTTGGTTCGTGTAGCTTTTGTTTTTTTGCTTTTACTTTTGCTTGTTGTGGGGGAGCAAGGAAGGGGCGGGAAGATGGTTATAGCATTTTAACGACCATCTAGTCCTTGGCAACACGCTTCCCAACTTCCTCCAAGACAATTATTCCAAAATATAAATCAAATCATGTTGCTTCCCTGATAAAAAAAATTGAATAGTTTCCCAAAGGCTGTAAATTAAACTCTAAACTCCTTTACACAGCCGACAAAGCCCGTGTGAGCCATCCTTTCCCTGATTTTTCAGACACTCTCGCCCCTCACCCATGCATGCCTCCTATATCCCCATGTGATCTTACATGAACCATCTCACTGTCAGAGCAGCTGTTTCCCCAACTGCAAAGTGATGGGGTTAGACCAGAGGGGCCCTATGTCTTTGCCCGGTCCTTCAAAATATTGATGACCCTGACTTTTTATTTATCAACTCTTCCATTGTGATACATTTAGCTGCCTGGATCTTTTTGTGTGTTTGTAATCTCTCATAAGTGTTCCTGGATGTAGGGTTTAGGTAGGTCTTTGAAGTCAGAAAATGTCTTAGGAAGATTTTATTGTACTTGGAGGCTAGTAAAGACTTTCAAGAAAAAACAAGAAGATGACTGGTGTGATATCTTTCTCCTGATTGGACCTTTCCTGGGGGAGCCCATGGGGAGGAGCCTCAAGATACAGCCCCAAACCATCTGTCACTAGCTCCAGGAGGTCAAGCTAATAACGGCTGCAGACCAACCTGTGTTTCTTAGGAAGAGAAGTTGTGTTGACTGTTCTTCCCATCACCTTCTGCTAAGACCTTTTATGATGGACAGACTCTAGAATGGTCCCCTGTTCTTCAACCCCTCGTGTTCACAAGCTCGTGTGATCCCCTTGTGTGGGCAAGACCTGTGATTTGCTTCTAACTAAAAGAATATGGCAAAGGTGGGCAGCATGTACCTGATCATGTTAGATTCTAGTGGCCATCTTGCTGGAGTCTGTCTCCCCCTTGCTGGCTTTCAGGAAGCAAGCAGCCATTTGGGGAACCCCATGTGGCAAGAAACTGTGAGTGGCCTCTAGAAGCTAAGAGTGGCCAACTGGCCAAAAGCTAGCAAGAAACCTAAGCCCTCCATCTACAGATTCAAGGAACTAGGTTCTGCCGATGACCTGACTAAGCTTCGAAGTAGATCCTTCCTGAGTCAAGCCTCAGGTGAGACACCTTGATGGCAGCTAAGCTGTTCCGACTCCTGACCCACAGAAATTGTGACATAATAATGTGTGTTGCTTTAAGTTACTGGGTTCATGGTAATGTTGTTTCACAGCAATAGCATAAGACACTCTTCGATCAAAGCTGTCTGCATGTAGCACATGGGTCACGATGCCTGCCCATGCCTCCAGGAGGAGCCCAGTCCGAGCTGCATGTGCACACCCCTGCCCTCGGTTCTGGTTCTTGCTCCAAGATATCACAAGTCACCAGGAAACAGTTTAGAGAAGGCAAGTGAGAGAAACTAAAGACTGCCCTTTTAGATTCGACCTCTACAACAAGCCCCTTCAAACCTTGGCTGCCCCCAGGCTGGGTAGAGAGCTGTGTGACTTAAAGCAATTTACTTGGCATCTCTGGTCTTCTCAGTGAGATGGAGTAAGGCAGTATCTTTCTAGAACTCATCAACATACTGCGTGCTCCCCAACCAGCTTAGCATTGTGTCTGAAATTCCATTCGCGTTTCCTTCAGCCTCTACATCTCCAAAGGCCTTTGTGATAACATAAGCATTCCTTGAACAGAACATAAAGGTGTTAATAAGCACCTGCATTTAATACCTCGTAGGAAATTGCACAGGATGTCCTTATCCTAGAGAGTTGAAAAGACCTGGTGCGTGGGTCAGGCCAATCTTGATGGAGTGGCTGGTGGAGGTAAAAGGGCGGCTAAGGTTCTTTAGGCTGCCAGAGGGCTGCAGGTGGGCAGTGCCGGGAGGCAACGCTCCGAGAGGCACTGAAAAACGGGAGATGCCCAGGGTCTGGGTGCTTCCTGATTTTCGTCCGGACTCAGTGGGACTCCCCACCTAAGCTCCTGTAGATCCATCTCGAAACCTTTTTTTTCTGCAAAGCCTTCACCCCTGCCCTGGGTGGGCGAGAGAGAATACAGGAAGGCATGGGGGCAATTCTGCCTTTCTAACAGGTCAGGGATTCTGCTCATAGAAAGCATAACGTTTGCTATTTCTTTCATAATGTCAGATTTGCCCCTGCATCCACTCAAAAGGCCCCCTCCCCCCACTCTGTGTTTTCAGAGGGCCTCGGGTGACCAGAGTTGTATCCCGAGATGCTCCCAACTTTGGTCCCTGCATGGCCAGCAGTTAGTTGGTTGGTTGGTTCATTAGTTATTACTTTTAACAATGCAATAAGCACCTGCAGAACCATCATCCCAAACAACAGCCAGGATCTTGACCATAACCTTTAGCCAGCCCTGTAACACTTGTGCCACCGTCTCATCTCACTGCCTCCCCCATCTGAGAACAGTTGCCCTGATTCCTGTATCCATCATTCCTTTTCTCTCCTTTTTACATAGTTTTAGTGGGTCTATGTATACCCTTTAAAAGTAGTCATTTGATTTTAACTGGTTTTTTAACTTTCTAAAAAGAATATCAGACTTGATGTAATTAAAAATTTTTTTTCACTTAATTTTATACTGTTTAAGATTCATTCACACTGTGGCGTGTCCTTGCAGTTCATTTATTAAAATGGCTATATCATAGTTTCTAACACCTAATGGCTGTGTAATATAATATGCACTATGCCACGGCATACGCACGCACGCCTCTGCTGATCAGCATTTGGGTTGTTTCCGGGAGTTTGCTATTTTGAACACCACTGTGTCTGTCTCCATGGGCCCATGTGCAAGAGTGCTTCTTGAGGGTTAGGGCCTGTCTCCGTTCTCCAAATCACCCACGTGCTCACCTCTCCCTCCTCCCACCCATATAACCCCCACAGACCTCCTCCGGCAACGCACCCAACTGACAGCAGCACAGAGCCAGTCTCCCAGGCCAGAAAAGTACAGAGGTCAGGGTAAAAGTCTGCAAGACAAGGACAAGATGAGTCACAGCAGCAGCAGCCTGAGAAGGTGTGGAACCGGCACTGCACACCCCGGCCCCCAGCAAGAGCCCACCGACAGTGCTGGCGTTGGGTATGATGTCCCCACTTTGCTCCTATTCCTGCTTCCTCTGAAGTGACTCTGGCCGGTTCTGTGTCGGTAGAGCCAAATACCAGGCCAAGTCAGATACCTGATATCTGCCCCAGGCTCCTTGACATCAGAGCTCGGATGCACCTTAGGGCTCACCTGTTGCAATGTTTGTTTTCTTTTGCAATGGGGGAAACTGAGGACCAAGAAGGCTTGGTGACTTGCAACCAACAAAGCCAAGATGAGGGAAGGTAGGCATGCTTACCCTGGAATGTTAATAATAATAATAATAATAATAATAATAATAATAATAATTTTAAAATATATATATATATATATTATTAAGAAGTCAGTGATGCAGACCGGCCGAGTGGTGCATTGGTTAAGAGCTGGCTTGGGATGCCAGAGAGCCCCGGTTCGGATCCTATATATGAGGGCCAGTGACACTGCCCTCTACAGCTAAGATGCTGAACAAAAGCTCAACCTGAAGCTGGGCTGCTGTGAGTCACCGGCGAGGGCATAGGCTGCAGACCCTGCTGCAGTGGGTTGCCATGGGCTACCGTGTGTAGCCAGCAGCCAGCGTGAGCGGCCAGCAGCCG